>NC_090372.1:196055009-196361361 GCF_036365525.1 Heterodontus francisci
TAGCGCGCGAGAGAGAGAGAGAGAGAGAGAGAGAGAGCGAGCGCGAGAGAGAGAGAGCGAGCGCGAGAGAGAGAGAGCGAGCGCGAGAGAGAGAGAGAGGCGAGCGCGAGAGAGAGAGAGCGAGCGCGAGAGAGAGAGAGCGAGCGCGAGAGAGAGAGAGCGAGCGCGAGAGAGAGAGAGCGAGCGCGAGAGAGAGAGAGCGAGCGCGAGAGAGGAGAGAGCGAGCGCGAGAGAGAGAGAGCGAGCGCGAGAGAGAGAGAGCGAGCGCGAGAGAGAGAGAGCGAGCGCGAGAGAGAGAGAGCGAGCGCGAGAGAGAGAGAGCGAGCGCGAGAGAGAGAGAGCGAGCCGAGAGAGAGAGCGAGCGCGAGAGAGAGAGCGAGCGCGAGAGAGAGAGAGCGAGCGCAGCGCGAGAGAGAGAGAGCGAGCGCGAGAGAGAGAGAGCGAGCGCGAGAGAGAGAGAGCGAGCGCGAGAGAGAGAGAGCGAGCGCGAGAGAGAGAGAGCGAGCGCGAGAGAGAGAGAGAGCGAGCGCGAGAGAGAGAGCGAGCGCGAGCGAGCGAGAGAGAGAGAGAGAGAGCGAGCGCGAGAGAGAGAGAGAGAGAGAGAGAGAGAGAGCGCGCGCGAGAGAGAGAGAGAGCGCGAGAGAGAGAGAGAGAGAGAGAGAGAGCGCTGCGCGAGAGAGAGAGAGAGAGAGAGAGAGAGAGAGAGAGAGAGCGCTGCGCGAGAGAGAGAGAGAGCGCGAGAGAGAGAGAGAGAGAGAGAGAGCGCGCTCGAGAGAGAGAGAGAGAGAGAGAGAGAGAGAGAGAGAAGAGCGCAGCGCGAGAGAGAGAGAGCGCGCGCGAGAGAGAGAGAGAGAGCGCGAGAGAGAGAGAGAGAGCGCGAGAGAGAGAGAGAGAGCTGCGCGAGAGAGAGAGCGCGCGAGAGAGAGAGAGAGCGCGCGAGAGAGAGAGAGAGCGCGCGAGAGAGAGAGAGAGAGCGCGAGAGAGAGAGAGCGCGCGAGAGAGAGAGAGAGCGCGAGAGAGAGAGAGAGCGCGCGAGAGAGAGAGAGAGCGCGCGAGAGAGAGAGAGCGCAGAGAGAGCGCGAGAGAGAGAGAGAGCGCGAGAGAGAGAGAGAGCGCGCGAGAGAGAGAGCGCGCGAGAGAGAGAGCGCGCGCGAGAGAGAGAGAGAGCGCGCGCGCGCTGAGAGAGAGAGAGCGAGCGCGGAGAGAGAGAGAGCGCGCGAGGAGAGAGAGAGAGCGCGCGCGGAGAGAGAGAGAGAGAGCGCGCGCGAGAGAGAGAGAGAGCGAGCGCTGAGAGAGAGAGAGAGAGAGCGCGCGAGAGAGAGAGAGAGAGCGCGGCGAGAGAGAGAGAGCGCGCGCGAGAGAGAGAGAGCGAGCGCTGCAGAGAGAGAGAGAGCGCGCCAGAGCGCGCGCTGCGCCGCTGCGAGAGAGAGCGCGCGCGAGAGAGAGAGAGAGCGCGCGAGAGAGAGAGAGGGAGGAGGGAGAGAGAGAGAGGGAGGGGGAGAGAGAGAGAGAGAGAGAGAGAGAGAGAGAGAGAGAGAGAGAGAGAGAGAAAGTGCAATTGGGGAATTTTTAAAAAATATTTCAATCTTTGTTAATGCTTTGCTTCGTTACTGGATAAGTCTTGTTTTATAATAAACTGATAATTGTGTTATTAAAGAAACTTGGTTGGTGTAATTTATTCTGGGATAAAGAGTAGAGCACATCATTAACCCAGTTACCGATGCGGTCAAATATTTAAATATATGCTGCGACCTGTGCAGAAGTGGAACTAGAAAAGACAGTGCACACCTGCTGCCTCAGTCGTAACAATACTGTTCCAATACAATGCAGTTGAATTTATGGAATCAGAATGTTGCAGCATAAAAACAGGCCTTTCAGCCCATCAAGTTTGCATCAGTGGATTTTTTCCATATAATCTATCACACTTTGCCATTTGCTCCCAGTAGCCTTCAATATTCCTCTTTTTTAAGCAACTAGTTTCCTTTCAAAGTAATTTACTGACTCTACTTCAAACCTAATTATTTGGCATTAGTAAGTCATATAACTCAGTGACGCAGATAGCTCTCCTAATAGATCAGCACATTTACCTAGGGAGTAACTAACAGTTTCAATTCCTTGTTTCTACTGATTTAGCAGACTTCAAGTGGGGCAGTAGTTAGTTCGATACAACAGACTTCATTCCACTGGTTTGAATAGGTGAAATCCTTGTTACGCAGCAACTCTTGCTGGAAAGTAAGGCCATGTAGATGTTAGGTGAGCACAGGATCAGGCTCAGATAAAAATTCCACTACAATTGATTAGTTTGCCAAAAGACATCATGTACAAACAACATCCACTTAGGTGAGGGCAAGAAACATCTGCGGAATCATAACCTATCAAGATGCCAATGCCTGGGGTGCAGAAAATTAGCAAAGATGTACTTCAAGCTAACAGCTACAGTTTTAATACTCATTTGATGAGTAAAGCCACAGCATAGTCACAATCATGTAATAAAAACAAGAAATGCTGGAAGTACTCAGCATCTGTGGAGAGAAAAGTAGTGTTAATGTTTCAGGTCAGTGCATCTTCATCAGAACTGGCAGAGGCTAGAAATGTAATAGGTTTTAAGCAAGTAAAACTGGGGTGGGGCAAGAGATAACAAAAGAGGTGTTGACAGGACAAAATCAGAGAATAACTGACCAGAAGGTCATGGAGCAAAGGCAAACGGTATGTTAATGGTGTGGTGAAAGACAAATAGTACAGAGAGGGTTGTTCATAAGCCTCAACTTCTTACAGAAGTTCTGACAGAAAACTTAACAGCCTGGGCCCAAGCACCAACATGAAAAAGAAAAGTGGGTAGGCACAGTAGAAACAAACTAAAATAAAACAAACACATAAAAAATAAAGAGAAAAAAATAGCTAAAAATAAAAAGGGGGGCCCCCGACATGCTCTGAAATGATTGAACTCAATGTTCAGTCCGGCAGGCTGTAGCGTACCTAATCGGTAAATGAAGTGCTGTTCCTCGAGCTTGCGTTGATGTTCACTGGAACACTTCAGCAATCCTAGGACACAGGTGTGGGCATGAGAGCAGGGGGGAGTATTGAAATGGCCAGAAATTGGAAGGTTGGGGTCATGCTTTTGGACTGAGCGGAGGTGTTCCGCAAAGCGGTCACCCAATCTGCGTTTGGTCTCCCCAGCGTAGAGGAGACCACATTGTGAGCAGCGAATACAGTATACTAAATTGAAAGAAGTCCAAGTAAATCGCTGCTTCACCTGAAAGGAGTGTTTGGGGCCTTGGATAATGAGGAGAGGAGGTGGTAAATGGGCAGGTTGCAGGGGAAGGTGCCGTGGGAAGGGGAAGAGGTGGTGTGGGTAATGGAGGAGTGGACCAGTGTGTGGTGGAGGGAACGATCCCTTCGGAATGCTGACAGGGGAGGGGAAGATGTGTTTGGTAGTGGCATCACGCTGGAGGTGGAAGAAATGGCGGAGGATGATCCTTTGGATGTGGAGATCAGTCATTTTGAAAAGGTATAAATAATACTTATTCAGAGGGTTATCAATTCAGCTGACTAATAGGCAAACCCACGATACCATTTTTAAATAAAACAAAATATTTGCATTGAATTTTAACCAAAACTTGAAAAAAAATTCCCATTAACTTATAACTGAGGTTACAATTCACTGCTTTTGAACTCAAAAGGTATGCAGTCTATACCTTACTTAATTTCAACTAAATTTAAGAAAATCCAGTACGGTGTCTTCTAACTCACTTCCAATAAAATATGTACATTTAAAAGAAATTACAATGGATAGCATCTTTCATCCAATTACCAAAATCTTAAATGATAAACAATTCTGGGTTTTTCTTACCTTACTGGTAAACATCTTGCGCTCCTCCTCCTCTTCATTCTCTGAGTCGCTACCAATTTCTCTACCATTTGAACCAGTCAGTGAAACTGGTAACTGTGGTAAAAGGATTTGCAGCATCCTCAGGTACACAAGCATGCCTGCCTCAGACAGAATCCCTAATTTCAAGGGGGATGAAAAAAAATGCAAGAAAGGTTACTACCATATACTTATACACGCACAAAATTAAGATCATAGCCATAATATTAACATTGAGCTAGTAGAAAACAGGTAACACAATGGCAAGGTTATGGTTAAATATTTGATGCAGAAGTAACCATTTGCTCAAGAAGTTGTTCATAAGCCTCAACTTTTCACACACACAAAAACACACACACACACACAAAAACACACACACACACACAAAAACACACACACACACACACACACAAAAACACACACACACACACACACACAAAAACACACACACACACACACACACAAAAACACACACACAAAAACACAAAAACACACACACACACACACACACAAAAACACAAAAACACACACACACAAAAACACAAAAACACAAAAACACACACACACACACAAAAACACAAAAACACAAAAAAACACACACACACAAAAACACACACACACACAAAAACACACACACACACAAAAACACACACACACACAAAAACACACACACACACAAAAACACACACACACACAAAAACACACACACACAAAAACACACACACACAAAAACACACACACACAAAAACACACACACACAAAAACACACACACACAAAAACACACACACACAAAAACACACACACACAAAAACACACACACACACAAAAACACACACACACAAAAACACACACACACAAAAACACACACACACACAAAAACACACACACACACAAAAACACACACACACACAAAAACACACACACACACAAAAACACACACACACACAAAAACACACACACACACAAAAACACACACACACACAAAAACACACACACACACAAAAACACACACACACAAAAACACACACACACAAAAACACACACACACACAAAAACACACACACACGGAGGAGTGCACGGTCTTCTCTAGTTCCACTTCTCCACAGGTCACAACATATAATTAAATGTTTACCCAGTTACCGCTACAGTCAATTGTATACTCTTTATCCCAGAATAAAATACACCAACCAGGTTTCTTTGATAAACAGTAAAATTATCAGTTTATTATAAAACAGGCCTTATCCAGTAAAGATGCAAAGTATTAACACAGATTGAAATATGAACATTCCCTTTTATCTTAGCGCCCCTCTCGCTCTCTCACACACAAACTCAAAAATAGAGATTTTCTCTGCAGAGCTTTTTACAAAAAAAATGGAAAAAAACTTTGGCCAAATACTTGTTAATTCTTGAAGAAAACAGACGAGATAGGTTGTATCCCAAAATGGCATAGAGTCTGGCGTCCAAGAACACAGACGGGTTACGGGGATCTTTTCAGGAGCAGTTCTTTTCGGACAACATCAATCAATCTGGCAGGCTTCCCAGGAAAAATGCAGCATCAGGGGTTTCAGATATCACATTCAATATGCAGGGTTTCAGAGAGACAGAAGGAAGGAGGCAAGCTGGGTACGTCTCTCCTAGCAGGTTGATCTCCAACTAACTCAAAACAGCCCAACCAGAAAGTCAAAACAATATCCCAAAAGCGACCTCCTGGCCATCATAAATCTTGACACGTCACTTCTCTTGTAAACATCATCCCCAAGTCACCAAGGTTTCTGTTGTTTATTGACCTGAAGGCATGGGACTTCTAGTAAAGGTTATTTTCAAACAAGACTTCTCAGTGACCTTGTAAAAAAAAAAAAAAATCCTTGGAGGCTTTTCAGTTTTCCCAAATAAACCAAATGCCCATGATTCTAAAATAAAAATCCCCCCCCCAAATTTTTTTTTTTTTTTAATATAAGTACTTTCATAACACACACACACAATGCAACATGAAGGTCATTTGGATAATATTTTGGTCCCTCTTCAATAATTTCAAAGATGTAAAGAATTCTGTCCAAAAATAAGTTTTAAAAAGCTGAATTATTGCAATCTAAAGACAAAATTGGCCTCAAAGCCACAGCATATGGAATGAAATGCACTTGGAACATAAATATTTTTGTTTGGCGCACATCATTACTCTAGGTCACCAAAGTAGAGTACTGTATACAATGACTGCAACATACTTCTTCAATGTATAATTCAAAACAGTAGAGGAGGGGGAAAAAAAATACCTATCTGTAATTCTCCAACAGCAAGAACAAAGTACAGAAGCCAAGGTGCCATATCCCTGGTAAAAGTGAGTCCTACTGAAGAGGTCGTGTTCGACGTTAACAGTGCACTCAGGAACGGTATGTAAGGAAAGGAAATTCTTGCAGACAGTGCTGGAACGAGGAAGTTGTAGACCTGTTCTGTGAATGGTGCAGTGAAAAACTCTTTTGCCAATGCAGCAAAAACCTGATGCCTGCAGAGATAAGTATATTAAAGTTAAGTTTGGCAGATAATAAACTCGTCACATTGACTACAAGCTGCAAAATGATAAGGTATACAAAATCCACCTTTTTGAAAATAACAAAAAAATTTTGTTTAAAGAATTTAAAATGTTTTTACTCTCTTAACCCAGTAATGATTCAGTGAGAATTGAACTTATATGTAAAAATGAGCCAGACTAGGAAAGTTGCTAGTCCACGTTGAGTAAGCAGATCTCCATATCCCCAAGGTATGTGAGGGAAATTTCTGTCAGGAGCTTCTCTCCTGAAGCTATCTTCAACTTCTGTCATAAGAATATTTGCCTGGACACCAGTTGTAAAAAAAAGGGTCAGTTGATTGAGAAGGCTCCAGGTTCCAGTGAGCAATAAGCTCTTCAATACACTGTTTAAACTCTCAACTGACAGAAGTATGGCTATTAGGGCAAGGTATCAGAGGGTTGCCTGTGAAACTGTGCCCCTTAAGTAAAGCTCTTGGTATTAGGTTTAAAATTGCTAACTCTCCCCTTCTTTGGAATGGAAAATATAAAAGGCACAAATAAATTTTTAAAAATGACAAATGACGATGGAAGGCAGTGGAATTAGGTCCGGATTGCTCTAGCATAGCCAAAATTTTCTACAGTTTCATTTCACTTGTAAAATTTAGACTAAAATGCTGCCTCCAAAAACAAACTATTTTACATATCTCAACACAACACTGAGAAAAACTAGCCGAAATCTTATCAGGCCTGCGGAGGTGGCTTTGCAAGGTGGTGGGGGGGGCGAGGTGGGAAATTTTTAAAGTTGCATATTGGGTCAGCTCCGCAACATGTGCCAGCCTCCGTCCGATCTTGCCGGAGGAGTCTAGTCAACTAGGGCAATTAAGGTCCCACTTACAGAACCAGCCAGCATCGGACAGGCCCCCCACTGAGGCCACAGCCCGGCAGCTACCTGGAGGTGACATCCCAGGGGGCCATCAATGCCTCCTCTCAATCCCCCAATCACAGAGCTGCTGCGATGAGAAGACCACAGCCACGGCCACAATCAATCCTGTGGAAGAGCGCCCCCTCCAGAATGATGGCCTGAGAGCTGTGGCCATTCATTATTTTTAAATTATCAGTAGGCTTCCGAGAGCGCCTCCATTTAGAGGCACCTTTACAGTTCTCTACCTGCCTCAGCAATGCCCACTTACCCCCGCGAGGCTGCTGGTAGTTGAATTGGCTACCATTGACCAGAAACTGAACTGCAGTAGCCATAAAAATACCATGGCTACAAGAGCAGGTCAGAAGATAGGAAGCCTACGGCAAGTAACTCACCTCCCGACTCCCCAAAGCCTGTCCACCATCTACAAGGCACAAGTCAGAAGTGTGATGGAATACTCTCCACTTGCCTGGATGGGTGCAGCTCCAACAACACTCAAGAAGCTCGACACCATCCAGGACAAAGCAGCTCGCTCAATTGGCACACCATCTACAAACATTCACTCCCTCCACCACCGACGCACAGTGGCAGCAGTGTGCACCATCTACAAGATGCACTGCAGCAACACACCAAGGCTCCTTAGACAGCACCTTCCAAACCCACAACCTCTACCAAGTAGAATGCCAAGGGCAGCAAATGCATGGGAACACCACCACCTGCAAGTTCCGCTCCAAGTCTCACATCATCCTGACTTGGAACTATATCACCGTTCCTTCATTGTGGCTGGGTCAAAATCCTGGAACTCCCTTCCGAACAGCACTGTCGGTGTATCTACCTCACATGGACTGCAGCAGTTCAAAAAAGGCAGCTCACCACCACCTTCTCAAGAGCAATTAGGGATGGGCAATAAATGCTGGCCTGGCCCGTGACGCCCACATCCATGAATGAATTTTTAAAAAATGCTACATGCCCTCTGATTGGGGTTTCCACCTCGGGAACCTGATCACCCTCTTGAACAGGATGACGAATGCAGAGGCGGCTAAGTTTTCAAGCTGCTAAGATTCCACCCACTGATTCTATCTGATCAGGGATGGAACAATATAAACAAAGCACTAAAAAAAACCTAAAGTTAGTTAATCTGAAAAAACACAAAATAAGCCCGTGTAATATAAAAGCACATTAGGAATCCCCACTCATCAATAACTGCCTTTAGGAGAAAGGTCAGATCAATTTTAAACAAAATTAGTTAAGTACTGCTAGAACTACTTTAAAAATCAAATGTTGGGAGCTGTGATGCAGTTTGACTGCTTTATCATTTGTCCCCATCAACTGGCGGGTGACTTCCTCACTGAGTAGCTTCAAATCCTTGCAGACTATCTATGATTAAGAAAACAATATGACAATTCATTTTTTAAAGAAGGATAATGGGTGAGAGGGAATCCAAACGCCACTACACATGGCAGAACACACAAGTCTGCTCTCTGCCTCTTGTCTACCCAAGTATGTCTCTGGCGACATTAACATGAGTATATATGAGTTTTATACATTGCATCTAATGGCATGGTTCATTGCAAGTTAAAAGATGCGCTTTTTAAAAAAAAAAACAGCAAGACTGTGGTTCAACATTATTCATTATTCTGCTGGGCGTAAACTGCCTGTTATATTAGAAGAATTAAATCTTGTGGTCCTAACAGTTTTTATGAACATCCTGAGGTTAAACAGAAGGTGTTTTCTGTTCCCAGGGAAATTTCTCCCTACGCTGGAAACAACTGGCTTCCAACATCTCGCACCTCCTCACGCAACAGAAATGTGAAAGGTGTGTAACCAGAAGCATGACTGATATATCTGAAAACATCCTGTGTGTCTAGTTTTGAACCATCTTCTCCAATTTTACTGGGGTGGGATCCTGACCGATTTTCCTTCCCTAGAAGTGATGAGGGCTAATTCTAATGAGCATTACAATTTCCCAGGCTAATTCAAAGACTGGGAACTGGACTTAGAACCTTCTGGTTTATACTGTTAGAAACCACATTCACCCACTCCGCCATCGGTAGGTAGTGTGTAGGGAGGGAGGGAGATGCAAGTTGTTTTCTTCAAATTGAAAGCTTTACTGTAGCCAAACATTATGTACTGGCTTACTTTATAAAATGATTGAATAAAGTTATATTAATAAGTAATTGCTGTAAAATAAATGAAAATAAACTGCTTTCCATAATATGACTCCTAGGGAAAAGCACATAGCTTAGTTTCAGCACTCCAACCATTAGCATAATTGAGAAAGGAAATTCACTGTATAAAGAAAAAAGAAAAATCAAGAGAAAACCATGTTTTGTGGTACACCACACTGCAGTTTCAACATGACACACTACGGCAAACACTTCCAATATAGCACGAAAATGCATTACTAAACATTGTCTCCTGTAATCATCAACGCTCTGATTCTTTACCTGAAATATTAATGTTAGAACTTGTTCCTACCTTGAACCTTCTGGGCAGGAGGCATATTGAAAGTGCAGTGGTTTCAGGAAATTCTCCAACAGTGTCATTGCAAGTGGAACACGTGAAATACGTGAAACATCAGAATACTCTAAACTTGATGGAAGCCTATGATTAATTAGCATGTAAAGTGATCTGTAGTAACCTGCAACAAAATAAAAGGACAAGTTAACAGGCTGGGAAAAACAAATAATACTCTCAAAGTATTGATGTGAAGTCAATGGTTTATTCCCAAGAAACCCAGTACCAACAATACATCTATTATATTGTATGTTACCTTCAGGTTCTGTCTCACGATCTATTAAGCTTACACCCAAGATGTAGTCACTAGGATACTCAGCACATTTACCAAATAGTAAGAGAAGCCAAATGGATATTTTTATAAAATATTGTTTATGAAGATGAGGTGCAATGCAGCTTTAATATTCAAGAAAGTCATGATTTTTGAAGCATGATAAGTCCAATTCCAGCCATGTTTTTGGCTGGAACTTAATTTCAGAACTCAGTACAATAAATGCAGCCACAACAAACATACAATGCTACGTATGATGGCAAACTTAGTGTATGACGCAATGTGAAACAATATGAAAACACAAAAGCAAAATACTGCGGATGCTGGAAATCTGAAACAAAAAACAGAATGCTGGAAATACTCAGCAGATCAGGCAAGATCTGTGGGGAGAAAAACAGAGTTAATGTTTCAGCTCAGTAGTTCTGATGAAAGTCAATGTTTCAGGTCTGGGTGACATATGAAAACAGTTCATTATTATATCTCAGCAATTTTAGGCTGAGTCTCATGCCTAACTTTCATTACTAACAGTTCCCCGCGAGAATAAACAAAATCTACTCTGTTCCAAGAAGCCTAAAAAGTCACAAACAAACTACAAAGGGTCTTCTTGTTTCTACTTTCAAATTTCTAAATTCTAAAAATGGGTTGAGAAAAACAGCAAGAAAGCAAGTTTATAGATCACATTAAGATTGAAGGATTGAAATTGGATTCTGAGGTTTGGTAGACATGTGAACAAATAAGCATCACCAAAAATATACAAAAGTGCATTTTATGAATTTGTGCTCCCACAACAGGAATTTTGTACACCAAGGAGCACACCACGAATTTCAGCACAGGGGTTGGCACATCCCAAGAATTTCAGATTCATTACAATTAATTGGTACATTTCCCAAAACACATGTGGAGCTCCACACCAGAAGTATACACTTATAAAATCTACCTTAAAATGTTTAGGCAATTAGGACATATGGAGCTGATTGTGATATTGTTGCAACATCATGACACGTTGGGCAGCCCATGTCCATTTTGAACATCCACTCAATGTTAATCCTTAGGCATCTTGTACATAAACTGATTAATAGTGAATAAAAAGCACTCAAAGGACAATAATGAACAGTTTAACATCAATTTTACCAATAGGAATTTCTGCTCCATAGTGTCAAAAGTAACCTTTTCAAAAAGAACCATGTTTAGAAAACTTAAGAATTGTACAGGAAACCCAAAACTACATTTCAAGGTGTACACAAAGTACACTGCAGAATATTCACTATTGTTAACCTCTGGGTTCGAGAATAAATGTAGCTTATTTTATATAATTGAACGCCAGTTTTGGACAGGCACATTTAAACATCAAATCTGGCACAATGGTAACACTGGTTCTTAAAGAAAAAGACACATTAATAGTGTACAAGTTGCACCTCGAGATATGTAGGTCAGATAAACGTGCATAAAGGCAAAATACAGAGTGAATTCGTGCCATCTAAATGGTTACAGCAACAAAAACATTCCTGCATCATGCAGACATGTGTACTTTATGTACAAATGTTAAAACCCAAAATAGCACAGTAGAGTTAGTAGTTGTGTTATAATCATAATTTTTACCATTGAAACCAAGCATTTAAGTTAAGAGGATACCAGTTTATTAGACATCTTTTAAAATACATTTACCTAAAAGATTTTAATATTGGTTGTTAGAAGTCACTAACCTTTCTGGACCATGTAGTGCAAAATTTGTTCAACCAATGATGCTGCAATGTTAGCATCCTGTACAACAGGCAAATATGTTTTTTCTGAGGAAAAGGTCTCCAGCATCCTCAAAGGCACGGTAACATTCAAACTCTCATTGTCACAGCTCTTCAATAACCTATGAAGCCAAAATAAGTAGGTTGCTTGAAAAATTTAATGAAGTAACAAATTAAACAGCTTTTAAACTATGCAATGATGACGACATAATAGAAATGGAGTAGGACATTTAGCCCCTTGAGCCTGTTTCCCCAGTGAGATCATAGCTGATTTGTGTGTCAACTCCATAGAACAACCTTTGCCCATGTCCATTAATATCTTTCGCTAAAATAAATCTATCATTCTCAGATTCAAATAAATGAACATGAACTTCACCAATTTGCGAAAAAGTTCCAAACTTCTAACTACCCTCTGTACATGGAAGTGTTTCCAATTTCACTCCTGAAAGGTCTGGCGCTAATGTTTAGGCTATGTTCCCTACTCCTAGACTCCCCAACCAGCACAAAAGTTTCTCTACCTGCCCTGAAAAATGTTCCATTCGTGAAAGCCAATTGGTAAAGGATGATACTGGAGTCAATCTTTACTCAGTTGTACATTTATTTACAGTGAAACATTACAAGCATATAGTTCCTACCTCAAACACATCACACTTTCAGTAAGTATATGTGCTCAAGTGAAACCACTAATAATGCCCTCCACCTGCATGTAACTAAACACAATTGATATACAATTAACTTGAGTACTTCAATCAAATCATCCCTTAAACTTTCTAAATTCCAGGAAATACAATCCTAGTTTGTGTAATCTCTCCTCATAATTTAACAGTCAAGATAATAAGAAATAGGAGCACAAGTAGGCCATTAGGGCCCACGAGCCTGCTCTGCAATTCAATAAGGTCATTGGCTGATCTGATTGTGGCCTTCACTCCACTTTCCTGCCAACACCCCCCATAACCCTTCACCGCACCCCCCCCCCCCCCCACCCCCACCCCTTGTAGATCAAAAATCTGTATCACTCAGCCTTGAATATATTCAACGACCCAGCCTCCACTGCTCTCTAGAGAAGAGAATTCCAAAGATTAATGACCCTCAGAAGAAATTCCTCCTCATCACCATCTTAAATGGGAGACTGCTTATTTTGAAAGTCTCCCCCAGTTCTGGATTCCCCCACGAGGGAAAACATCCTCTCAGCATCTACCCTGTGAAGCCCCCTCAGGATCTTGCATGTTTCAATAAGATCACTTCTCATTTTTCTAAACTCCAATGAGCATAGGCCTAACCTGTTAAATGTTTCCTCATAAGACAACCCTTTCATCCCAGGAATCAGCCTAGTGAACCTTCTCTGAACTGCTTCCAATATAAAAAATCCCTCCAGAAGTAACCAGAAGGCCAAAATTGCACCCAGTACTCCAGGTGTGGTCTCACCAATGCCCTGTACAGCTGCAGCAAGACTTTCCTACTTCTATACTCCACCCCCTTAGAACAAATGCCAACATGCATTTACCCTCCTAATTACTTGCTGTAGCTCCATGCTAACTTTTTGTGGGTCATGGTATTCAATCACCCTACCCTTCACGATAAACTCCAGTAATCGCCCAATAAATGTTAAGCTAACTGTTCTATAATGCCCTGTTTTTCCCCTCTCACCTTTCTTAAATTAAAAAGTAGAACCACAAAGGTAATAATCACTGGATTACTACCTGAGCCACGTGCAAATTGGCATTGGGTAAATAACTATAGAAAGGTAAACCATGGGCGGCACAGTGGCGCAGTGGTTAGCACCGCAGCCTCACAGCTCCAGCGACCCGGGTTCAATTCTGGGTACTGCCTGTGTGGAGTTTGCAAGTTCTCCCTGTGTCTGCATGGGTTTTCTCTGGGTGCTCCGGTTTCCTCCCACAGCCAAAAGACTTGCAGGTTGATAGGTAAATAGGCCATTATAAATTGCCCCGAGTATAGGTAGGTGGTAGGGGAATATAGGGACAGGTGAGGATGTGGTAGGAATATGGGATTAGTGTAGGATTAGTATAAATGGGTGGTTAATGGTCGGCACAGACTCGGTGGGCCGAAGGGCCTGTTTCAGTGCTGTATCTCTAAATCTAAATTTAAATGCATGGCTCAAAGATGAAGGGGTTGTCTTATCAAGAATGGCTAAACAGGTTAGGCCTTTGTTCATTGGAGTTTAGAAGAATGAGAGGTGATCTTATTGAAACATAGAAGATTCTAAGGGGGCTTGACAGAGTAGATGTTGGGAATATGTTTCCATGCTGGGGGAATCTCAAACTAGGAGACAGTTACCGAATAAGGGGTCACACATTTAAAACTGAGATGCGAAGGAATTTCTTCTCTCAGAGGGTGGTGAATCTCTGGAATTCTCTACCTCAGAGGAGTTGTGGAGGCTGGGTCATTAAATGAATTTGAGGAGGTAGATAGATTTTTGAAATCTCGGGAGTCGAGAGTTATGCGGAGCAGGCCTGAAAGAGAAGTTGAGGCCTTGGATGGATCAGCCATGATCGTATTGAATGGCGGGCAGGCCTGAGGGGCTGAACGGCCTACTCCTGCTCCTATTTAGAGTCATAGAGTCGTACAGCATAGAAACAGGCCCTCCGGCCCACCGCGTGCATGTCAACCATAATGCCTATCTATACTAATTCCACCTGCCTGCATTAATTCCATATCCCTCTATGCCTTGCTCATTCAAGTACCTGTCCAGATGCCTCTTAAATGTTGCTACTGTTCCTGCCTCCACCACCTCCTCTGGCAGCTCATTCCAGATACCCACTATTCTTTGTGTGAAAAATTTACCCCTTTGATCCCCTTTCAACCTCCTCCCTCTCACCTTAAATCGACGCCCTCTAGTTTTAGTCACCCCTACCATGGGAAACAGACTCTGGCTATCCACCCTATCTCTGCCTCTCAATTTTATTAGATTAGATTAGAGATTAGAGATACAGCACTGAAACAGGCCCTTCGGCCCACCGAGTCTGTGCCGAACATCAACCACCCATTTTTATACTAATCCTACACTAATCCCATATTCCCAACAAACATCCCCACCTATCCCTATATTTCCCTACCACCTACCTATACTAGTGACAATTTATAATGGCCAATTTACCTATCAACCTGCAAGTCTTTTGGCTTGTGGGAGGAAACCGGAGCACCCGGAGAAAACCCACACAGACACAGGGAGAACTTGCAAACTCCACACAGGCAGTACCCGGAATCGAACCCGGGTCCCTGGAGCTGTGAGGCTGCGGTGCTAACCACTGCGCCACTGTGCCGCCCAATGTCCCCTCTCAGCCTCCTTCGCACCAGGGAAAACAGACCCAGCCTATCCAATCTCTCTTTATAACTCAAGCCTTCCAAACCAGGCAACATCCTTGTGAATCTTTTTTGCACCCTCTCTAGCTTAATTGCATCTTTCCTGCAGTGCGGCGACCAGAACTGCACAGTACTCCAAATGCGGCCTAACCAACATTATGTACAACTGTAACATGACGCCCCAACTCTCAATGTCTCGGCCGATGAAGGCAAGCATGCCATACGCCATCTTCACCACCCTGTCTACCTGTGTTGCCTCTTTCAGGGAACTAAGCACTTGCACCCCAAGGTCTCTCTGCTCAAGAACACTCCCCAGGGCCCTGCCGTTCACTGTATATGACCTGCCCTGGTTTAACTTCCCAAAATGCATCACTTCACACTTGTCTGCATTAAATTCCATTTGCCACTCCCTTGCCCACTTTCCCAATTGATCTATATCCTGTTGTAACCTTAGACAACCTTCTTCACTGTCCACTAGACCACCAATTTTGGTGTCATCTGCAAACTTACTAATCATGCCCCTTGCATTCACATCCAAGTCATTAATATATATGACAAACAACAGAGGGCCCAGCACCGATCCCTGCGGCACACCACCGGTCACCGCCAATCTGAAAATCAACCCTCCACTACCACCCTCTGCCCATCACCAAGCCAATGTTGTATCCAAATTGCTAGCTCACCCTGGATCCCATGTGATCGAACTTTCTGGACCAGCCTACCACGCGGGACCTTGTCAAAGGCCTTGCTAAAGTCCATGTAGACAACGTCCATCACCCTGCCCTCGCCAATCCTCTTGGTCACCTCCTCGAAAAACTCAATCAAATTCGAGAGATACGATTTCCCACGCACAAAGCCATGCTGACTATCCCTAATCAGACCATGCCTTTCCAGATGCATATAAAATCCTGTCTCTCAGAATCCCTTCCAATAACTTTCCCACCACTGAGGCTCACCGGCCTGTAGTTTCCTGGCTTATCCCTGCTGCCCTTCTTAAATAAAGGCACAACATTAGCTATCCTCCAGTCTTCCTGTACCTCACCCGTGGCTAACGATGATACAAAAATCTCTGCCAGGGCCCCAGCAATCTCCTCTCTTGCTTTCCATAGCATCCTAGGATACACCTGGTCAGGCCCTGGGGATTTTGCACCTTAATGCGCTTCAAAACCTCCAACACCACCTCCTTTGTAATGTTGATATGCTCCAGGATATCGCTGTTCCCTCCCTTGAACTCACTATCTTCCATGACCTTCCCCACGGTACATACATACAAGAAATATTCATTTAAGACCTCGCCCATTTCCCGTGGCTCCACACATAGATTGCCATACTGATCCTTAAGGGGACCTACTCTCTCCCTAGCTACCCTTTTACTCTTAATATACTTAGAATCTTTTAGGATTCTCCTTTATCTTATCTGCTAGGGAAATCTCATGGCCCCTTTTCGCCCTCCTAATTTCCTTCTTAAGTGTAGTCCTACATCCCCTATACTCCGAGGGACTCCCTCGATCCCAGCTGCCTATACCGGACATGCCTCCTTCTTTGTCCTGACCAGATCCTCAATATCCCTCGTCAACCAAGGTTCCCTAAACTTGCCAGCCTTGCCCTTCCATCTAACAGGAACATGCCAGCCCTGAACTCTTCCTATCTCACTTTTAAAAGCCTCCCACTTGCCAGACGTCCCTTTACCTGTAAACAGCCTCTCCCATTCAACTTTTGAGAGTCCGTTCATCGAAATTAGCCTTCCCCCAATTTAGGACTTCAACATGAGGACCAGTTCTATCCTTTTCCATAACTATCTTGAAGCTAATAGTTATGGTCACTGGTCCCAAAGTGCTCCCCCATCAACCACCTGCCCAACCTCATTTCCTAAGAGGAGGTCGAGTGTAGCCCCTTCTCTAGTAGGGCCATCCACATACTGCTTCAGAAAACTATCCTGGACACACTTAAATTCTTCCCCATCTGATCCCTTAGCACGAAGGCAGTCCCAGTCAATATTAGGGAAGTTAAAATCACCTATTTCAACCCTATAATTCCTACACCTATCTGATTTCCCTACATATATGCTCCTCCACTTCCCTCTGACTATTGGGGGGTCTATAGTATAATCTTGTACTTTTAATCTTATACTTTTACTAATATTTATGTTATGTTCTTATGTTCTTAAATAGTGGAGTGAGATATGCAATTTCCCAATCTGGAAGAATAGTTCCCGTATCAAGAGAAGTCTGGAAGATTATAATTAGGTATCTGCAATGTGCACACCGACTTTCTTTAAGAGCTTGGAATGAAAGCCATCTGGCTCAGAGGATCTGTCACACTAAAGTGCCATTATTTTAATTACAGTTAATTTCCATCAATTAGAAATAGCTGCATTAATTACATTTAGTTTTCAGCATTATAAGCTCTTGATCATCAAAAACACATTGAAACAACGAAAGAAATGATATAATCATTTAATTTTTTAAAAAAGCTTTTCCCTATATGTTATTGACAACCCCCACCCGCAGCAATCGTCTTGGTTTCCTTGCCATTGGATCAAGGAGTCGTTCTGTCAAGATACATGTGGAAGCTGGTGTGCAACTGCTTCGCCACATTAAAAGATGTCACACACAGGCATCTTCCTTTCCTAGTTCCAATACGCTGATGACGCTGCAGTATGTACTGTGTCAGAAATGGATCTTGAGGGAATCGTTGACGTATTTACTGAGGCATATGAGAAGATGGGACTTAGTCAACTTTCAGCAGACCAAAGTCCTCCATCTTTAAGTTCCAAATGCACACACCCCAGCGACAGCCCCATTGATTAGGATGCATGATGAGTGCCTGGAAAATGTGGAACACTTCCAGTATCTTGGAAGTTATCGTTCACAGAAGGCTGACATTGACAAAGAAATCCAGCATTGCTGTGCAGTTCTGGTCACTTCATTACAGAAAGGATGAAATTGCACTAGAGAAGGTAGAGGAGATTTCCAAAGATTTCCCTCAACAACAGGTATACCGTTTTGGATACTGTTGCGGGGGACGACTTACCAGGGGTAAGCAATGGGGTACAGGTCTCTGGCACAGAGTCTGTCCCTGCTGCTCAGAAGGGAAGGGGGAAGAGGAGCAGAGCATTAGTCGTTAGGGACTCCATAGTTAGGGGAACAGATAGGAGGTTCTGTGGGAACGAGAGAGACTCACGGTTGGTGTGTTGCCTCCCAGGTGCCAGGGTTCGTGATATCTCGGATCGTGTTTTTGGGATCCTTAAGGGGGAGAGGGAGCAGCCCGAAGTCGTGGTCCACATAGGCACCAACGACATAGGTAGGAAGAGAGATGGGGATTTTAAGGCAGAAATTCAGGGAGCTAGGGTGGAAGCTTAGAGCGAGAACAAACAGAGTTGTTATCTCTGGGTTGTTGCCCGTGCCACGTGATAGCGAAGCGAGGAATAGGGAGAGAGGGGAGTTGAACACGTGGCTGCAGGGAGGGTTTTGGTTTCCTGGATAATAGGGGCTCTTTCTGGGGTAGGTGGGACCTCTACAAACAGGATGGTCTTCACCTGAACCAGAGAAGTACCAATATCCTGGGGGGGGGAGATTTGCTAGTGTTCTTCGGGGGGGGGGTTAAACTAATTCAGCAGGGGAATGGGAACCTAAATTGTAGTTCCAGTGTACAGGATGTTGAGAGTAGTGAGGTCAGGGATAAGGTTACAAGGACGCAAGAGGGCACTGGCAAGCAAGAACTTGGTTTAAAGTGTGTCTACTTCAACGCCAGGAGCATCCGGAATAAGGTGGCTGAGCTTGCAGCATGGGTTGGTACCTGGGATCTCGATGTTGTGGCCATTTCGGAGACATGGGTAGAGCAGGGGCAGGAATGGATGTTGCAGGTTCCGGGATTTAGATGTTTCAGTAAGAACAGAGAAGATGGTAAAAGAGGGGGGGGGTGTGGCATTGTTAATCAAGGAGAGTATTACAGCAGCAGAAAGGACGTTTGAGGACTCGTCTACTGAGGTAGTATGGGCCGAGGTTAGAAACAGGAGAGGAGAGGTCACCCTGTTGGGAGTCTTTTATAGACCTCCAAATAGTTCCAGAGATGCAGAGGAAAGGATAGCGAAGATGATTCTCGACAGGGGCGAGAGTAACAGGGCAGTTGTTATGGGGGACTTTAACTTTTCAAATATTGACTGGAAATACTATAGTTAGAGTACTTTAGATGGGTCAGTTTTTGTCCAGTGTGTGCAGGAGGGTTTTCTGACACAGTATGTAGACAGGCCAACCAGGGGCGATGCCACATTGGATTTGGTACTGGGTAATGAATCCGGCCAGGTGTTAGATTTAGATGTAGGTGAGCACTTTGGTGATAGTGATCACAATTCGGTTAGGTTTACCTAAGCGATGGGCAGGGACAGGTATATACCGCAGGGCAAGAAGTATAGCTGGGGGAAAGGAAATTATGATGCAATTAGGCAAGATTTAGGATGCGTAGGATGGGGAAGGAAACTGCAGGGGATGGGCACAATCGAAATGTGGAGCTTATTCAAGGAGCAGCTACTGCGTGTCCTTGATAAGTATGTACCTGTCAGGCAGGGAGGAAGTTGTCGAGCGAGGGAGCCGTGGTTTACTAAAGAAGTTGAAGCGCTTGTCAAGAGGAAGGCGGCGGCTTATGTTAGGATGAGACGTGAAGGCTCAGTTAGGGCGCTTGAGAGTTACAAGCTAGCCAGGAAGGATCTAAAGGGAGAGCCAAGAAGAGCAAGGAGAGGACACGAGAAGTCATTGGCGGATAGGATCAAGGAAAACCCTAAGGCTTTCTATAGGTATATCAGGAATAAAAGAATAACTAGAGTTAGATTAGGGCCAATCAAGGATAGTAGTGGGAAGTTGTGTGTGGAATCAGAGGAGATAGGGGAAGCGTTAAATGAATATTTTTCGTCAGTATTTACAGTAGAGAAAGAAAATGTTGTCGAGGAGAATACTGAGATTCAGACGACTAGGCTAGATGGGATTGAGGTTCACAAGGAGGAGGTGTTAGCAATTTTGGAAAGTGTGAAAATAGATAAGTCCCCTGGGCCAGATGGGATTTTTCCTAGGATTCTCTGGGAAGCCAGGGAGGAGATTGCAGAGCCTTTGTCCTTGATCTTTATGTCGTCATTGTCGACAGGTATAGTGCCAGAAGACTGGAGGATTGCAAATGTTGTCCCCTTGTTCAAGAAGGGGAGTAGAGACAGCCCTGGTAATTATAGACCTGCGAGCCTTACTTCGGTTGTGGGTAAAATGTTGGAGAAGGTTATAAGAGACAGGATTTATAATCATCTTGAAAAGAATAAGTTCATTAGCGATAGTCAGAACGGTTTTGTGAAGGGTAGGTCGTGCCTCACAAACCTTATTGAGTTTTTCGAGAAGGTGACCAAACAGGTGGATGAGGGTAAAGCAGTGGATGTGGTGTATATGGATTTCAGTAAGGCGTTTGATAAGGCTCCCCACGGTAGGCTATTGCAGAAAATACGGAAGTATGGGGTTGAAGGTGATTTAGAGCTTTGGATCAGAAATTGGCTAGCTGAAAGAAGACAGAGGGTGGTGGTTGATGGCAAATGTTCATCCTGGAGTTTAGTTACTAGTGGTGTACCGCAAGGATCTGTTTCGGGGCCACTGCTGTTTGTCATTTTTATAAATGACCTGGAAGAGGGTGCAGAAGGGTGGGTTAGTAAATTTGCGGATGACACGAAGGTCGGTGGAGTTGTGGATAGTGCCGAAGGATGTTGTAGGGTACAGAGGGACATAGATAGGTTGCAGAGCTGGGCTGAGAGATGGCAAATGGAGTTTAATGCGGAAAAGTGAGAGGTGATTCACTTTGGAAGGAGTAACAGGAATGCAGAGTACTGGGCTAATGGGAAGATTCTTGGGAGTGTAGATGAACAGAGAGATCTTGGTGTCCAGGTACATAAATCCCTGAAAGTTGCTACCCAGGTTAATAGGGCTGTTAAGAAGGCATATGGTGTGTTAGCTTTTATTAGTAGGGGGATCGAGTTTCGGAGCCACGAGGTCATGCTGCAGCTATACAAAACTCTGGTGAGACCGCACCTGGAGTATTGCGTGCAGTTCTGGTCACCGCATTATAGGAAGGATGTGGAAGCTTTGGAAAGGGTGCAGAGGAGATTTACTAGGATGTTGCCTGGTATGGAGGGAAGGTCTTACGAGGAAAGGCTGAGGGACTTGAGGTTGTTTTCATTGGAGAGAAGGAGGAGGAGATGTGACTTAATAAAGACATACAAGATAATCAGAGGGTTAGATAGGGTGGATAGTGAGAGTCTTTTTCCTCGGATGGTGATGGCAAACACGAGGGGACATAGCTTTAAGTTGAGGGGTGATAGATATAGGACAGATGTTAGAGGTAGTTTCTTTACTCAGAGTAGTAGGGGCGTGGAACGCCCTGCCTGCAACAGTAGTAGACTCGCCAACTTTAAGGGCATTTAAGTGGTCATTGGATAGACATATGGATGAAAATGGAATAGTGTAGGTCAGATGGTTTCACAGGTCGGCGCAACATCGAGGGCCGAAGGGCCTGTACTGTGCTGTGATGTTGTAAAAGAAAAGATGTTGCCGGACTGGAAAAATGCAGCTATGAGGAAAGATTGGATCGACTGGGGTTGTTCCCCTTGCAACAGAGAAATCTGAGGGGAGATCTGATTGAAATGTACAACATTTTGAGGTGCCTGTACAGTGGAGGTGAAGAGCCTATTCACCTTAGTAGAGAGATCAGTGACGAGGGGGCACAGATTTAGAGTGATTGCTAGAAAGATTAGAGGGGAGATGAGGAAATATTTTCCACCAACAGGGTGTTTGGGGGTCTGGAACTCACTGCCTGAAAGGGTAATTGAGGCAGAAACCCTCAACTCATTCAAAAGGAGTCTGGATATGCACCTTAAGTGCCGTAATCTGCAGGGCTACGAACCAAATGCTGGAAGGTGGGATTAGAATAGGTGGATCGTTTTTCAGCCGGCAGACACAATGAGCCAAGAGACCTCTTTGCCTTAAACTTTCTATGATTCTATCAATCATCACTGAAAATCGGCTGGTGCAGCCTTTGGCCACCCTGAGGATGCGAGTGTTCAAAGATCACAAAATCAAAACTGAAACCAAGCTCATGGTCTACCATGCAATCGTGATCCCTACCTTACAGTATGGGGCTGAAACATGGACAACGTATCGGAGGCACCTCAAAACACTGGAGTCATTTCATCAACACTGCCTGCGGAAGATCCTACATATAAAGTGGGAGGACAGGCACACCAGCATTAATATCATCTCGCAAGCAGGAGCCACAAGCATCGAGGCTATGATTATCCGCTATCAGCTTCGTTGGGTTGGTCAGAGTTCGGATGTCAGATACCCTGCTCTCAAAGTAGGTAGTCTTCTCCTGGCTCAGTCAGAGCAGACGCACCAGAAGAGGACAAAAGCAGCGCTTCAAGGATGTGCTGAAAGCCAACGTGAAGAAATGCAACATTGACATCAACTCCTGGGAGATCATCGCCTGGGACCGAACCAGGTTCAAACATGGACAAAAGGGCTGAACTCATGAGGTGAGGTGAGAGTGACTACCCTTGACATCAAGGCAGCATTTGACCGAGTATGGCATCAAGGAGCACGAGCAAAACTGAGGTCAATGGGAATCAGGGGGAAAACCCTCCGCTGGCTGGAGTCATACCTAGCACAAAGGAAGATGGTTGTGGTTGTTGGAGGTTAATCATCTGAGCTCCAGGACATCACTGCAGGAGTTCCTCAGGGTAGTGTCCCAGACCCAACCATCTTCCGCTGCTTCATCAACGACCTTCCATCAATCATAAGGTCAGAAGTGGGGATGTTCGCACAATATTCAGCACCATTCACGACTCCTCAGATACTGAAGCAGTCCGTGTAGAAATGCAGCAAGACCTGGACAATATCTAGGCTTGGGCTGATAAGTGGCAAGTTACATTTGCGCCACACAAGTGCCAGGCAATGACCATCTCCAACAAGAGAGAATCTAACCATCTCCCCTTGACATTGAACAGCATTACCATCGCTGAATCCCCCACTATCAACATCCTAGGGGTTACCATTGACCAGAAACTGAACTGGAGTAGCCATATAAATACTGTGGCTACAAGAGCAGATCAGAGGCTAGGAATCCTGCGGCGAGTAACTCACCTCCTGACTCCCCAAAGCCTGTCCACCATCTACAAGGCACAAGTCAGGAGTGTGATGGAATACCCTGCACTTGCCTGGATGGGTGCAGCTCCAACTATACTCAAGAAGCTCGACACCATCCAGGACAAAGCAGCCCGCTTGATTGGCACCCCATCTACAAACATTCACTCCCTCCACCACCGACGCACAGTGGCAGCAGTGCCTACCATCTACAAGATGCACTGCAGCAATGCACCAACGCTCCTTCGACAGCACCTTCCAAACCCGCGACCTCTATCAACTAGAAGGACAAGGGCAGCATATACATGGTAACACCACCACCTGCAAGTTCCCCTCCAAGTCATACACCATCCTGACTTGGAGCTATATCGCCGTTCCTTCCCTGTCGCTGGGTCAAAATCCTGGAACTCCCTTCCGAACAGCACTGTGGGTATACCTACTCCAAATGGACTGCAGTGGTTCAAGAAGGCAGCTCACCATCACCACCTTCTCAAGGACAATTAGGGATGGGCAATAAATGCTGGCCTAGCCAGCGTCGTCAACATCCCATGAATGAATAAAAAAAAAGATGGAGGCAGCGTCTGTGAGAAGGATCCCAGCATTTTGAGTCCCAACAACGACAAAATATCGAGGAAAAGCGAGAGCGGTGACCTTAACGAATACAACACGACCAGACATCCTACATGACAACAAATGCCCTATATGCCATAAGGTCTGTAGATCCTGAATCGGCGTCATCAACCCTCTTCGGACTCATGGAAGGCAATCAACCTCGCCTGCAAGGGATAGCCAATATTGACTTCTTGTTGGGGTATATTTCCCCACGCACCAACAGTCCTTCGCCCTGAAGGCCACTCTTCAATTTTGAACCTGGATAGTTGAGTATAAGCAGGCTATTCAAAGTAGAGAGAGTGTGATCTTAATTTCACCCTGTATTCACACTCAAGAGGCACTACTTCAGCATGACCTGGGACCTTCAGGTCAGTGAATGAATTAGTGGTGCATTGGGCAGTGTCTTAAGCTACTAGGCTACTGGGGAAACTACAGGCAATTTATATAAATGTTGCATAAAGCTTTTAATTTATAATTTCTTTCCTCCCTCTCTCCTCCCCATTCCTATCAAACCATTACGACAACCTTGGGAAGGCTCATAACTTTGGGCAATAACACTTAATGACCAACAAACCAGGACAAAAGAATGCCAGCAATAAAGCAAATCTTGAGGAAACAGGAATTATAAACGAGTATATCTATTTTTTTTTTAATTTCTTGGGATGTGAGCATTACTAGCAAGGCCAGCATCTATTGTCCATCCTAAATTGCCCTTGAGAGGTGGTGGGGAGCTGCCTTCTTGAACCGCTGTAGGTACGCCCACAGTGCTGTTAGGGATGGAGGTCCAGGATTTTCATCCAGCAACGATGAAGGAGTGGCAATATCGTTCCAAGTCAGGGTGGTGAAAGACTTGGAGGGGGAACTTGTCGGTGGTGTCGTTCCCATGTGTCTGCTGCCCCTGTTCTTCTAGCTGGTAGAGGTCACAGATTTGAAAGGTGCTGTCGAAAAACCCTAACGTAGGTCAACATGGTGTTTCTCAAAGAATGGCATAACACAATCAAGTTCCTAATTGTGGCTTTGTCATCAGGTAGCTATTGTGTTGAGAGCAGGTTATAATTTTTGTCCACAAAAAAAATCAAAAAGGTGAGGGACCCTCAAAAGATAAGCCTTCCTGAACCTAGATCACTACTACCCTGTCCCTATCAACAAGTTACATAATGGGATCAGCAAAGGCCTGGGTACGAGACATTGCCATCTTTCTAACTGTAGGAAAACTCATGGCAATGAGAGTACTTAAAATGCACTAATTTTTTTTTAAAAAAAGAAAAATCAATGTTTTATGGAAATGCAGCAACTTCTTATGCTTATTCTATTGATTAAACAGATGACTAAAGTTACAGGGCAAGCAATCACAGTAAGGAAAGGGCTGCAGCACAAAGTCCTAGTCCCCACTGAATAAGTATATCACTGATTGTCCAGCTGAGAGGTGCCTAGCATCTCAGTGCAACAATCATAAACTAGCCAGTACAGCAGTAGTGTGAAATTGCTCTAATATTAGCATACAAACACTTATCCTCTTAATATAAAATCCCTTCATATGCAAACATTAACAGTTCTATTAAAATAGCAAGTGACGGAAAAAAAATCCACAATTTAGAGTCAGAGTCGTACAGAATAGAAACAGGCCCTTCGGCCCACTGCGTCCATCCCGACCATAATGCCTATCTATACTAATTCCACCTGCCTGCATTAATTCCATATCCCTCTATGCCTTGCTCATTAATGTACCTGTCCAGATGCCTCTTAAATGTTGTTACTGTTCCTGCCTCCACCACCTCCTCTGGCAGCTCATTCCAGATACCCACTATTCTTTGTGTGAAAAATTTACCCCTTTGATCCTCTTTAAACCTCCTCCCTCTCACCTTAAATCTATACCCTTACCATGGGAAAAAGACTCTGGCTATCTACCCTATCTATGCCTCTCATAATTTTATCTACCTCTATCATGTCCCCTCTCAGCCTCCTTCGCTCCAGGGAAAACAGACCCAGCCTATCCAATCTCTTTATAAGTCAAGCCCTCCAAATCAGGCAACATTTAGTATTTTTGATAGCTGATACGCGAAGTGCAAATTCACCCCACAAGTGTTCTTTCAGTAATCCCCATTATAAAAAGGTCTCCCTCCCCTTCAAGCTCCTAATTCTAATGGCATTCACACCATACACCATAGTCAGAGTACGCTATAAAAAAAACACGGCTTACCTGCAACATAAACCCAATAAACGTTTTATTTGATATAAACATATTTGTCTGTTATAATCAGCTAGCTGCTGCACATACTGAGCACTATGCTTAACCAAATTTTGACACATCCATGTCTGAAAGAGAGAGGGGAAATTAAAGTTAATTTCTATCTTCCATCGGACAATTTATAAAAACAGTTTTATCTTGATATTTAACACTCAATTCCCATTACTATGTCAGTCTCAGGCTCATTCAAAGCCAGCAAACCCAATCAAAAATGTCTGTGAGCTCACCAGATCAACAGACAAGGAAACCAATGAGACTGTTAAACAAGAACGTGCACAAGTAATGTCGTAAATCAAATCAATCTCGCGCCCAACGCCAGCACTGACCCCACTGCTGGAAAGTACGTTTGGTAAAGAAGAATCACATGTCCTTGAAAAAAATATTCTTTTTAAAGCAAGGAGAGAATATCAATTTAAGAAAGGTTCACACATTTGGTGGCCCAAGTGTACAAGATGTGAATCACAAAATTGTGGGTGTACTACATTCCTTCTGGTTTGAAATATCTTGAACAGTTTTAAACAGTTAAGCGAAAGGAACTGCCATGAGTATTTGATGTAGTAAATTCCACTCCTGCAGAGATGCAGAGTTGGTCCTTGGAGATTCAATGGCACAGTCAGAAAGGGGGATGATATGGCTATTAAGATGCGTAAAACAACTGATGTAGTACTTTCATTTCTGACTGGGAATCAAGTCCTGATGTGTACATTTGGAGCTGAACAATCGATTAAGCAATTGCAATGGCAAATTTCTTCTCTTACCAATCTATCCAAATCTTCATTTTGTTTGTAAAAAAATAGGAGTTTTCTTATTAAAACAGTCAAATTATATCCATCACTGAGAGAAAAATTTCCTCCTGGTTGGGCTAAGGAGACACAATGATCAAATTCACTTCTCTGAATCATATGCTGCAAATGAAATAAAAAATACATCAGAATTCAATATTCCAAACAATAAAAGGGATTACTTAAGCATCAGATCGAACAGTATATGATCAATATCCAATGCATTCCCCTCTTTCCAACATCCAAAGATCATACTCACACCCAGATACAAATCCTTTGATAAAATGGGATTCTAGACTCTTTAAGCCCACCGTCAAAATTTTAATTATCTCCAAGCTTTTTTTAAAAAAAGCTGAAAACTCTGACAGAGGGTTGTCCAATTCGAAAGTAAAAATTCTGTTATTGCAACAAACAAATTTAAACAAAAATATGACTCAAATAAAAACAGAAAATGCTGGAAATACTCAGCAGATCTGGCAGCATCTGTGGAGACGAAAGATCAGATGAAAAGTCACAGACCTGAAATATTAAGTGTTTCTCTCTCTCTCTCTCCACAGATGCTGCCAGACCTGACTATTTGCAGCATTTTTCATTTTTATTTCAGATTTTCACCATCTGCAATATTTTGCTTTTGTGTATGATGACTTTTAAAAAAACTACTTACTGTACAAGCACAATTCTTACTGCAATAATGCTCATTCCAAGAAAAATTCTAAATTAACTTTTAATTAAAACCAAATTCTCATTTATACAATACCACACAAACCCAATTAAAAAACCAACTTAGCAGTAACAATATTAAAAGTAACAACTGCTCCCAATGCACCCCTTTAATAGTTTCTCAAATCTACCCAAATACTCTGCAATTTTATTTTTAATGAATTTCTGCAACATACTTGCTGTTTTCTGTCCCTATATCCCCGTAGGAATGACTGAATAATAACTGCGTTCCTCTGCCTTCGTCTTTCTTCCTGGAAAGAAGAAATAAATGCTCAACAAGTTTGCCCTATAAATCTTGCTGCTTCACATTTCCTCAGCAATCAATTCTTCACAGCAGAACTTGTCTTCATTGAGATAAATGGCAACAGAACCCACCACTAAAGCATTGCAATGTCATCACAATCACCAGCAAACCTTTTGGAACAAATGAATGAAAATCCATGAGCACATGCACATACATTTACATCTTGGTTAAAACTATAAAGCAATGTACTAAACATCTCCATTGTCCAGCTTCCAACTGTTGGTTGCGGGGGTGGGGAGCTGCATCCTGCATGCAGTATTTGCTGGGAACTCCCAGTTCAACACTATTTTTCCTTTCTTTCTCTTGCTTTGGAATCCAACTGTAGTGGACTCATGGGTGCTCCAGTGTATCCATTTGGAAGTTAGTTTCACAATGCATCGTAACACTCATCTACCAGAAACATTTTAGGAATCCGTTAGAAAGTATCGAGAATTTTTTTACTTCTTGTTGGACCAGCACCAGAAGACAAAAAGCAGTTTAAATGATCTTTGGAGACTGAAGTGAATACTTCTAATGAAACATCCTACGGCAACAGCTACAACAGTAGAAAGAACACCAAACCAGTAAAGCACAGTTCAAATCCCAATCTTGATCGCCACTTGCATCTGGGTTTTCCTTTGGGGGAGTCTCAGGTTTTTTTCTTTCATGGGATGTGAGCATCACTGGCAAGGCCAGCATTTGTTGCCCATCAGTAATTGCCCTTCAGAAACTGGTGCTGAGTCACTTTATTGTACTGAAGTCCATGTGGTGTCAGCAAACCAACCGTGCTGTTAGGGAGGACGTTCCAGGTTTTTAACCCAGTGACAGTGAAGGAACGGTGATATAGTTGTAAGTCAAGATGGTCTGTGGTTTGGAGGGAAACTTGTAGGTGCTGACATTCCCATGCGTCTACTGCCCTTGTCCTGCTATGTGTCACAGGTTTGGAAGATGCCGTTGAAGGAGGCTATGCGAGTTGCTGCAGTGCATCTTGTCGATAATTCACACTGCTGCCACTGTGCCCCAGTGGAGGAGGGAGTGAATGTTTGCGGTGGTGAACGGGGTGCCAATCAAGGAGACTGCTTTATCCTGGATGGTTTTCAGCTTCTTGAGTGTTGTTGAAGCTGCACTCATCCAGCAAGTGGGGAGTATTCCATCACACGCCTGACTTACATGAGAACATAAGAAATAGGAGTAGACCATTCAGCCCCTCGAACCGGCTCTGCCATTCAAGGTCACGGCTGATCTGATCATGGCCTCAACTCCATTTTCCCACCTGCCCCTCCATAATCCTCAACTCCCTTGTAGAGCAAAAATCCGTCTCACTCAGCCTTGAATATATTCAATGAAAATACCAAAGATCAATGACCCTCAGAGAAGAAATTCCTCCTCACTTCCCTCTTAAATGGGAAACCTTATTTTGAGACTCTGCCCCCTAGTTCTACATTCCACCACAAGGCGAAATATACTTTTTTTAGATTAGAGATACAGCACTGAAACAGGCCCTTCAGCCCACCGAGTCTGTGCCGAACATCAACCACCCATTTATACTAATCCTACACTAATCCCATATTCCTACCAAACATCCCCACCTGTTCCTATATTTCCCTACCACCTACCTATACTAGTGACAATTTATAATGGCCAATTTACCTATCAACCTGCAAGTCTTTTGGCTTGTGGGAGGAAACCGGAGCACCCGGAGAAAACCCACGCAGACACAGGGAGAACTTGCAAACTCCACACAGGCAGTACCTGGAATCGAACCCGGGTCCCTGGAGCTGTGAGGCTGCGGTGCTAACCACTGCGCCACTGTGCCGTACTCTCAGCATCTACCCTGTCAAGCCCCCTCGGTATCTTATACATCTCAGTAAGATCACCTCTTATTCTTCAAAATTCTACTTCCAATGAGTATAGGCCCAACCTGTCCTCACAAGACAACCCCTTCACCCCAGCAATCAACCTAATGAACCTTTTCTAAACAGCTTCCAATGCAGCTTTATCCCTCAAATATGGAGACCATAACTGTACATCATTGTCTAGGTGTGGTCTCACCAATGCTCTGTACAGTTGTATCAAGACTTGTCTACTTTTATACTCCTTCTCCCTTGCAATAAAGGCCAACATTCCATTTGCCTTCCTAGTTACTGGCTGTACCTGCATGCTTACTTTTTGTGTTTCATGTACAAGGACACCCAGATCCCTCTCTACTGCAGCAGTCTCCATTTAAATAATATTCTGCTTTTCTATTCTTCTCACTAAAGTGGATAACCTCACATTTTCCCACATTATACTCCATCTGCAAAATTTTTGCCCACTCACTTAATCTATTTATTTTCCTTACAGAATCTCTGCGTCCTCCTCACAACTCACTTTCCCACCTATCTTTGTATAGTCAGAAAATTTGGCTATAATGCACTCGGTCCCTTCATTCAAGTCATTAACAGATCATAAATAGTTCAGGCGTCAGCACTGATCACTGGGGCATTTCACTGGCTACAGTTGGCCAACCTGAAAATGCCCCATTTATCCAGACTCTCCTTCCTGCGGGTTAGCCAAGCCTCTATCCTTGCTAACATATTACCCCTAACATGACGAAGTCTTATCTTGTGCCTTTTATGTGGCACCTCATCAAATACCTTTTGGAAATCTAAATGCACTACATCTAGTGGTTCCCCTTGATTCACCCTATTCGTTTCATCCTCAAATAACTAATAAATTTGTCAAACACAATTTCCCTTTCTTATAACCATGTTGACTCTGCCTGATTATATTTTGGTTTTCTAAATGTCCTGCTACTTCCTTAATGATAGATTCCAGCATTTTCCCAATGAGGGGGGTTAGGCGAACGAGCCTTTAATTTCTGCTTTCTGTCTTCCTCCTTTCTTGACTGTGGGTGTTACATTTGTGGTTTTCCAATCTGCTGGTACCTTTTGAAAATCTAGGGGATTTTGGAAGATTACAGCCAATGCATCCACTGTCTCTACAGCCACTGCATTTAAGACCCTAGGATGCAGGCCATCAGGTCCAGGGAACTTGTCAGCCTTTAGTCTCATTAGTTTTCCTAGTAATTTTTCCTCTAATGATAGTGATTGTTTCAAGTTCTTCCTTCCCTTTTGCCTCATGATGTTCTACTATCATTGGGATGCTTTTTGTGTCTTCTACTGTGAAGACAGATACAAAATACTTGTTCAAAGTCTCTGCCATTTCCTCATTTCCTATTCTCAACCTCTAAGGGAACAATGTTTACTTTAGCTACACTCTTCCTTTTAATGTATTTGTAGTAGCTTTTCCTGTCTGTTTTTATATTTCTTGCTATTCTAATTTCTCACTCTTCATTATTTTTCAGACATCCTTTGCTGGTTTTTAAAATGTTCCCAAACTTCTGCCCTACCACTAATCTTCATGGTAAAACTTTTCTTTCAATTTGATACCATCCTTAACTTTGTTGATCAGGCATGGATGGTTCATCTTCTTGTGGAGTCTTCTTTCTCAATGGAATGCATCTTTATTGAGAGTTATGAAATATCTCCTTAAATATCTGCCACTGTTTAATCGCCCGTCTAACCTATTAATCTATCTTCCCAGTCCAGTTCAGCCAACTGTTTTCATGCCTTTCGAATTGCCTTTAAGTTTAAGACACTAGTTTCAGATCCAAACGAGCAATGTGAAATTCTTTCATGTTATGATCAAACCTCTCCAGAGGATCCCTTACTAAAAGATTAACTAATCCTGTCTCATTACACATTACCAAGTCTGAAATAACCTATTCCCTGATTGGTTCAACAACGCATTGTTCTAAGAAACTGTCCCAAATGCACTCTACGAAGTTGCTCTCAAGGTTACCTTTGCCAATTTGATTTGTCCAATCTATATGATGATTCAAATCACCCACGATTATTGCAGTACCTTTCTTACAAGTCCCATTTCTTGATTTATACTCTAACAGTGTAGCTCGGGGGCCTATAAACTACTCCCACCAGTGACTTCTTTCCCTTGCTATTTCTTATCTCCACCCAAACTGATTTTACACCTTGATCTTCCGAGCCAAGATCATTTCTCACTACTGTACTGGTCTCATCCTTTATTAACAGAGCTACCCACCTTCCTTTTCCTTTCGAAATGTCAAGCACCCTGGAATATTCAGTTCCCAACCTTGGTCACTTTGCAACAAAGTCTCTATAATGGCTTACATATCGTACCCATTTATTTCTATTTGTGCCATCAATTCACCCATCTTCTTACGAGTGCTATGTACATTCAGATAAACAGCCTTTAATTCTCCCTTTTTACCATTTTTCCCTATTCTGACCTTATTTTCTAGTGCACACGTGTTTGTATGCTTTGTCCCTTCCTCTCACACTCTGATCATCATTACACGTATCAGTACCCCGCACTATTGCCTTGTCCTTTCTCTTAAATTTCTACATTACTCCTCACCTGAACCATTCCCCCTCACTATTTTGTTTAAAGCCCTCTCTACAGCCCTAGTTATTCGATTTGCCAGGCCACTGGTCCCAGCGCAGTTCAAGTGAAGCCCATCCCAATGGTACAGCTCCCTCTTTCCCCAATAAGAGTGCCAGTGCCCCATGAATTGATACCCATTTCTCCCACACCAATTTTGAGCCACGCATTCAACACTGATCTGACTTTCTCATTGCCAATTTATGCATGGCTCAGGTAGCAATCCAAAGATTACCACCTGCGTAGTTCAGCTTTTTAATTTAATCCCCAGGTGCTCATACTCCCTCAGCAGAACCTCTCTTAGTCCTACCTATGTCATCGGCACCTTCGCAGACCACAACTGGATCCTTCCCCTGCCACTCCAAATTTCTCTTCAACCTCAAGGAGATGTCCTTAACCCTGGCATCAAGCAGGCAATGCAGCCTTCAGTACTCTGTGTCTGCTGCAGAGAACAGTATCTATCCCCCTAACTATACTGTCCCTCATTACAACTACATTCCTTTATACTCCCTCCAGTTGAATGGCCCCCTGGACCATGGTGCTGTGGTCAGTTTGCTCATCCTCCTTGCAGTCCCTGTTCTCATCCACAGAGCCTGCGAGAACTTCGAACCTGCTGGACAAGTGCAAGGGCTGAGGCTGCTCCAGTGCTACCCTCTGGATCCCCATACCTGCCTTACTCGTAGTCACACCCTCCTGTCCCTGACCACTGAACAAATCTGAAGTATTTAATCTAAGGCTTGTGACTGCCTCCTGGAACAACATGTCCAGGTAACTTTCTCTCTTCCTGATGCACCGCAGTATCTGAAGTTTGGACTCCAGCTCATCAACTCGGAGCCAAAGTTCCTCGAGTTGCAGAAACTTACTGCAGATACAGTTGCTGTGGATCACAAGAACTAGGAGCAGGAGTAGACCATTCAGCCCCTCAAACCTGCTCCGTCATTCAATAAGATCTTGAGTATAGTTGGAGCTGCACCCATCCAGGCAAGTGGAGAGTATTCTATCACACTCCTGACTTGTGCCTTGTAGATGGTGGACAGGCTTTGGGGAGTCAGGAGGTGAGTTACTCGCCGCAGGATTCCTAGCCTCTGACCTGCTCTTTTAGCCACAGTATTTATATGGCTACTCCAGTTCAGTTTCTGGTCAATGGTAACCCCTAGGATGTTGATAGTGGGGGATTCAGCGATGGAAATGCTGTTCAATGTCAAGGGGAGATGGTTAGATTCTCTCTTGTTGGAGATGGTCATTGCCTGGCACTTGTGTGGCGCAAATGTAACTTGCCACTTATCAGCCCAAGCCTAGATATTGTCCAGGTCTTGCTGCATTTCTACACGGACTGCTTCAGCATCTGAGGAGTCGCGAATGGTGCTGAACATTGTGCAATCATCAGCGAACATCCCCACTTCTGACCTTATGATTGATGGAAGGTCATTGATGAAGCAGCGGAAGATGGTTGGGTCTGGGACACTACCCTGAGGAACTCCTGCAGTGATGTCCTGGAGCTCAGATGATTAACCTCCAACAACCACAGCCATCTTCCTTTGTGCTAGGTATGACTCCAGCCAGCAGAGGGCTTTCCCCCTGATTCCCATTGACCTCAGTTTTGCTCGGGCTCCTTGATGCCATACCCGGTCAAATGCTGCCTTGATGTCAAGGGCAGTCACTCTCACCTCACCTCTTGAGTTCAGCCCTTTTGTCCATGTTTGAACCAAGGCTGTAATGAGGTCAGGAGCTGAGTGGCCCTGGCGAAACCCAAACGGAGCATCACTGAGCAGGTTATTGCGAAACAAGTGCCGCTTGATGGCACTGTTGATGACACCTTTCATCACTTTACTGATGATAGAGTGTAGGCTGATGGGGCGGTCTGGAGTCACTTGTCGACCAAACTGGGTAAGGACTGCAGTTTTCCTTCCATAAAGGACATTAGTGAAATCAGATGGGTTGTTACGACAATCTGGTAGTTTCACGGTCACCATCACAGACTAGCTTTTTGTTCCAGATTTATTAAGTTACTGAATTGAAATTCCACCAGCTGCCATGGTGGAATTTGAACTCCATCCCCAGAGCACTAGTCCGTGCCTCTGGATTACTAGTTGAACAACATTACCACTATACTACTAGTTGTGAAAGTAAAATGGAATGGTAGATAAACAATGATCAGTATGGAGGGGAGGTGGTGGAAGCAGATACGATAGCGACGTTTAACAGACATCTTGACAAATACATGAATAGGAAGGGAATAGAGGGATATGGGCCCCGGAAGTGCAGAAGGTGTTAGTTTAGGCAGGCATCAAGATCGGCGCAGGCTTGGAGGGCCGAATGGCCTGTTCCTGTGCCGTACTGTTCTTTGTTCTAACATAGCACCATTATTAACTGATTTTACACCTGTTCAGTTGTGCACAAAGGCTGCGGCTCCCGGCATGTAGGTCCCACACAGCAGCCAAAAATGAAAGCTTGCCAGGTTCTTCAAGATAAATATTGGGGTCTTCCCAACCGACTGAGCTTTGAGAGTCTATGCCTACTTTGGGGTTGCCACTTGCAATTCAAAAGCTGGCAACACTTACACGGAGTAGGCAGTTCAAATGAGGAAACTGGATGTGCCAAACTGCCTTTCTCAGTTCAAACTTAGTTACTTTTCAAATGCTTTATTATTCAAGTAGGCCTCCTGAAAGGATCAGCAATCAGATCCATCTACAAGGTCTTTATCACTCTGCCCTCTTCATCAAGGAGACTATCGTTGGAAAGGGCACGTAATTAGGAAAGCTAATAGAATTTTATAGTTTATCGTGAAAGGAATTGAATCCAAAAGTAGAGAGGTTATATTTCAGCTATACAGGGCATTGGTGAGACCACATCAGGAGTACTGTGCACAGTACTAAAAACATAAGAAATAGGAGGAGTAGGCCATTCGGCCCCTCAAGCCTGCCCTGCCATTCAATAAGATCATGGCTGATCTGCTCCAGACCTCAACTTCTCTCAACTGGTCTCCTCATTTAAGGAAGGATGTAAATGCGTTGGAGGCAGTACAGAGAAGGTTTACTAGACTAATACTTGGAATGGGCAGGTTGTCTCATGACGAAACGTTGGACAGGCTAGGCTTATATCTGCTGGAATTTAGAAGAGTTAAGAGGTAACCTGATTGAAACATATAAGATCCTGAGGGGTCTTGACAGGGTGGATGTGGAAAGGATGTTTCCCCTTGTGGGAGAATGTAGAACTAGGGGTCACTGGTCAAAAATAAGGGGTCACCCATTTAAGACAGAGATGAGGAGAAATGTTTTCTCTCAGAGGGTTGAGTGTCTTTGGAATTCTTTTCCTCAAAAGGCAGTGGAAGCAGAGTCCTTGAATATTTTTAAGGCAGAGGTAGATAGGTTCTTGATAAGCAAGGGGGTGGAAGGTTATCGGGGGTAAGTGGAAATGTGGAGTAATCAGTTCAGCCATTAACTTACTGAATGGCGGAGTAGGCACGAAGGGCCAAGTGGCCTACCCCTGCTCCTAATTCGTATGTTCATACGATAATTCACATAAAGAACATAAGAAATAGAAGCAAGAGTAGGAGTAAGCCATCCGGTCAATCAAGCCTGCTCCGCTATTCAGTAAGATCATGGCTGACCTTTGATACCAACTCTACTTTCCCATCCTACTCTCAGATCTTTTCGTGCCCAAGAAGTTGGAAGATCAAAACCAATGCATTGTACATCTCTGCAGCCACCCCGTTTAAAACCTTAAGGTGTTGGCCAGGAGATTAGTCTCAAATTTCTCCAATACCTTTTCTTTACTAATATTACTTTAAGTTCCTCACTCTCATTAGAACCTTGATTCCCCACAATTTCCTTGAGTCTTTTACTGTGAAGACAGGCACAAAATATATTCCTATGTCTGCCATTTCCTTAATCCCATTAGAACTTCTCCCATCAGTCTCCATGGACCCATGTTTATTTTCACTAATCTTTTTACATACTAGCAAAAACTCTCAAACTGTTTTTGTACTTCTTGCTAGTTTATCCTTTGCTGATTTTTAAAACCCTCCCAATCCTCAGGCTAACTAATCTTTTTGGCAACATTGTAAGCCTATTCTTTTAATCTAATACTATCCTTAACTTCTAGTCAGCCACGAATGTATTACTTTTCCTGTGGAGTTTTTACTCCTCAATACCAGGTCTAAAATAGCCCATTCCCTAGTTGGTTCCTTAATATATTTTTCTGGAAAATTGTCTTAAATGCATTCCATGAACTTGTCTTTGAAGCTACTTTTGCCAATGAGTTGACCAATCTACAAGATTCAAGTACCCCACAATTATTGCATTCCCTTGTATCATGCTCCTTTAATTCCCTCATTTATTTACTGCACGACACTATGATTACTGTTAGGAGGCTTATTAACTACTCGTACCAGTTTTTTTTCCCCTGCCTTTTATTAGTTCTTAGCTCGAACCACACTGATTCTACACATCTTGATTTTCTGGGCTAAGATCCGTTTTTCCAATTGTCTTTATCTCATTCCTTTATTATCAGGGATATTCCAGCTCCATTTTGCTTCCCTTTTCCAAAATCCAAGGACCCTGGAATATTTAGTTCCCAACCTTGGTTACCCTGCAACCACATCTCAGTAATGGCTCCTAGGTCAAACCCATTTCTCTCTCCTTGTGCCATTAATACATCTATCTTGTTATGAATGCTTCAAGCGATGCAAGGAAAGCGCAAGAATATTACATGCAACACCAAAAATTATGATCCAGAAACTACCCAACCACTCAAGAATAAATTGCTTTGATTTCCTGTAATAGAAAAGTAAAAAAAATGGAAAAAATAGAGAACCAAGGAGATCAATTATGAAAATGAAGCATTAAGCATGAAAGTATTAAAATTACAACTAGTTGGGCTGCAAATTATAACAGCAATTGAACAGTGCTGAAAGTATCGTACCAACACTTGACAATCAAAATTCCAGGGAAAGGCAGTCCATTCTTGGAATCACTGTAGTTTAACTTTCATTCATTGGTAATTATTTCTCTGTCTGCCCTGGAAAAAACGCTCTCCTAATTAATTTACAACTGAACTTAAAAAATCCCAACTGTCTAGCCTTTGGCCCTCCATTGATCACATTTCTGCAGCTCCAAATCTGCTCAACCACACCCTCACTTCCAGCTTTGATGCCCTAGTCCCCATCTCTCTCATGCTGGCTGTTCCCCCAGTACAGCCCCCATCTCCAATCCCTTAAGTCCAAGGCTTGCCGATTTGAACGAATATGGCAGACATTCACCGCTATATCTGGCTCAACCAGAGTGGTATTGGGTCCTGCATCTGTCAAAATTGCTCGCTATTCCAGGGTCATCCTGGAATGCAAAGGTAACCACCAGCTTATTTTCTCTATTGCAAACGATCTCCTTCCCCTCCAACAAGTGCAAAGAACTGATGGACTTAGATCACTAATGACTAATGGTCACCAAGATCGAGACCATGTGTTCAGCAGCCTCTGCCATTTCCCTCGCTTCCCAGACCACCAGGCCAAACTTGCTCTAAGGATCCCCCTTCCCCAGCTTGCATCTTTCTGAACTTGCCTCATCCTCTAGCTTCTCTACTATCTCCCCACCAACCCCCCCCCCCCCGCCCCCCCGCCCTCCTCATATCCTCTCCGAGCTCATCTTGTCCATGCGACCTACCTCCTGCTCCCTCAAGCCCATTCCCACTTAACTGTTCCCTTCCTGGCTCGTTAGTTAGATGATATTGTTAACAGTTCCCTCTTCTCAGGTACTGTCCCCTTCTTCAAATCTACCATCACTCCCCTTCCCAAAGAACCAACACTTAACCACACTGTCTTTTCAAACTACCACCCCAAATCCAACCTCTCTTTCTTCTCTAAAGTCCTTGAACATGCTGTCACCTCCCAAATCCATGCCCAGTTTCCCAGAACTCCATGTTTGAATCCCTCCAAATAGGGTTCCACCCCTGCCACATTACCAAAATGGCTCTCATTCACAAATGACATCCTATATGATTGTGACAAAGGTAAATGATCCCTCCTCATCCTTCTCAACCTGTCTTTAACACGGCTGACCACACCATCCTCCTCCAAAACCTCTCCACTGTCATCTAGCTGATTGGGACAGCATTCACCTAGTTCCAATCTTATCTAAACATAGCTAGAGAATCACTTACAATGGCTTCTCTTCCTGCTTCCACTCCATTACCTCTGGTGTCCAAGAAATTATCTTTGGCCCACTCCTATTTCACATCTATATGCTGCCCCCTGGTGACATCATGCAAAAACACAGTGCCAGTTTTCACACACATTAACGACACTCAGCTCTACCCCACCAACACTTCGCCCAATCCCTCCACTATTGCTAAATTGTCACACTGCTTGTCCAACATCCAGGACTGGACGAGCAGAAATTTCATTTAACTGAAAATTGGGAAAATCGAAGCCATTGCCACCAATTCGACCCCTCTCCCAGGCAACTGTCTAAGGTTGAAACAAACTGTTCGCAACTTTGGTATCTATTTGACCCAGGGGATGAGCTTCCAACAACATACATGTGTCATCACTCAGACTGCCCATTTCCACTCCGGTAACAATCGCCCCAAATCTAGCCTACCTCAGCTCATTTGCTGCTGAAACCTTGACCAATGTCTTTGTTATCTCTAGATTTGACTATTCCAACATACTCCTAGCTGGCCTCCCATCTTCCACCCCCAATAAAGAACAAAGAACAAAGAAGAGTACAGCACAGGAACAGGCGATTCGGCCCTCCAAGCCTGCGCCGATCTTGATGCCTGTCTAAACTAAAACCTTCTGCACTTCCAGGGTCCGTATCCCTCTATTCCCATCCTATTAATGTATTTGTCAAGATGCCTTTTAAACGTCGCTATCATACCTGCTTACACCGCCTCCACCGGCAGCAAGTTCCAGGCACTCACCACCCTCTGTGTAAAGAACTTGCCTCGCACATCCCCTCTAAACTTTGTCCCTCACACCTTAAACCTATGTCCCCTAGTAACTGACTCTTCCACCCTGAGAAAAACCTTCTAATTATCCACTCTGTCCATGTCACTCATAACTTTGTAAACGTCTATCAGGTCGCCCCTCCACCTCCGTCGTTCCAGTGAAAACATCCAAGCTTATCCAACCTCTCCTCAAAGCTAATACCCTCCAGACCAGGCAACATCCTGGTAAACCTCTTCTGTACTCTCTCCAAAGCGTCCACATCCTTATAGTAGTGTGGCGACCAGAATTGTACGCAATATTCCAAGTGTGGCCTAACTAAGGTTCTGTACATCTGCAGCATGACTTGCCAATTTTTATACTCTATGCCCCGACCGATGAAGGCAAGCATGCCATACGCCTTCTTGACTACCTTATCCACCTGCGTTGCCACTTTCAGTGACCTGTGGACCTGTACGCCCAGATCTCTCTGCCTGTCAATACTACTAAGGGTTCTGCCATTTATTATATACTTCCCACCTGTATCAGACCTTCCAAAATGCATTACCTCACATTTGTCCGGATTAAACTCCATCTGCCATTTCTCCACCCAAGTCTCCAACCGATCTATATCCTGCCGTATCCTCTGACAAACCTCATCACTATCCGCAACTCCACCAACCTTTGTGTCGTCCGCAAACTTACTCATCAGACCAGCTACATTTTCCTCCAAATCATTTATATGTACGACAAACAGCAATGGTCCCAGCACTGATCCCTGCGGAACACTAATCACATCCCTCCATTCAGAAAAGCACCCTTCCACTGCTACCCTCTGTCTTCTATAACTGAGCCAGTTCTGTATTCATCTTGCCAGCTCACCTCTGATCCCGTGTGACTTCACCTTTTGTACCAGTCTGCCATGAGGGACCTTGTCAAAGGCTTTACTGAAGTCCATGTAGATAACATCCACTGCCCTTCCTTCATCAATCATCTTTGTCACTTCCTCAACAAACTCGATCAAGTTAGTGAGACACGACCTCCCCTTCACAAAACCATGCTGCCTCTCGCTAATAAGTCCATTTGTTTCCAAATGGGAGTAAATCCTGTCCCGAAGAATCCTCTCCAATAATTTCTCTACCACTGACGTAAGGCTCATCGGCCTGTAATTTCCTGGATTATCCTTGCCACCCTTCTTAAACAAAGGAACAACATTGGCTATTCTCCAGTCCTCTGGGACCTCACCTGTAGCCAATGAGGATACAAAGATTTCTGTCAAGGCACCAGCAATTTCCTCCCTTGCCTCCCTCAGTATTCTGGGGTAGATCCCATCAGGCCCTGGGGACTTATCTACCTTAATGCTTTGCAAGACACCCAACACCACCTCCTTTTTGATATCGACATGACCCAGACTATCCACACTCCCTTCCCTAGACTCATCATCCAACAAGTCCTTCTCTTGGGTGAATACTGATGCAAAGTACTCATTTAGTACCTCGCCCATTTCCTCTGGCTCCATGCATAGATTCCTTTCTCTGTCCTTGAGTGGGCCAACCCTTTCCCTGGCTACCCTCTTGCTCTTTATATATGTATAAAAAGCCTTGGGATTCTCCTTAATCCTGTTTGCCAATGACTTTTCATGACCCCTTTTAGCCCTCCTGACTCCTTGCTTAAGTTCCTTCCTACTTTCTTTATATTCCTCAAGGGCTTCGTCTGTTCCCAGCCTTCCAGCCCTTACGAACGCTTCCTTTTTCTTTTTGACTAGGCTCACAATAACCCTCGTTATCCAAGGTTCCCAAAACTTGCCAAACTTATCCTTCATCCTCACAGGAACATGCCAGTCCTGGATTCTAATCAACTGACGTTTGAAAGACTCCCACATGTCAGATGTTGATTTACCCTCAAACAGCCACCCCCAATCTAAATTCTTCCATTCCTGCCTAATATTGTTATAATTAGCCTTCCCCCAATTTAGAACCTTCACCAGAGGACTACTCTTATCCTTATCCACAAGTACCTTAAAACCTACGGAATTATGGTCACATAAATGTAATCTCATCTAGAATCTGCTGCCATATCCTAACTTGCACCAAGTCTCCCGTTCACCCATCAACCTACATTGCTCCTGGTTAAGCAATGCCTCAATTTTAAATTTCTCATCATTGTTTTCAAATCCCTCCATGACCAGGTTCTAATATCTCTAATCTCCTCCAGACCTACAACCCCGAGATATCTGCGCTCCTTCAATTCTGGCTTCTTGAGCATCCCAATTTTAACCGCTCCACCATTGACAACCGTACTTCAGCTGCCAAGGCCCTAAACTCTGAAATTCCCTCATTAAACCTCTACGCCTCTCTACCCCTCTTTTGTCCTTTAAGAAACTCCTTAAAGCCCATCTCTTTCATCAAGCTTTTGGCCTTTTGCTGTAATATTTCTTATGTGGCTCGGTGACAAATTTTAAGAACATAAGAAATAGAAGCAGGAGTATGCCATGTAGGCCCTCGAGGCTGCTCTGCTATCCCATAAGATCATGGCTGACCTTCCACCACTCTCACCCAATTCCCCCATTTCTTGATTCCCTTATTGTCCAAAAATCTATCGATCCCAGCCTTGAATACACTCCATGACCGAGCATCCACAGCCTTCTGAGGTAGAGAATTCCAAAGATTTTTGACCCTCAATGAAGAAATTTCTCATCTCAGTCCTAAATGGCTGACCCCCTTATCTTGAGAGTAAAACCCCTGGTTCTAGACTCTCCAGCGAGGGGAAAAAGGCTCTCAGCATCTACCCTGTCAAGCTCTTTCAGAATCTTGGATGTTTCAAAGAGATCACCCCTCATTCTTCTAAACTCTGGAGAGTGTAGGCTCATTTGACTAAATCGCTCCTCATTGGATGAGTGGGTTGCCCATCGATCTACTGAACTTTCATTGCACCCCCGCTAGGACAAGTATGACCTTCCTTAGGTACCAAGACCAAAACTCTACACAGGTGTGATCTCACCAAAGCCATGTATAATTAGATAGAAACTTACTTATTCATGTACGCCAAACCCCTTGCAATAAAGGGTAACATACCATTTGTCTATTTTCTTGCTGTTACCTGCATGTTCACTTTCTGTGATTCATGCACAAGGACACCCAAATCCCTCCCAATACTCAACACTGTATAGTTTATCACTATTTAAATATGCTGTTTTTTCTATTCTTATCAAAGTGAATAACCCCACATTTCCCTCTATTACACTCCATTTGCCAAATTGTTGCCCACTCCCTTAACCTGTCTATATCCCTTTGCAGCCTTTTTATGTACCTCACAGCTTACTTACCCACTTAGCTTTGTGTCATCAGCAAACTTGAATACATTATACTCAGTCCCTTCATCCAAATAATCAATATAAATTGTAAATAGTTGAGTCCTCAGCACTAATCCTTGTGCATCCCACTAGCAACAGCCTGCCAACCTGAAAATGACCTGTTTATTCCTCCTCTTGTTTTGTCTTTTAACCAAACCTGAATCCATGCTATTGTCATATCCCCAACATCATAGGCCCTGATTTTGTGCAACAAACTTGTGTGGCACCTTATCAAACATGTTATGAAAATCCAAATATATAAGAACATAGGAAGATCGGAACAGGAGTAGGCCATTCAGCCCCTCGAGCTTGTACCACCATTCAATGAGATCATGGCTGATCCGCGGCCTAACTCCATATACCTGCCTTTGGCCCATATCCCTTAATATCTTTGCTTAACAAAAATCTATCGATCTCAGATTTAAAATTAACAATTGTACTCGCTTAAACTGCTATTTGTGGGAGAGTTTTCCAAACCTCTACCACCCTTTGCGTGAAGTGCTTCCTAACATCTCTCCTGAACAGTCTGGTCCTAATTTTTAGACGATACCCGCTAGTTTTAGAATCTCCAACCAGTGGAAATAGTTTATCTTTATCCAGCCTGTCTTTTCCAAATATACTACATCCATTGGCTCCCCTTTATCTGCCTTGCTAGTTCTTCTTTTCTTTTGGGCCTCCTTATCTCGAGAGACAATGGATATGCGCCTGGAGGTGGTCAGTGGTTTGTGAAGCAGCGCCTGGAGTGGCTATAAAGGCCAATTCTGGAGTGACAGGCTCTTCCACAGGTGCTGCAGAGAAATTTGTTTGTTGGGGCTGTTGCACAGTTGGCTCTCCCCTTGCGCCTCTGTCTTTTTTCCTGCCAACTACTAAGTCTCTTCGACTCGCCACAATTTAGCCCTGTCTTTATGGCTGCCCGCCAGCTCTGGCGAATGCTGGCAACTGACTCCCACGACTTGTGATCAATGTCACACGATTTCATGTCGCGTTTGCAGACGTCTTTATAACGGAGACATGGACGGCCGGTGGGTCTGATACCAGTGGCGAGCTCGCTGTACAATGTGTCTTTGGGGATCCTGCCATCTTCCATGCGGCTCACATGGCCAAGCCATCTCAAGCGCCGCTGACTCAGTAATGTGTATAAGCTGGGGGTGTTGGCCGCTTCAAGGACTTCTGTGTTGGAGATATAGTCCTGCCACCTGATGCCAAGTATTCTCCGAAGGCAGCGAAGATGGAATGAATTGAGACGTCGCTCTTGGCTGGCATACGTTGTCCAGGCCTCGCTGCCGTAGAGCAAGGTACTGAGGACAGGAGGAGGCCATTCAGCCCCTCGAGCTTGTACCACCATTCAATGAGATCATGGCTGATCCGCGGCCTAACTCCATATACCTGCCTTTGGCCCATATCCCTTAATATCTTTGCTTAACAAAAATCTATCGATCTCAGATTTAAAATTAACAATTGTACTCGCTTAAACTGCTATTTGTGGGAGAGTTTTCCAAACCTCTACCACCCTTTGCGTGAAGTGCTTCCTAACATCTCTCCTGAACAGTCTGGTCCTAATTTTTAGACGATACCCGCTAGTTTTAGAATCTCCAACCAGTGGAAATAGTTTATCTTTATCTAGCCTGTCTTTTCCAAATATACTACATCCATTGGCTCCCCTTTATCTGCCTTGCTAGTTGCACCCTCAAAAAACTAATACATTTGCCAAACACAATTTCCTTTTCATAAAAACGCAAAAATCATATGATTAGGCAGAGTCCAAATGCCCTGTTACCATTTCTTTAATAATGGGTTCCAACATATTTCCGACGAATGTCAGGCTAACTGGCCTGTAGTTCCCTGTTTTCTCTTCCTTTTCTTGAATAGCGTTGTTACATTTGCTACCTTCCAATCCACTGAAACCATTTCAGAATCAGTGGAATTTTGGAAGATCACAACCAATGCATCCACTATCTCTGCAGTCACCTCTTTTCAAACTCTCAGATGTAGCCCATAAGGTCGAGGGGACAAGTCAGCTATTATTTCAATAATAGTCATTACAGCATAGAATACGACCATTCGGTCCATCAACATCCTTGTTGGTTCTCTGTAGAGCAATCCAGTCAGTCCCATTCTCCAGCTGTATCCCTGCAAATTTATTTCCCTCAAGTGCCCATCCACTTTCCTTTTGAAATCACTCATCATATGCAATTCAATGACCCTTGTAAGAGTGAGTTCCAGGTCATTACCAGTCATTGCATAATAAAGTTCTTCACATTCCCCTGCTTCTTTTGCCCAAAACCTTAAATCTATGTCCCCTAGTCCTTATACCATCAACTCATGGGAACAGCTTTTCTTTGTCCACCTTATTCAAACCTGTCAGAATCTTGTATATCTCTATCACATCTGCCCTCAACCTCCTTTGCTCCAAGGCGAACAACCCCAGCTTCTGCAACCTAACCTTGTAGCTGAAGTCCCTCATCCCAGGAACTATTCTGGTATATCTCCTCTGCGCCCTCTCAAGGACACTCAAACCTTTCCTGAAGTCCCATGAGTTTCTCCAGTACTTTTTTTTAAAAAAAGGTCTCGAACATAAATAACCATTGAAAAGCAGCTATCACAGTTAATTAAAAATCTTGCCAAGAGTTGTGCTATAAATGGCTAGAATAAGCCCAACATACAGATTGGGTGTTCATGGATTAGAATTTAAAATAATTAACTTGAATTCCCAGATACCAAGGAAAGATGTGCAGATGTTGCTGCTTTGTGATTTTTTCAAATTAGTAGCTTTTTTTTTTAAAAAAAGTAAAAGTTTGTTGACACCCTCCAAATTGCATCCTTCAATTATAACATGGAGATGATGTTTAAGTTCTATTCCTGCTCCACAATCACTTTGACTTATGACTATGAATTGCTTCAAATCCATATTTTGACTCTCCATTGTGCACCTGTCTTCCAATTCATAAACATTCATAAGCATAAAATGCTCAGGTTAGGGATACCCCTAATGCTCATACTGGCGGCAAATTATGATTAGCACTTTTGAAAAAGATGCAAGAAAAGAACAACTTCAGTTTCTATTAATACAATTGCAAACTCAAGTCTTGGTCAGTGCAAGATAGCTTTGCTGGATGCCAGTACAGATGACAATGTACTGTACAGATTCAGATACTGGAAGTTTGGTTTCAATGTGCTGGAAATTAAAGTGCAGCTGATCTATTTTACAATATTAAAAGTACCACAGAGAACTGCAACTCTCTGTTTATTGCTTTGTCAAAGCCACAGGTCACTTCAGTAAACCAAGGACAAACACTTTAACAGTGCCATAAAACTGCATTTTATTATACTCAAGGCTATAGTCATTAACCTGCTCATTTACTGGAAGCCGATGTCTGGATTTTCAAATCAGTAACTCAACATTTCAATATGAGTGTTAAAAAGGTACAAGACAAAAACACTTAGCTGGACATGGACACACACATTAAAACTGCAGGGGTGGTGGGGGGGGGAGAAATGTACCAATGCTTATAAGAACCAGAGATAAAATATGACAAGTCCCAGTTCTGCTAATCTAGCCAAATGCCCGAACATTGAGTTTAAACTTGGATAGTAAGTATCAAAGAAAATCCGCTGTGGTAGCTAGCGGAGAGTCATTACCATCCCCAAAATCTATGAGCCAGCACCTTCAGAAGATCAAGGATTGGGGAGGGGGTGGGGGGCAGTGGTGGGAGATTAAAATAACTTTTGTTGGGAGATCTGGGTTGCACACTGGACCAGAACCAAGTCCTTTTAAAATGAGACAAGCAACTGAATCCAGTGCTGGTCCAAAGTCCTTAGCAGTTGGGGGTCTACAACAAAAAAAAAGTTTGTAATTTGGGACAGACAGTTTGAAAAAGGCATAAAAGAAGCTGGTGCGAGAAAATGGAGGGCAATATACTGGTGCTCTACTTGCTGCTTACTTGAGATTGAGGTTATACATATTACTGGGATAGAGTCAAACAGCACAGAAACAGGCCCTTCAGCCCATCGTATCGGTGCCAGCCATCAAATACCTAACTATTCTAATCCCATTTTCCAGGTCTTGGCCCATAGCCATGTACGTTATGGCATTTCAAGTGCTTATCTAAATACTTCTTAAATGTTGAGGGTTCCTGCCTCTACCACCTCTTCAGGCAGTGCCTTCCCCATTCCAACCACCCTCTGGGCGGAAACATTTTTCCTCAAATCCCCACTAAACCTCCTGTCCTTTACCTTAAATCTATGCCCCCTGGTTTTTGACCCCTCCACTAAGGGAAAAAAGTTTCTTCCTATCTAACCTATCAATGCCCCTCATAATGTTGTATACCTCAATCATGTCCCCCCTCAGCCTTCTCTGCTTGAAGGAAAACAACACTAGCCTTTTCAGTCTCTCTTCATAGCTGAAATTTTCCAGCCCAGGCAACATCCTGGTGAATCTCCTCTGCACCCTCTCCAGGGCAATCACATCCTTCCTATAGCGTGGTGACCAGAACTGTACATAGTACTCCAGCTGTGGCCTAACTAGCATTTTATACAGCTCCATAAAACCTCCCGGCTCTTATATTCTATGCCTGGGCTAATAAAGGCAAGTATCCCATATGCCTTCCTAACCACCTTATCTACCTGTGCTGCTGCCTTCAGTGAACTATGGACAAGTACACCAAGATCACTCTGACCCTCTGTACTTCCGAGGGTCCTACCATCCATTGTATATTCCCTTGCCATGTCAGTCCTCCCAAAATGCATCACCTCTCACTTCTCAGGATTAAATTCCATTTGCCACTGCTCCACCCATCTTACCAGCCCATCTGTATCATCCTGTGATCTAAGGCTTTCCTCCTCACTATTTACGACACCTCCAATTTCCGTGTCATCTGCAAACTTACTGATCACACCTCCTATATTCACGTCTAATTCATTAATGTACACTACAAACACCAAGGCTCCCAGCACCGATCCCTGTGGTACACCACTGGTCACAGGCTTCCACTCACAAAAACAATCCTCGACCATCATCCTCTGCCTCCTGCCACTAAGCCAATTTTGAATCCAATTTGCCAAATTGCCCTGGGTCCCATGGGCTCTTACCTCCTTAACCAATCTCCCATGCGGGACCTTATCAAAAGCCTTACTGAAGTCCATGTAGACTACATCAACTGCTTTACCCTCATCTACACATCTAGTCACTGCCTCAAAAAATTCAATCAAGTTAATTAGACACGATCTCCCCCTGACAGAGCCATGCTGACTATCCCTGATTAATCCCTGCCTCTCCAAGTGGAGATTAATCCTGTCCCTCAGAATTTTTCCAATAGTTTCCCTACCACTGATGTTAGACTCGCCGGCCTGTAATTACCTGCTTTATCCCTACTACACTTCTTGAACAATGGTACCACATTCGCTGTCCTCCAATCCTCTGGTACCTGTCCTGTGGCCAGAGAGGATTTGAAAATTTGTGTCAGAGCCCCTGCTATCTCCTCCCTTGTCTCACCTAACAGCCTGGGATACATCTCATCTGGCCCTGGGGATTTATCCACTTTTAAGCCCACTAAAACAGCTGATACTTCCTCCCTTTCAATGTTAATATGTTCAAAGTAGATCACAATCCCCCTCCCTGATCTCTACACCTACATCGTCCTCCTCCATAGTGAACACAGGTGAAAAGTAATCATTTAAAACCTCACCTATGTCCTCTGGCTCCACACACAGATTGTCACTTTGGTCCCTAATGGACCCTACTCTTTCCCTGGTTATCCTCTTGCCCTTAATATACTTATAAAATGCCTTAGGATTTTCCTATATCTTGCCCGCCACTGTTTTTTCATGTCTCTCTTCGCTCTCCTAATTACGTTAAGTACCCCCATACACTTTCTATACTCCTCTAGTGCCTCCGCTGTTTTAAGTGCTCTGAATCTGCTATAAGCTTTTTTTTCCTGATCCAATCCTTTGACATCCAGGGTTCCCTGGACATTTTGGTCCTACCCTTCACCTTAACGGTAGGTGTTGGCTCTGAGTCCAGGTGCCTTACTGTGCATTATGCTATTCTAAAGCCTCCATCTGACCTGGAAGCTCTCAATAATGGCATGGTGTGTCAAAAGCAGAAAGGTGCGCTTGGTTGCCTGGCAGGGACAAGTTTTTGCATTGATATGCAAAAAGTTACCGCTTTTGTTCATTAAGTGGCAGAGTCTTAAATTATATATTTTTTCTTTCTCTTCAGGTTGTTTTGCATTATCCACAATTTCTGCTATTTTGTGCCACTTATTACTGCCTTAAAACAAAACAGTTTAAAATGTTCATTCAGCAACATTTCTTTTCTGTACTCAGTTATAAACACTTGCAAAAATTATTATAGCAAAATCTGAAAGTGTACTCAATTCAGAAAAATTCCGATTTGCATTTATTGTGGGATATTACTACTATAAGGGAGTAGAGTCGTTAATAAAGCAATTACTAAAGGCTCGCTGTACAAGTGGTACCAAATGCACACATTTCTTTGTTGTAAATCAATGGGAATGAAAACTCCAATTTACCTCTCGCTTTCGTCTTTCTTCCTGGGTTCGATGCAGCAGTGAAGCTTTTTCTTCCTTCAAAAGATTTAGAAAAAAAATTAGCTTTGTTCATAATTACGTTCCCATTGTCCAATACCTCTGTCGTTTACAAACTTAGGTACAGTAAAAGGACTTGCTCAGTATTTTGGAATTACGCCAGCCTAAAGCTGGAAGACAACTCAACGTAAGTTGTTCTTGTGCACTTCCTTGCAGGCACTCACATTGGCACTGCTGAGTATTTTCAACATTTTCTATTTCTATTATTGAAGAAATAAAAGTAAACCATCAAAAAAAAAATTCCACAGCAAACCATGGGCTGAAATTTATAGCATCGCTGCCGTAATCAGCAGTGCACGAAAACAATGGCAGGTTGTCGGTCTTAGAGCCGTCACTATATTAAACGCGGAGGCTCATGTAAATGGCCGGGGTGGACTGCCACCAACCCCCCCCCCCAATGACATGGAGGGGTGGGCGGGGACCATCCCCAGCAATGGCATCAACTGCCTTTGCGCAGGCGCTGACGCCATTTTTAAAGGACTTTGAGACCTGACTTTCAATTTAAATATTTAAAAAGTAAGTTTCATTTAAAAATTGTAACCTATTTAAAGCACCTACCACCCCCACAATAAACAAAATTCATTAATTGCCCTCTCACCTCCAAAACACTTGCCCTGCCCACCTGACCTTACCCCCCACCCCCAAAGTTCATAAACTGTGCACTGTAACTCTTCCCAACATCCCTTACACAAATAAGATGAGTTTGACCCCGCTCCCCCGACACCCCCCACACTGGAAAACTTACCTGCTACCCCCTCGGATCCCCATACCCCCAGCCATGGCACCATTATCACTCCAAGACAGACAGCACGACAGTCATTAATTCAGTTATTTACATTATTTACATGGCAGGATCCCCAAAGACACATTGTACAGCGAGCTCGCCACTGGTATCAGACCCACCGGCCGTCCATGTCTCCGTTATAAAGACGTCTGCAAACGCGACATGAAATCGTGTGACATTGATCACAAGTCGTGGGAGTCAGTTGCCAGCATTCGCCAGAGCTGGCGGGCAGCTATAAAGACAGGGCTAAATTGTGGCGAGTCGAAGAGACTTAGTAGTTGGCAGGAAAAAAGACAGAGGCGCAAGGGGAGAGCCAACTGTGCAACAGCCCCAACAAACAAATTTCTCTGCAGCACCTGTGGAAGAGCCTGTCACTCCAGAATTGGCCTTTATAGCCACTCCAGGCGCTGCTTCACAAACCACTGACCACCTCCAGGCGCGTATCCATTGTCTCTCGAGATAAGGAGGCCCAAAAGAAGAACATTAATTAACATATTGAAATTGGGCTCCCATCGCCGAGCGGCGGGGGGGCCGCCACGAGGCCTCGCTACTGCCGGCAATATGTGGCCAGGCCTTCCTGGCGTCGAGGTCCATGGTGGTCCTCACCCGAATGCATTTTCCGACCACCCCCCTCCACAGAGGGTCTGTAAAACTCAGCCCCATTACTTCTGAGGGACTGCATAATTCAGCCACTTACTCAGACTCCCTACTACTGTAAAATCAACAAAGCACCACACAAATCACTCACAAATGCTACAGCAATATGACATTTACGATTCAAGATGGTGACAGATTACAAAAGCTATAATAGTATAGCAATTGAAACTGCATCACGAAAAGGTTGCTCAATTATATTCAACTGACATGGACACAAGTGCCAGAACACACATTTGACAAACAATGTAATTTTTCATATTTTTGGCTTGGATCAAGAGGGAAAGGAGCATAATATGCAACAGAATAAAACTCCACATATTTGACAGTTTACAACAAGCACAGGCTCCTATATATACACATGGCATTGATAGAAAAATAGGTAGCAGCAGAGAATCACGCCAAGACAGGGCTTGAAAATGGATGGAAACACATTTATTCTTACTGGATTTGAATTTGTGAATCAATTGTTCAAAGTTTCAAAACAGATCTTCCAACTATTTGCAAATACAGGTAGGTGAGGCAATCTTCCAAGGGCATAAAACAGACCGAAGAGTCATTAAAAGGTGAATGATGCAATCTTATAATAAGGGGAATGCAAGAAACAGCACCATCAATATACATCGAGTCACAGTCAGGCCATTTAGCACATTTTAGCTCATTTAAAATCAGAAAAATGTTACTATAAAGTTCCAAAATCGCCACCTCAAATGAAATCAATGTTTATTTAAATTGACCCATTGATCAACATTGATCAATTTCCACCAAAAAATGAACTCCAGAGACATAAGTGAGTCATCATCTCTTCCACATTTCAAGAGATCAAAGAACAGATTTAGCCTTTTCTCCCATCTGGAAGTTACTATGTATTTCATGTGTATTAGAATTAGAAGCATTTTGTATTACTCTTAAAGATCTATGGAGACTGCCATATAATTAAGATGCATTCCACAACCCTGCAACAATTATGTAATGTTGTAAGCAATGCCTGATGTAACATTAATTTATAAAAGGACCCAGGTTTGATTCCGTATCGAATTAATTGTTCTCAGCCAGGTAGCAACTTATGAATTTCAAATACTGATAAATGTGAAGTGGTGCATTTTGGTAGGAGGAATAAGGAAGTCACCTATTTCGAATAGAAGAGTCTAAATAAGGTAAAGGGACAATGGATCTCTGGACTTCTTTACTTGCGCAAAGAGTCCAAGCAAGTGGAGCTCACTATCACAGAGTGGTAAATAACAGATGTATTTAAAGGGAGCTGGATAATTGCCAGGAGGAATTAAAGGATAGAATATCTTCCTAAGGCAAGATGAAATAAGACTGCAGAAGGCACATGTGGAGACAAATATTGGCATACATCTGTTGAGCCAAATGGGCTATTTCTGTACTGTACAGTTATGTAATTCCATGTAACACAAGGAGGATAGGGAACGCCATTTAAAAGAAAAGGATTCAGTAAGGGTCCATGCCCCAATCACTTTAAGAGCCATTGCTAGAAAGTGCATTCCATGGAAAAGAGTGAGCTTGGTGATGCTCGAGTAGCCTGACAATCAGTGTTCAATTCAGACTTGAGCAATGACTATTTGGGCATGATACCAGAGGCATCAGAGAACAAAAAGGGCATTAAATCTATACATTTTTCAATCAGCTGTCTGACACACACAGAACTATCACCAGACTTAGAAATCTATACCTTGTTCCTGTGAAATCCACAGGTTATATTTTTTATTTACACAATAAGAAGTGCACAAATCCTTCTAACAGACATACCCAACTTACCCAAGATGAGAAAAGATAGGTGCAGGTTGCTAAGAGCCTAGGCTCAAGACCTTGTTCTGTTTCTCCTGTGCCCTGTCCAGGTGTGAGCAAGAGTGCTGCTGGGGTTTAACCATCTCAAGCCACAATCTCCAAATACAGAGTACTGTTAAGCATCCTACTACTTGTATACCCAAGGCTACCTTCCCTTTCTATCCCAACACCCTTGAAAGAAAAGGTCAACATTCCATTAGCCTTTGAAACAATTAAGAGTATCACAAAAGCATTGTATTAACACATTAAAGAGTCTTAATTTAAAAGCAACTTTCCCAACAAGATATTGGTATCAATATACTTGATAAACCTAGTGACAACACTGCAGTGAACCAGGTGCTCTGAGGTGCGGGTGGTTAATTTGAAAACATATTTATCTTGATTTAACAGCTTACATCATCCAGCTGAACTTAAATAAAATAATTAAACCAGGAATTGTTTACATGAGCACGAGTAAATAGAAATCAAAATATAATTCCAGTTTCAAATTAGCTCCTTAATATCAATTCAAATTTCAACATTAATGTACCTACGTGCTTCAAGATCCCCTCAAGACTAGCAAAAGAATATAGTGTATTTTGAAAAAAAACAAAAACAGGAAGAATTCCTTTAATATTTTACAAAGAATCACTGCCACTATTTTTTTTTAAGTTTACATGGAATTCTTCCTAAAGAATCTTAAACTTAAAGCCAATTACATAGGTATGAGGAGAGCGCCGGCTAAGGTTAATTGCGTAAGTAGACGAAAAGATATGGCAGTAAATGAACAGTGGTAAACAGTTAAAGAAACAATTCAAAATATTCATCAAAAATACATTCCATTGAAAAATAAAACCTTGGTAAAAAAAGATCCAACCATGGTTTACTCAGGAAGTTAAAGATAGTATTAGATTTTTAAAAACAAAACAGGGTTATAACATTGCAAAGAATAGTAGCAAATCTGAGCATTGGGAATGTTTTAGAAACCAGCAAAGAGTGACCAAAAAGTTGTTAAAAAGGGGAAAAAAAACAGATTTTACAAGTATATAAAAAAAGAGTGTAACTTAAGTAAACGTTGTGCCCTTAGAAGCAGGGATAGGAGAACTCATGGGGAATGAGGAAATGGCAGAGACACTGAACAAATATTTTGTATCTCTTCAAAAAAGGCACAAGTTGCATACCAGAAATAGAGGGTAACCTAGGGTCTAAAAAGAGTGAGGAACTTCAGGTAACTAACGTCAGTAGAGAAAAATTATTCGAGACTTAAGGGACTAAAATCCAATAAATCCTGTTGGCCCACATCCTAGGGTTCAAAGAGAGATAGCTGCAGAGATAATGGATGCACTGGCTATGATTTTCCAAAATTCTCTGGATTCTGAAACAGTCTCAGCAGATTGGAAGTTAACAAATGTAATACCACTATTCAAGAAAGGAGGGAGAGAGAAAACAGACAACTACAGGCCATTTAGGAAAGTGCTGTAATCTATTATTAAGGAAGTTTGAACAATGCACTTAGAAATGAATATCAGGCAAAGTCAACAAGGTTTTACAAAAGGGAAATAGTGTTGACAAACTTAGAGCTTTTTGAGGATGTAAATAGTAGCGTAGATAATGGGGTACTAGTCAACGTCATAGTGTCATAGAGATACAGCACCGAAACAGGCCCTTCAACCCAACGAGTCTGCACCGACCATCAATCACCCATTTACACTAACCCTACATTAATCCCATGTTTCCCTCACATCCCCACCTTCCCTCAATTCTCCTACCACCCACCTACACTAGGGGCAATTTTTACAATGGCCAATTTACCTATCAACCCGCAAGTCTTTGGCATGTGGGAGGAAACCCGCACAGTCACAGGGAGAACTTGCAAACTCCACACAGGCAGTACCCAGAACCGAACCCGGGTCGCTGGAGCTGTGAGGCTGCGGTGCTAGCCACTGCGCTACTGTAATAGTAATATACCAGGATTTCCAAAAGGCATTTGATAAGGTGCCACGCAAAACGTTAATAGACAAGATAAGGGTTCATGGAGTTGAAGGTAATATATTAGCATGGATAGATGATTGGTTAACAGACAGGAAGCAAAGAGTAGGCATAAATGGGGCATTTTCAAGTTGGTAACTAAGACGCGTGGAGTACCACAAGGATCAGTGCTGAAGCCTCAGCTATTTGCAATCTTTATTAATGACTTAGACGAACAGACAGAGAGCATTGTATCTAAGTTTGCTGATGAAACCAAGGTAGGTGGAAATGCAAACTGTGAGGAGGACACAAGAGAGGCTGCAAAGAGATATGGACAGGTTAAGTGAGCGGCAACAAGATGGCAGTTAGAGTATAATGTGGGAAAGAGGAGCAGAAATTTTTTTTTTTTTATAAACGGTGTGAAAATTGTAAATGTTGATGTTCAGAGAGACTTGGGTGTGCTTGTACAAGGAACACAAAGTTTACATGCAGGTATAGCAAACAATTAGAAAGGCAAATGGCATGTTGGCCTTTATTGCAAGGGGATTAGAGTATAAGAATAAGGAAGTCTTGCGACAATTGTCCAGGGCTTTGGTGAGACCACACCTGGAATGCTGTGCACAGTTTTGATCTCCCTGTTTAAAGGGAGGAGATACTTGCATTGGAGGCATACAGCGAAGGCTCACTAGGTTGGTCGCTGGGACGAGAGGATTGTCCCAAGATGAGATGCTGAGTAAACTGGGCCTAAATTCTCTGGAGTTTAGAAGAATGAGAAGTGATCTCATTGAAATGTACAAGATTCTGAAGGGAAAACAAGAAACGCTGGAAATACTCAGCAGGTCTGGCAGCATCTATGGAGAAAGAGTAAGAGTTAACGTTTCAGGTCAGTGACCCTTCTTCAGAACTGCTGCATCCAGCAGTATTTTGCTTTTAAGATTCTGAAGGGGCTTGACAGGGTAGACAGAGGTGTTTTTTCTGCTGGCTGGGGAATCTAAAACACGGAGGCACAATCTCAGGATAGATGGTGACGTACTGGCAACGTCATTGAACTAGTAATCCAGAGGCCTGGGTTAATGTCCTGGAGACACAGCAGTTGCTGGAATTTAAAGTCAATTAATTAATAAAAATCTGGAATTAAAAGCTAGTCTCAGTAATGGTGCCATGAAACTATCAATTGTTGTAAACCCATCTGATTCACGAATGTCCTTTAGGGAAGGAAACGTGCCATCCTTGCCTGGCCTACAACTGACTCCAGACCCACATCAAAGTGATTGACTCTTAACTGCCCTCATAAATGGCCTAGCAAGCCACTAAGTTCAAGAGAAATTAGGGATAGGCAACAAATGCTGGCCTTGCCAGCGACACCCATATCCCAGGAAAGAATTTTTAAAATGTTATGTAAACATTAATGACATGATTTACATTTCTCAACTAACTGTAACGCTTATTCCAGCGAGGGTTCTAACTATTGCCCACCAACTTCACAAAACTATCCTTTTCAAAACTGAAAAACTTGTGCATCTTGCCCATACCCATTTCCCACTGCCCCACCACTGGCAAGCCTTCAGCTGCCTAGTCATCAAATTAAAGAACTCCCTCCTTAAATCTCTCCAATGGCAAGCTACTGGATTGACGTTTGAAAGTATACACAGACATGCTTAAGTCCATACCACAATGCAAATATGCAGTTAAACATCTCAGCCATAACTGCATGTAGCTGTGCACTCAACTGGGGTTAGTTCACATGAGGCTCAGTGTACATGTGAAGCCTTAAGTTACTCTCATGGTCATGGCCTGCTGTATGAAACTGATGTTTCAAATTTGTTTCATTTCCACATATGATGCTATATTATCAAACAAAATTTGACACCAAACTACATAAAAGGCCATTAGAATAGATGACCAAAGAGGTGGGTTTTTAAGAAACATCCTCAAGGAGGGGAGCCAAGTAAATAGGTTTACAGGTGGAATTCCAGAACACAAGGTCGAGGCAGCTGAAAGCACAGCCACTAATGGTGGAGTGAAGGATATTGGAGGATATGCAAGAAGCCAGAATTGGAGCAGTACAGAAATCTCAGCAAGTTTCAAGGCTGGAGGAGGTGACAGAAATGGGATGGGGCGAGACCATACAGGCACCTGAACACAAATGAGAATTTTCAATTTGTGGTGTTGCAAATCAGAAGTCAATCTAGTTCAGCGGGCACAGGGATAATAGGTAAATGGGAGTTGGTGCAGATGTGGGTTCAAGCAGCAGAGTTTTGAATGAGCTGAAGTTTATGAAAGCTGGGAGGTGGGAAGCCAGCCAAGAGAGCATCGTTACCTCCAGCTCGACCTTTCCGTTGGGCAGCACCAGAGATGGGTAACACTATGGAGCTTGTTGTTCCATATATAGCAGTCTACAATAACTACCAACATACATTTTGAAAGTTGCTTAAAATTTCTACTCAGAGGTTTACAATAAGTTGTGTTCCACCAGTAACCACTTGATCAAATTCAGGAAAAGTACATCTTTACTGACTGGATTGGAGATAGTGTCCTGACATGACTATAGAAACAGGAGAGGCAGCTCACTTGATCAAAAGGGTTAATATAAATAAAGATTTGCTCTTGCGTTAACCCCCATTTTTTTCTAAACTTGCAAATTGAACAGTTGAAGGATGCTCAGTATGTATCTTCTTCTTTGGCCTCCTTGTCTCGAGAGACAATGGGTAAGCGCCTGGAGGTGGTCAGTGGTTTGCGAAGCAGCACCTGGAGTGGCTATAAAGGCCAATTCTAGAGTGACAGACTCTTCCACAGGTGCTGCAGATAAAATTGGTTGTCGGGGCTTTTACACAGTTGGCTCTCTCCTTGCGCTTCTGTCTTTTTTCCTGCCAACTGCTAAGTCTCTTCGACTCGCCACGCTTTAGCCCCGCCTTTATGGTTGCCCGCCAGCTCTGGCGATCGCTGGCAACTGACTCCCACGACTTGTGATCAGTGTCACAGGACTTCATGTCGCGTTTGCAGACGTCTTTAAAGCGGAGACAAGGACGGCCGGTGGGTCTGATACCAGTGACGAGCTCGCAGTACAATGTGTCCTTGGGGATCCTGCCATCTTCCATGCGGCTCACATGGCCAAGCCATCTCAGGCGCCGCTGGCTTAGTAGGGTGTATATGCTGGGGATGTTGGCAGCCTCGAGGACTTCTGTGTTGGAGATACAGTCCTGCCACCTGATGCCAAGGATTCTCTGGAGGCAGCCAAGATGGAATGAATTGAGACGTCGCTCTTGGCTGACATACGTTGTCCAGGCCTCGCTGCCATAGAGCAAGGTACTGAGGACACAGGCTTGATACACTCTGACTTTTGTGTTCCATGTCAGTGCGCCATTTTCCCACACTCTCTTGGCCAGTCTGGACATAGCAGAGGAAGCCTTTCCCATGCGCTTGTTGAATTCTGCTTCGAGAGACAGGTTACTGGTGATAGTTGAGCCTAGGTAGGTGAACTCTTGAACCACTTCCAGAGTGTGGTCGCCGATATTTATGGATGGGGCATTTCTGACGTCCTGTCCCATGATGTTCATTTTCTTTGAGGCTGACAATATGAAAGGCACAATTCAGCATAGCGGTGCCTCATCAGACCACTTTCCTATCCTGAGTGGCGTAAAACAGGGCTGTGTTCTCGCACCTCAATATGTCTAAATACAGGAAGATTCTCAAGCAGAAAACCAGTAAAAGCTTCTTCAGGCATTGCAAAGTGTAATCAAAATATGTTCTTGACGTTTTGGAGCACACGGCACTGAAATTAACATCAAGCATTCACAGCCCTACAGCTAACTGCAGTGTCACCCTCTCCTGGCCAGTCTCCCAGATTCTCCATAAAACTTGAGGTCATCCAAAAAACTGCTGCCTGTATCCTAACTCGCACAAAGTCCCATTCATACAACAGCCCTGTGTTCGCTAACCAACAATGGCTCCTAGTTAAGTAACACCTCAATTTTAAACGTTCTCATGCTTGTTTTCACATCCCCCCAATGGCCTCATCTTCCTTACCTCTGTAATCACCACCAGCTTCACAACCCTCCAAGATATCTGCGTTCCTCTAATTCTGGTGTCTTGAGCTGCCAAAATTTACTTCAGTTATGAGGATAGATCGGAGGAGTTTTGACTGTTTTCCTTAGAGGGAGAAGGCTGAGATGGGATTTGATAGAGGTATTCAAAATCATGAGGGGTCTGGACAGAGTAGATAGGGAGAAACTGTTCCCACTCGTGAAAGGATTGAGAACGGGAGGGGACAGATTTGAAGTAATTGGCAGAAGTAAAAGCGACATCAGGAAAACTTTCACACAGTGTGCAGTTAAGGAGAGAAACTAGATAAAATCAAACTAGCAAAGGAACATGAAACAAAATGGGGGCAGTTACGATCTAAAATTCTTGAACCCAGCGTTGAGTCTGGAAGGCTGTAAAGTGCCTAGTCAAAAGATGAGGTGCTGTTCCTTAAGCTGGCGTGAGCTTCATTGGAACGCTGCAGCAGACAAAAGACAGAAAGATCAGAGTGGGAGCAAGGTGGAGAATTAAAATGACAGGCGACTGAAAATTCAGCATCACGTATGTGGACTGAACAGAGGCGTTCCGCAAAGCCTTCGCCCAGTCTGTTTTTGGTCTCTCCATTGTAAAGGAGACCACATGGTGAGCAGTGAATACAGTATTTTTCAGTTCCCCTCCCCTTTCAGCATTCCAAAGGGACCATTCCTTCCGCGACACCCTGGTCCACTCCTCAGTCACTCCCAACACCCCTTCCCTTTCCTATGACACCTTTCCATGCAAGCCATTTTACCTCTTCCCTTCTCACCGTCCAAAGCCCCAACACTCTTTCCAAGGGAAACAGCAATTTACTTAGCAATTTAGTATACTGTATTTGTTGCACACGATGAAATCTTTCCTACATTGGAGAGACCAAACGCAGACTGGGTGACCCCTTTGCCGAACACCTCCGTTCGGTCTGCAAGCGTGACGCCAAGCTTTCAGTCACCTTTCATTTTAATTTTCCACTTCGCTCCCACTCCGACCTTTCTGTCTTTGGTCTGCTGCAGTGTTCCAATGAAGCTCAATGTAAGCTCAAGGAACAGCACCTCATCTTTTGACTGGGCACTTAACAGCCTTCCAGATTTCACACTGAGTTCAACAATTTTAGATTGTAACCTCTGCCCCCATTTTGTTTCATGTTTCTTTGCTGGTTTGTTTTTTTATTCCTCTCGTTTTTCTCATATTTACTTTATGTTCAGATGGTAGCTATCCTGTCATCACACCTTCTGTAGACATCTTTTGTTTCTTTACTTGCCCCATTACCACTCCCTTTGGCTTTGCACCATGAAACCCTTTGGCATTTAATTTCTCCAGCCCCCCACCCATCATAGACCTTCCTTTTTGTTGTTCTTACCCCTCCCCCTTTCACTTGCTCAAAACCGATTACATTTCTAACCGTTCCCAGTTCTGATGAAACGTCAGAGACCTGAAACGTTAACTCTTCTCCCTCCACAGATGCTGCCAGACCTGCTATTTCCAGCATCTGTACTATTTTGTTTCTGTACCATAAAGTTCAGTAAAGCTCCACCTGCATATACACAATCCTGTCAATTGGATGGTGATTTAAGATTCAAACCATTATCTAGGTTGTAGCCTTAAACTGAGGATGAAGGCCTCTCAGTCACAGTAGCCAATTGTAGTAGGACATCAGCACGTAATTATTCCCCAGCAGCTACACTTACACATATTCCAGCAAAGCCTGCGACTTACACACAATACGGTGACAACACACGATTTGCATTCAAAAGAAACAAATGTTGAATTGTAGTTCACATCTTAATAGGTAATATGGTTGACCTATTGGAGAGAAACATGCTAGGTATGACCCAAGCCAAAACTCCATCACTGAAGTAGCTTTGGAAGATTGCTATTTAAGTCTAACTACTAATATTAACATTCTCCAAGTACAAAGGAAGCACTGGGATCTGCACAAGAACAATATGGCAAGTACAACATTGCATTACTTTGACTTGGGGAAGGGACAATGCATCAAGAAATTGGTCATTATTCCTGCTGCACAATAATGTACACTGCTCATAACCAGACTAACAATTCTATCTTACACTATTCAATTTATTTAAATACACAGTTCGACCACCACACAATGCATTACACACAGCTCCTTCTTGATTGTTACAAACTGTACTTGGGAAGATCAGTTCGCATAACCAGGATTTTGAATTATATACAGCAGGAATCATGCAACATAACTTTTTTGTTTGGGATAATCAGTGAAGGATCAGTACTACACGATCAAAATTTCTACTGGACATTCTTCAAATCAGTAAAAAACTGAATATTACGTATACAATGCAGTACACAGCAGTAAAATGCAAAGATAACCCTCCTCCATATTCAAATATTATCCAACTAAATGCATACTTGTACACATTAGGAAGCATAAACACCAATGTACCAACCTAGTTAACATCTATCCGTCAACCAACATCCCGAAAACAGATTATCTGCTCATTATCTCATTATTGTTTGAGAGCTTGCTGTGTGGAAATTGGCTGCCGTGTTCCCTCCATTCCAGTCATGACAACATTTCCAAGAAGTACATAACTGTCTTTGAATGTTGTGTAAGGTGCTATATAAATGCAAGTCTTCCTTTTGAATGAGTTCATACAGTATTCATAGACTACTCAAACTTCACTCCATTTATACTTTATTGACGCAAATACCTTATAATACAACTACTCATATTTATATCGTGCCTTTAACATAATAAAACATCCCAAGGCACTTTACAGGAGCATTATAAAAGTAAGTATGACAGAGCCACAAAAGGAGATATTGAGTCATATGACCAAAAGCTTCATCAAAGAGGTAGGTTTTAAGTTGAATCTTAAAGGTGGTGGCCAGGCTGACAGGTGTAAGGAGAGTATTCCAAAGCTTGGGGCCAAGGCAACTGAAGGCATGACAACCAATGGTGGAGAAAATTAAAATCAGGGATGCACAAGAGGCCAGAAGGAGAGAAACACAGATACCTGGGAGGGTTTTGGAGATGCAGGATATTAGAGATAAGGAGGGGCAAGGCCATGGAGGGATTTGAAAACAAAGATGAGAATTTTAAAATCAAGACGTTGCTTGACTGGGAGTCAACGGAGGTCAGCAAGCACAGGGGTGATCGGCGAACAGGACTTGGTGTGGGTTAACAAACAGTAGAGTTTTGGATGACCTCAAGTTTACAGAAAGTAGAATGTGCGAGACCAGCCAAGAGTGTTGGACTATCAAGTCTAAAGGTAATGAAAGCACGAGGGTTTCAGCAGATGAGCTGAGACAGGGGTGATATCAGGCAATGTTACAGATGTGGAAATAGGTAGTCTCAGTGATGGCACGAATGAGGTCGGCAGCTCATCTCAAGGTCAAATGTGACACCAAGACTGCGAATAGACTGGCTTAATCTCAGACTGTTACCAGGGAGAGGAATGGAGTCGGTAGGTAGGGAATCAAGTTTGGAGCGGGGACCAAAAACCCTCCTTAACTTCTATTATATAATCACCAAAATTCAATTTTTTTTTTAAAACTTAAAGTTCAAAATTTTATTAAATTATTAGATCCATTTGTTGTACACATTAAAACTTCTTCCGAACAGCAAGTGATTACTAACCTTTCTGCTTGCTCCACCAAGAGATACCTTGGGCCGTGTTTTGAAATCACCTTCAAAGCTGAACATGTCTGTACGTTATTCCATCTAGCAGAAGTACAGCTCCTAAATGATATTTCCAATGAAGCAAACATTATTTACAATTAATAATTTAAAACTAATTATAAAAGAATGCACCTCAATCAGCTCTTACAAAGCTAGACATCTTTACTATGAAGCAATGAGTCCCTAATTGTGGCAATAAACAGAAGGATTTCTTCCACCCAGTAAAGGATTATTTAGCTAATTTTACATTGCCAATTTACAACATATCATGCTATTTAAATTATACAAGTACAACACATACTAAACCACTGAAGGTCACTAGGTTACAATATCACAACCCTCATTTTCTTCTCTAGGTCTGAAAATATACTTCATTTGAACTGGAAGCAATTCTAAATATCAACCACGTCTCTATACGAATTATACAGCCGCACACATATACATACTAAACAATTGCTCGGAGGTAAAATATGAAATGTTAATGCTCTGAGCTGTGTTATATGCTAATGAATCACATCCAGAGTACTAAACCCAGATCTCTGATTGGGGGGTTATTACAGAAACCAAATTCATGTCGTTTACGAAAAATTCTTCACAACTACACCAGACGAGGGCAAAGAAATGATACCATCGAGCAAAGAGTGTTGTAGTGATTTGTAACAAAACAAAAAGCAAAAAGACGCCCCTCTGACTGGGAATAGGCCGTGATGTCGAGGCCTGGCCAGTGGAGCAAACTGTCAGCCAGTAACTGGGCTCTTTCCTTCCCCTTCTCTTTCTTTATGACTCAGCAGGGCAGAAAATAACTAAACGCTGCTTACATTGAAGACAAGGGAGTTTCTACAAAACATGAGCTTTAAAAAAGAGCCTGTCATTTAAATGATTTTTTTTTAATCAGAAAAGGATTTTAAAAAACTCGCGCAAGTTTTTTTGACAAAGCAAAAGGGACAGACGATGACAGACATCCTCTGCAGCCCCCTTTCCTTTCCTCTCTGCTCTGCTCTCCCCAGCCCGGTTTCTTTACCTGATGCACCAGCTGCCGTCTCTAACTGAAACCAACTGCACACACCGGAAGTTGTCATGGCCGGGCCTCGTTCCAAACGGCTCAACGTGCCTTCCTTACCGGAAGTCCCGCCTACACTTTCTGTGACATCACAAAGCTTTTCGTCAAGCGATTGGATGAATGTGACGTCTTTTCACGCACCGTACGTCACGCGTTTCCCACCCCACCCCCTCCGATTTGGTGCCGCGCGCGCGCGTGCGTACGATTGGACGGAGCTGTTCTAACTTGGTTCGTCAGCGCTCCCCAAATTAATAATCAACGCCTTTTATTTTCAAAACTTTATTTCGGCGATCAGGAAGCGAAGGAAAGGAATGTGTCATCAAGAACCCAACCTTTATGTGAAGGTTTTAACGTAGCGTTACTTGTGAATACTTTCGTGCTCCGGGATTTGCCCCTCCTCCACAATCTGCCGTTCCTGTTATAAAATCCACACTTGTCTTCATCTAGCCATTATTTAGTTTCCCTGTTTTCTCTCCTGCTTTTATTAACTTTGGCGATGTCGTAAACTGCAGGCAATTTACCGAAATGCTTCTTTAAAAATCTGCAACAAAGTAATTAAACTCTGTGCAACACTGCCTTGTATCACTTGTGTGCTCTGGGAAATAATGAAATGTATTTTTCGTTCATTGTATCAAAGTGATGACAAGAACTTTCATTTCTAGAACATTCCTCAAATGGATTAAAACAATTGGACACTAAAGAGGAGAGTTAATGAGGGTAGAGAGCTCAAGGTAGGGTCATTAAAGTGTTTTCAGGAGGTTTCTGAAAGCAGGAAAGGAAGTAAGGGGACATAAAGCTGGAGGAGATTACCAAGACAGGGTGGTGACTGCTTACGACAAGATTTGGAAGCAAGATGAGAACTTTAAGTCAACTGGTGTCTTTTGTTTTATTCGTCCATGGGATATGGACGTCGCTGGATGCCCATCCCTAATTGTCCTTGTGGTGGTGAACTGTATTCTTGAACTGCTGCGGTCTTTGGGGTTTAGGTACACCAATAGTGCTGTTAGGAAGAGAGTCTGTGGACCTTGGAGTGGACAAGAGGTGATGGGAAACTGAGATCTAATATGACTGAGGATACAGGCTATTGTATTTTAAATTAGATGTAGTTTGTAGAGAATTAAGCTAGGGCACTATCTGTAACAGTATTACAGAAATCAAAGCTGAAATGATGACAACTGTTATGACCTCAGTGAGATCATTAACATGAAAAATATGAGATATGAACCCCCAGACCAATTTAAAGAATTACATGAAAAGATTTCACATTTTAAGACTTTTTAACCCCTAAACCCAAAAAAATTAACTAAGTTGTATTTTGCAAGTAGCTGATAACCGAAAATTACAAAGAAAGGTATTTCCTTATTCAAACACTTGAAAATCTCACACCACACTTGTACATTACACTGTCCTCTTTGATGTCAAAATCATTGTGGCTAAAAGTTCCAAACACTCCCCAGTTGCAATGGATTGGATCTCCCAGACCTGTAAAAACTCAATGTCCTCTTTGCTCACTTCTCTGAGCCCTTCCAACCTGGACGTCCGTGAGTAAGGCAATTGCTGGTGATCCAGGTTCATGTCCTCGCAGCCGTTTATTGTATCGGGCTTCTGAGAGTAGGTGTTCCCTCGCGCTCTCTCTCAAGGCAGCAACTGCCAGTTTCTTCTCTTACAGCCTGCTTTCAGGCTGCAACTGCTGGGTTCCCTTCTTACAGCCTCCCTGTCTTCAGAAAATCTGTTAAATTTATCTTGACTCAAAAGTCAATAGCTTATTGTCCTGTTCCGATATGCAAAGTCCAGAAGTCTAGTTTCACAGAGTCACCTGGACCTTCCATTGTTCCCAGGTGTTAACAGCTGCTTGGTACATTTGCATCTTCAAAATCACTGACCCCTTGTTTTATGACCCGAAAGTCTGGGAGGGTGAAACCAATTATTCTTCATGTGTTACCCCTGCACACTTTTTTTCAAAAAAAGTTCTTTGCTCTGTGTTCTCTGTTGTCCTGGTAACCAAGACTTCTGTCTTGTCCTTTTGCAGAGTGGTTATGAAGTCACCTGACCTTTCGGACTCCATCTTAACCTTTTAAAAATCACAGTTTTTTAAAACAATCATGTTCCAAAGTCCTGCGTTCATAACAACGACATTTGGAAGCCAGTATTGAGCATGGTTGCAACGATGGAACAAAGTGGTCTTGCTAACAGCAGATAGAGGGCAGGAAGTTTGCTCATTCTCTGGTGGAAGCTACAGAGTTTGATCAAAGTGAGGTCAATGGAGGAAGCTAGCTCATTCTCTGGTGGAAGCTACAGAGTTTGATCAAAGTGAGGTCAATGGCACATATGAGCTGGTGGGAATAAAATAATTTGTTTGAGTTTTGCACGATACAACTATTAGGAATTTTGGCTTTTTTAGGTCTTGATGCCAGTCAGGCAGTTGTTGTGCAGCAACAGCCTTTGGACGAATAGAATAGGTCTTGAAGGAATTGAACTGCTCAGATAAGTGAGACAATCCTGAATTAATTGACTGCCCAAATTCAGCATTTGATAGTATTTTAATTTATTGGAGATTATGGGAGAAATTTTAACCCCCCCCAGAAAAATAGACAGGTTTTGATCAAATGGGAGGTTAAAGTGTTAAAAATCTGAATCCTGACCCCAACCCACCCAATTACGGTTTATAATGAGGCTGGCAGTGGGCTGGTTGGGTGCTTGCAAAACTCAAAACACAGTGTCCAACATCAGATGTGCTTCCGCGATTGGACAACCTTTGCTAAATAATCCTCAGTGTGCTATGAATTACACTGACAACCAATTTAAGATTGTCAGTAGGGCTCACAGTGTGTCATAGAGTTATACAGCACAGAAACAGGCCCTTCGGCCCATCGTGTCTGTGCTGGCCATCAAGCACCTAACTATTCTAATCCCATTTTCCAGCACTTGGCCCGTAGCCTTGTATGCTATGGCGTTTCAAGTGCTCATCTAAATACTTCTTAAATGTTGTGAGGGTTCCTGTCTCTACCACCTCTTCAGGCAGTGCTTTCCAGATTCCAACCACTCTCTGGGTGAAAAAAATTTTCCTCTAAAACTCCTGCCCCTGATAATGCCCCTCATAATTTTGTATACTTCAATCATGTCCCCACTCAGCCTTCTCTGCTCTAAGGAAAACAACCCTAGCCTTTTCAGTCTCTCTTCATAACTGAAATGCTCCAGCCCAGGCAACATCCTGGTAAATCTCCTCTGCACCCTCTCCAGGACAATCACATCCTTCCTATAATGTGGTGCCCAGAACTGCACACAGTACTCCAGCTGTGGCCTAACTAGCGTTTTATACGGCTCCATCATAACCTCCCTACTCATATTCTGTGCCTCAGCTAATAAAGGCAAGTATCCCATATGCCTTCTTAACCACCTTATCCACCTGTGCTGCTGCCTTCAGTGATCTATGGACAAGTACACCAAGGTTCCTCTGTACTTTCCAGGTCCTACCATCCATTGTATATTCTCTTGCCTTGTCAGTCCTCCCAAAATGCATCACCTCACACTCCTCAGGATTAAATTCCATTTTCCACTGCTCCGTCCATCTTACCAGCCTATCGATATCGTCCTGTAATCTAAGGCTTTCCTCCTCACTATTTACGACACCACCAATTTTCGAGTCAACTGCGAACTTACTGATCATACCTCCTATATTCACGTCTAAATCATTAATATACACTACAAACAGCAAGGGTCCCAGCACTGATCCCTGTGGTACACCACCGGTCACAGGTCTCCACTCACAAAAACGACCCTCGACCATCACCCTCTGCATTTGCGCATACTGGATTCTACATATATTAATACACTGAGCCCTGTTCTTTGCAGACAGAAGGAATATGTACAGACATTGTGCCTGTTTCAGCTAAACAAAATAAGTGACAGCAATTCACTGGTTCATTCCTCAGGGCAATGGCTTGACCAATCTGAGTCAAGCTGCCTGGTTTAAATTTTAAACAAAACTTGGCAGTTAACTGTCAGTCACCTTTAACTGGTGCATTTTCCATGGCAACGCCTCTACCAATCAGAGTTCACTATCCAATCAATCAGCACTCTCATGCAAGATAAAGTTGTTGTGTGCCTTACGTCGGTATTCTTGCGGATTGTCCTGTTGAGTGCAAGACGAAAAACTTCGACAACATGTCTCTATTTTCAGTGATACTCAAGATCTGTACGAAGTGAGACAATCCTGATTTAATTGACTGCCCTTTGTCTCACTGTTGTTTGCACTGGAGTGCTGACTTGGGTTGCATTAGAGTGTTATAGTGGAAGTTTGGTAACTGAGGAAGTTCGGTGAGGAGGGAGCGAGGAGCTCCTTTCATTTCCTACCTGTCCTCAGAGTGAGGGGAGCAGAGAGCTTCCAAAGAGCACATCTGATTGGTGAGTAAGTCCTGGTGGTTATTTTTCAAAGTGGATTGAATTGTAAGTGATTGTTTTAGCAAGACTTAATTGTCTTTTTCATTATAATCTTTTATAGTTTTAAATGTAAAGGGTTTAGTCATGGCAGGAGAGCTTGACGCCGTGGTTTGCTCCTCTTGCTGCATGTGGGAATCCGGGAACATTTTCAGTCCCTGGGACCAGCATGTGTGCAGGAAGTGTGCTGCAGCTCCTAGAAGCTCGGGTTTCAGAGCTGGAACGGCAGCTGGAAACACTGTGGAGCATCCGCGAGTCTGAGAGCATTGTGGATAGCACATATAGAGAGGTGGTCACACTGCAGCTGAAGGGACTTGAGGAAGGAAGGGAATGGGTGACCACCAGGCAGTCCAAGAGAAACAGGCAGGTAGTTCAGGAGTCCCCTGGGGACCCGCTTGCAAATCGGTATTCCATTTTGGAGGCTAATGAGGCTGGTTCCTCCAGGGAGTGCAGACAGACCCAAGCTTCTGGCACCGCAAGCAGCCTGTCTGTACAGGAAGGGGGTAAGGGAGGAAGAGCAATAGTAATAGGGGATTCTATAGTCAGGGGAACAGATAGGCGTTACTGTGGCCGTCAACGTGACTCCAGGATGGTGTGTTGACTCCATGGTGCCAGGGTCCGGGATGTCACTGAACGGCTGCAGGGCATCCTGAAGGGGGAGGGTGATAAGGCAGAGGTCATGGTACATGTTGGTACCAATGACATAGGTAGAAAGAGGGATGAGGTCTTACATCAAGAATTTAGGGAGTTAGGCAGTAGACTAAAAAGCAGGACCTCTCGGGTTGTAATCTCTGGATTACTCCCAGTGCCACATGCTAGCGAGTATAGAAATAGCAGAATAGCACAGATGAATGCGTGGCTTAAGAGTTGGTGCAGGAGGGAGGGTTTTAGATTCCTGGACCACTGGGACTGTTTCTGGGGAAGGTGGGACCTGTACAAGTGGGACGGTCTACATCTGAACCAGAGGGGGACTAACATCCTTGCTGGCGGGTTTGCTAGTGCTGCTGGGAGGAGTTTAAACTAATTTGGCAGGGGGAGGGGACGCAGACTCCAAGCAGAATAGGGACACAGCGAAGCACAGGAAAGCAAACAAGTCAGAGAGAATACAGCGGAAGTAAGTTTCAAGGGAGTAAGACCAGGATGGAAGGCCTCTACCTTAATGCCAGGAGTACTGCAGGTAAAACGGATGAGTTAAGGGCAATGATTGACATGTGGAATTGTGATATAGTAGCCATCGCGGAGACATAGTTGAGGGAGGGGCAGGATTGGCAGCTCAATATCCCGGAATATAGAATCTTCTGGCGAGATAGAGGAGGGGGCATTGCAATATTAGTTAAGGAGTCAGTTACTGCAGTAAGGAGAGATGATATCTTGGAGGGGGCATCAAATGAAGCTTTATGGGTAGAGTTTAGGAATAAAAAAGGGACAGCCACATTGCGAGGTGTTTATTATAGACCCCCAGATAGTCAGCGGGAAATTGAGGAGCAAATATGTGCGCAATTTGCAGAGTTGTGTAAAACTAATCGGGTAGTTATATTAGGTGATTTCAACTTTCCCAACATTAATTGGGATAGTCATCGTGTTAAGGGCTTAGATGGTTTGGAGTTCTTAAAATGTACACAGGAGAACTTTTTAGCCCAATATGTAGAGGATCCAACAAGGGAGGGTGCAGTGCTGGACCGAATTCTGGGGAATGAAGCCAGAGAGGTGGTTGATGTGTTGGTGGGGGAGCATTTTGGTGATAGTGTCCATAAGATGGTACAATTTAAGCTTGTTATGGAGAAAGAAATAGACAAATTGCAAAAAAAGGTTTTGGATTGGGGGAGAGCGAATTTTAACAAAATAAGGCAGGATCTGGCCAAGGTAGACTGGAAAGAGTTACTTGTCGGGAAATCTACAGAAGAGCAGCGGGGGGCATTCAAAAAGGAAATGGGGAGGGTACAGGCCCAAAATGTTCCCTCTCGGGTAATAGGTAGGAGAAACAAGCCCAGAGAACCATGGATGACCAGAAACATCCAGGGTATGATGAGAAGGAAAAGAGAGGCTTTTAGCAAATACAAGGAGAGCAAATCAATGGAAGCATTAATGGAGTACAGAAAGTGTAGGATGGAGCTTAAGAAAGCAGTTAGGAGAGCAAAGAGGGGATATGAGAAAGCTCTGGCTGGTAAAAGTAAGGAAAATCCCAAGATATTCTATTAGTATATCAATGGGAAGAGGATAACCAGGGAAAGAGTAGGGCCCATTAGGGACCAAGGGGGAAATTTGTGGGTGGGGCCAGAGGACATTGGTAGGGTGTTGAATGAATACTTCACATCTGTCTTCACCCAAGAGAATGAGGATGTAGATATGGAACTTAGAGAGAGAGACTGTGAGGTTCTTGAGCAAATTGTCATAGGGAGTGACAAGGTATTGGAAGTTTTGAAAGGCTTAAAAGTGGACAAATCTCCAGGTCTGGATGATTTGTGTCCCAGGATGCTGTGGGAAGCGAGGGTGGAGATTGCAGGGGCTCTGACCCAAATTTTTAATTCCTCTCTGGCCACAGGGGAGGTGCCAGAGGACTGGAGAACAGCTAATGTGGTCCCACTATTTAAGAAAGGTTGTAGAGATAAGCCAGGGAACTACAGACCAGTGAGTCTCACGTCAGTGGTAGGGAAACTATTGGAGAAAATTCTGAAGGAGAGAATCTATCTCCACTTGGAGGGGCAAAATTTGATTAGGAATAGTCAGCATGGTTTTGTCAGAGGGAGGTCATGCCTAACAATGTGTAGATGAGGGTAGTGCAGTTGATGTAGTTTACATGGATTTCAGCAAAGCCTTTGACAAGGTCCCACATGGGAGACTTATCAAGAAAGCAAATGCACATGGGATATAAGGTAACTTGATAAGGTGGATTCAAAATTGGCTTAGCTGTAGGAGACAGAGAGTGATGACAGACGGCTGTTTTAGTGACTGGAAGCCAGTGTCCAGTGGCGTACCACAGGGATCTGTGCTGGGTCCCCTATTGTTTGTCATTTATATAAACGACATAGATGACTATGTGGGGGGTAGGATCAGTAAGTTCGCGGATGACACAAAGATTGGCCGAGTGGTTAACAATGAGGTGGAGTGTCTTAGGTTACAAGAAGCTATAGAGGGGATGGTCAAATGGGCAGAAAAGTGGCAGATGGAATTTAACGCTGAAAAGTGAGAGGTGATACACTTTGGAAGGAGTAATGTGACACGGAAGTATTCAATGAATGGCCTGACACTGGGAAGTTCCGAGGAACAAAGGGACCTTGGCGTGTTTGTCCATAGATCTTTGAAGGCAGAAGGGCAGGTTAGTAGGGTGGTGAAAAGGGCATATGGGACACTTGCCTTTATCAATCGAGGCATAGATTACAAAAGCAGGGAGGTCACGTTGGAGTTGTATAGAACTTTGGTAAGGCCACAGCTGGAGTACTGTGTGCAGGTCTGGTCACCACATTATAGGAAGGATGTGATTGCATTGGAGGGGGTGCAGAGGCGATTCACCAGGTTGTTGTCTGGGATGGAATATTTAAGCTATGAAGAGAGGTTGGATAGGCTTGGGTTGTTTTCGCTGGAGCAGAGAAGACTGAGGGGTGACCTGATCGAGGTGTACAAGATTATGAGGGGCATGGACAGGGTGGATAGGGAGCAGCTGTTCCCCTTAGTTGAAGGGTCAGTTACGAGGGGTCACAAGTTTAAGGTGAGGAGCGGGAGGTTTAAGGGGGATTTGAGGAAGAAATTTTTTACCCAGAGGGTGGTGACGGTCTGGAATGCCCTGCCTGGGAGGGTGGTAGATGCAGGTTGCCTCACATCCTTTAAAAAGTACCTGGATGAGCACTTAGCACGTCATAACATTCAAGGCTATGGGCCAAGTGCTGGCAAATGGGATTAGGTAGACAGGTCAAGTGTTTTAATGCATCGGTGCAGACTCGATGGGTCGAAGGGCCTCTTCTGCACTGTATTATTCTGTGATTCTGTGATACCAAATGACTAATTTATACTCTCCTAACTCTCACAGTAGTACAACTGCCACAACAAAAAACATCCCACCAGTCAGAGAACAGAGTCATAGGGCTGGATTTTACCATATTAATATAAAAGCAAAATACTACAGATGCTGGAAATCTGAATTAAAAACAAGAAATGCTGGAAATACTCATCAGGTCTGGCGGCATCTGTGGAGAGAGAAGCAGAGTTAACGTTTCAGGTCAGTGACCCATCAGCAGAACTGACAAATCTTAGAAATGCAAAAGGTTTTAAGCAAGTAAAGCAGGGGTGGGGCAAGAGATAGCAAAAGAGGTGTTGATAGGACAAGGTCACAGAGAATAACTGACCAGAAGGTCATGGAGCAAAGGCAAACGGTAGATTAATTACACTATAAAAACAACAACCTACATTTATATAGCATCTTTGACATAGTGCATTTTCCCAAGGTGCTTCACAGGAGCAATTATCGAAGTAAATTTGACTCAGCCACAAAAGTCATGTGTGATAGGGCTGGATTTTATCATATTAATATAAAAGCAAAATACTGCAGATGCTGAAAATCTGAAATAAAAACAAGAAATGCTGGAAATACTCAGCAGGTCTGGCAGCATCTGTGGAGAGAGAAGCAGAGTTAACGTTTCAGGTCAGTGACCCTTCATCAGAACTGACAAATATTAGAAATGTAATAAGTTTTAAGCAAGTAAAGCGGGGGTGGGGCAAGAGATAACAAAAGAGAAGGTGTTGATAGGACAAGGTCACAGAGAATAACTGACCAGAATGTCATGGAGCAAAGGCAAACAGTAGGTTAATGGTGTGGTGAAAGACAAAGCATTAGTACAGAGAGGGTCAATTGACTGTAAAATGAACAGCCTTGGCTCCAAGCACAAACATTAAAACATCAGTGGGTAGGCACAGTAGAAACAAGGTAAACAAACTAAAATAAAATAAACAAATAAAAAAGAAAAAATAACTAAAAATAAAAAGGGAGGCCCGTCATGCTCTGAAATTATTGAACTCAAATGTTCAGTCCGGCAGGCTGTAGTGTGCCTAATCGGTAAATGAGATGCTGTTCCTCGAGCTTGCGTTGATGTTCACTGGAGCACTGCAGCAATCCCAGGACAGGGATGTGAACATGAGAGCGGAGGGGGGTGTTGAAATGGCCAGCAACCGGAAGCTCGGGGTCCTGCTTACGGACTGAGCGGAGGTGTTCTGCAAAGCGGTCACCCAGTCTGCGTTTGGTCTCCCCAATGTAAAGGAGACCACATTGTGAGCAGCGAATACAGTATACTAAATTGAAAAAAGTACAAGTAAATCGCTGCTTCACCTGAAAGGAGTGTTTGGGGCCTTGGATAGCTTCTAATTCCCACCCTTCTCTCACCTTTACACGGTCCATCTCTGACACTTCCCTTCCTCGACTTCTCTGTCTCCATCTCTGGGGATAGGCAGTCTACTAATACTCATCATAAGCCCACCAACTCCTACAGTTACCTCGACTACACTTCTTCACATCCTGCCTCCTGTAAGGACTCCATTCCATTCTCCCAGTTTCTCCGTCTCTGACGCATCTGCTCTGACGATGCTACCTTCCACAACAGTGCTTCTGATATGTCTTCCTTTTTCCTCAACCGAGGATTCCCCCCCCCACCCCCCGTCACTGTGGTTGACAGAGCCCTCAACCGTGTCCGGCCCATTTCCTGCACCTCCACCCTCACCCCTTCCCCTCCCTCCCAGAACCTTGACAGGGTTCCCCTCGTCTTCACTTCCCATCTCACCAGCCTCCACATCCAAAGGATCGTCCTCTGCCATTTCTACCACATCCAGCGTGATGCCACTACCAAACGCATCTTCCCCTCCCTTCCCCTGTCAGCATTCCGAAGGGATCGTTCCCTCCCCGACACCCTTGTCCACTTCTCCATTACCCTCACCACCTCATCCCCTTCCCATGGCACCTTCCCCTGCAATTGCAGGAGGTGTAATACCTGCCCATTTACCTCCTCTCCTCACTATCCAAGACCCCAAACACTCCATTCAGGTGAAGCAGCGATTTACTTGTACTTCTTTCAATTTTGTATACTGTGTTCGCTGCTCACATTGTGGTCTCCTCTACACTGGGGTGACCAAACGCAGATTGGGTGACCGCTTTGCGGAACACCTCCGCTCAGTCCGAAAGCATGACCCCGAGCTTCTGGTTGCTTGCCATTTCAACACCCACCCCGCTGTCATGCTCACATCTCTGTCCTGGGATTGCTGCAGGGTTCCAGCGAACATCAACACAAGCTCGATGAACAGCACCTCATTTACCAATTAGGCACGCTACAGCCTGCCGGACTGAACATTGAGTTCAATAATTTCAGAGCATGACGGGCCCCCCTTTTTATTTTTAGTTATTTTTTATTTGTTTATTTTATTCTGGTTTGTTTCTACTGTGCTTACCCACTTTTTCATTTTACAGTCAATTGACACCCTCTCTGTACTAATGCTCTGTCTTTCACCAGCCCGTTAACATACCATTTGCCTTTGTTCCATGACCTTCTGCTCAGTTATTCTCTGTGACCTTGTCCTATCAACACCTCTTTTGTTATCTCTTGCTCCACCCCTGCTTTACTTGCTTAAAACCTTTTACATTTCTAATGTTTGTCAGTTCTGATGTGTTCTGATACTCCTTGTTGAAAGAACTGTGTGACGCCTGCTGCAACCGAAGTGTTTCAAACGTCTATCTATTAAAGGACTGTTTCTTCGAATTCGCCTGGAGACTTCGAGTGGCATCTGATTGTTCTACACCAACCAGGAATATAACTCACCAGGACTTAAAACCCAGCTACTTATTTTATTCCTAAGAAATACTATTTTTAAAAACCAGTTAACCATTGTTAGTTTTGAATGTATGTGCATGGGAAGCTTAGGTTAAATAAGAAGTTATAAGGTCTTTAGACATAGGTTTATCATAATAGTGTTAACATTTAGTTTATTAATAAATAGTTTGTTTGTTGTCTAAAGATACCTGGTTTGGTGTATTTTATTCTGCGGGTTAATGAAGTGTTTAATTTGGCTGATTTCCGGTTAGGTGGGAAAACTTTAATAATATGCTGCGACCTGTGGAGTATTGGGACTGAATTGACAGTTCATTACTCCTGCCTAATATTAATAACATATTAATTGGGGGCTCGTCTCTGGGGTAACATATTAATGGGGGGCTTGCGTCCGAGATCGTATTGATTGGCCTTGCGTCTGGGATCATATTCATTGCTCTCGTGTCTGGGATCATATTAATTGCTCGATTGTCTGGGATCCAATCCAAATCCAATGCCAATTACGTTAATCATAAGGGGGGTAAAAATTTGAAAGAGAAAAAGTAAAAGGGACCAGATTATTGTATAATAGGGTAAAGGCTGTATAATCGGAATGGCATTAGCAGTTGCAGCAAAGTTTCTGGGAAAGGAGAATGTGTCCCTCAGTGACTTGACAACTTTAACTAAGAATAAATTAAAAGAACTGGCAGCAAAATTGGGGTGAGAGTTGAAATCAGGTGCCAAAAAAGCAGTGATAATTGACATAATAACCCAACTGGAATTGGAAGAAAAGTAAGAAGATAGTAAGTCAGAGAGTGAAGCAGTGGAATTGGCTAGAATTCAGTTAGAAATGAAAACACTTGAGGCTGAAAAAGAATTAAGAAAACTTGAACAAGAAAAAGAAACAGCAATAGCAATAAGAAAACTTGAATTTCAGAGAGAAAGTGAAAGAGAAGAGAGGCAATTTAGGTTAAAAGAGATGGAACTAAGATAAAGGGGTAGTCTTGAATCCGGGGAAAGTTCTGGTCAGGAAGAACCTGAATTCAGCCCAGGACCTAATGAAAAGCTGGTTTAAATTCATACAAGCTCTTCCCAAGTTTGAGGAAAGGGATGTAGAGGCATTTTTCATATCATTTGAAAAAATAGCCAAACAAATAAAATGGCCGAAGGAAAGCTGGACACTGCTTATACAAAGCAGGTTGATAGGCAGAGCTCATGAGGTTTATGCCATGCTTCCTAAAGAGGCCTCTGCAGATTATGAGATGGCTAAAAAGGCTATTGTCGCTGCGTATGAGTTAGTCCCTGAAGCTTACCATCAGAAGTTTCAGAACCTACGGAGATTGGCTGGGCAGATGTATGTAGAATTTGAGAGGGTGAAGCAAATTAATTTTGACCATTGAATACAGGCATTAAAGATGGAAACCACATGAGAACCTTCAAAAATTGATTCTCTGGGAAGAGTTTAAAAATTCCATTCCTTCAGCAGTGAGAATTCATATAGATAATCTGAAAGTTGTGAAAGCTAGGCAAACAGCAGAAATTGTTGATGATTTTGAGCTTCTGAATAAACCAAAACCTTTTGTCCAACACCCCATAAACCCGAGAAGGATAGAAAGTGGGAGGGTGAAAGGAAGGCAAGTAGCTGGGGACAAGAAGGAATAGCTGGGAAAGCCCCAGGATCACCTCCTCAGGCCAGCAAGGAAGGTGCTGAGGGTAGGAGTGAGGTTCGCAAGCTGAAGTGTTAACATTGCCACAAAACGGGTCATCTTTGTTCAGAATGCTAGAAATTGCAAGGTAAACCCATAGGACTTGTTGGGGTACACAAAATTAATGCAGAGAAAGTAGCTCTGACTGAGAGTATAGCAGATCAGGCTGTAGCTTTAAAGGCAGCTGTAAAAGCAGATACAAAAACTAAAGCGAATGTAGAGATTAAGAATAAGATCCCAAAAGTTATATTGAATTTTTGTCAAAGGAGAAAGTAACTCCATATCCTTTAAGTGAGGCAGGAAAACCTATCATTATACTCAGGGATACAGGAGCAACTCAAACACTTTTGCTGGGGAAAGGTATAAGGTTTCCACCAGAGAGCGCCTTGAACACTAAAGTTTTAGTTAATGGAATTGGTGGGGAGTATATACCTGTACCTTTATATAAAGTGCACTTAGAGAGTGTTCTAATATCTGAGATGGTAACTGTAGGAGTTGTCCACAATTTGCCAGTAGAGGGAATTGATCTACTCCTCAGAAATGATTGGGCTGGATCAAAGTATCAGTTTCTCCTATAATTACAGAGGAACCAAGTGAAGTTAAAGAAACAAAACAATTACAGGAACAAGTTCCAGGAATGTTTCTTGCATGTGTAGTCACCCGAGCAATTGCTAAAGAGGTTCCATTGTCAGAGGTAAAAGTGGCACCACAAACAAATAGCCAAGTATCTGAAACCATATTTGGGGATTTGGATAATCCAAATGAGATGTTTAACAGATCTTCTATAATTGCAGCACAGCAAGCTGATCCAGAGTTATACAGAATGGCACAGACGGCTCTGACAGAAGCTGAGGCGAAAGGAGTTCAAGAAGGCTGTTATATGGAAAAGGGGATTTTGAGGAGGAAATGGAGACTGCCTCATAGACATGCGGACTAAGACTGGACGGATGCTCGACAGATAGTGGTACCACCTAAATTTTGCCTGGGATTATTAAGATTAGCACATGACATTCCTTTTGCAGGACATAGGGGATTCGGAAGACTAAATGACGTATAAGAGATTGAACTCCAGGCTTAATCTGTGCACGCTTGGGGAATGGACACTGAGAGATGGGGAAAAGCTTGGGCTGGTGTGAAACAGGCAGTGAAAACCAAAGTGAAGATGCCTGTTTGAACACTGCAGCCAGAATCAACTGGCAATTTGCAATATCTACTACCAGAATAACCAAATGGTGGATAAGCATGCGCAATATAGTTTGAAGTGTGGACCTTGATTTGCAAAAGGACCTACAAAACAAATGTTAACTCGGGCTGATTCTAGGTAGTTGATTTGCCCCATTTGCTGATTTGGTCAAAGAAGGAGATTCAGGGAGATTGTCAGGTATTTGCACAGAGGTTATTGTTATGGATAGGTGGGAAATGGCATGGCTGGTTTCTCTGGTCACCTCCCAAATGACCACAGGTAATGTTTTGTTTAATGTTCAGCCCTTGTGTTTTGTTGATCAAATAAACAGACATTAGCAGGTTTCCTCGTGAGTTTAAACAGATTAAATATTTCTAAACAATAATCACCCAAAATGTTCGCAACACCACCCACACATGCTTCCCCCTCTCATGCACACTCAAGAAACGATAGAAGGTAAAGGGTAAGAGGCAAAAGAGTTCAAGATGTAAAAATATGTTTTCAGGAAAAGCCTGTGAGATCCTCTTTGAAGGTAAGTTTTAAAGTTTCCAGCCCTGTTTGCTGGTCACCTTGCCCTTGCTGGATTGCTGAAGTCTCCTGGCAGACAACACTTCAGTTTGAAGTTGGTGCTGGTATCTTCGTTCAATTTTCACAGGTGGAGGAGTTGTTCAAAAGGCACTCTCTTACTCCTCTGCTGCAGTTGGTTGCCAACTCATCTTTGCAGGGTTCAAATGTCTTAGTTGGAATTGGTCTCTCTCTCTCTCTGTCTCTCCCACAGCCTTGTGCTGGAATTAAAGATGGCTTTTGATGTTCTCCCTGTGGCTGGCGATCTCAGACTGATGATCTTGATGTTCTGATGACTTTATGACTCCCTTTGCTCTCCAATAAGGTTACCTTTAAAGGTAAATTTCATTATGTGTTAGTTTCACCCATGTGACTTTAGGCATTTGGTTCCTGAGGGGCTATACAATGGCATCTGATCTCAACCCAGTTTAATAAGATGAGGCTGTTCACACTCTATTGTAATGATTGTAGCTGCAGACGTGAAGTCTGAGGCCTGCATTTTATTTGGGCGGCGCTCCGCAGCAGCGCCCTTTGAACTTGGCGGCTTGCCCGCATTCAGTGGTCACTGCTGAGCCCCCGCGATATACGCAGGAGCTCATTAGCATCACTGCGACGACCCCCCTCACCCCACCATATGTGGAGACGCAGGACATCCGGCGCAGTGAGGAACCATTTTACAGCTGTGTAGCAGGTGCTGGGGCTGTATTTTAAGCACCCCAGCACCTGCTTCCTGACAGCTGTCAAAGAAATACTTACCTCACGTTTGAAGAGTGAGGCTGCTGTTAATCTGGCAGCAAAGCAGAAAGTGCTGGAGAAACTCAGCAGGTCAGGCAGCATCTGTGGAGAGAGAAGCAGAGTTAACTTTCAGGTCTGTGACTTGACCTGCGGAGTTTTCCCAGCACTTTCTGCTTTGCTGCCACATACTTACCCTGCTGTGTCCCAGTGTCCTGTGAAGTTGCAATCCTCTTGTTCCACTCAAGTGTTACATTGGTTCTTGTAGGTGTGCCGCACCTGAGTGAATAATCTTAATTTTGCACATTCCAAGACATGAGACTTAAATGTACCATAAAAGGCAAAGAAATAAAACCATAATTGAAGAATATTTACATACTATGGGCTTCAAATCATCTGACTGTGAAAAGCCGCAGACTAATATGCATTTGGAATCGGTATTTATTTCTCTGCTAACTGTTATGTGAAAATACATGTAACAGCAATTAAACAATCAAATTTTAAAAAAACAGGAAAATATGTTCATATTCTAGCTGCATTGCCAACTAGAAATATTACACCAGTAACTATGATCTGCTGCTGCAGAAGCAAAGTGTTCGTGAACATGTGTCGATGTGTAATAGTTGAAAAACCATGACAACAGTACAGATTTCCTCACTAGTCCTGCATTGGTTTTCAAATTTGTGCAAGACAAACCTTGCAACCAGAAGTTAGAGCAGTTACACAGTGGAGTCCTCCTTTGCATTTAAAGGACCACACCAAAAGCTGAGGATGACAGAGGGGTGCTCTAGGGTGGCCCCAAAGTGCAGTGAAGCCTGCCTGCTCACTCTCCTCCAGGCTGTGCGGGCCAGGTGGGAGGTCCTTTTCACCAGCGATGGTAAGAAGAGGCCCTCCCACCTGAACAAGGCAGTCTAGCTGGAGATAGCAGAGAAGGTGAGTAGCCGTGGGGCCATGCAGCATCAAACGGTCCAATGCCGGAAGGGGATGAATGAGCACTGCCCCAGCCAACCGGGGCCCTCTAGGCCTCGTGTGCACAGGGTACAAGTGCCAAAGTCATCCACAGCCAAAGGGCAATCAGATCAGCAGCCTTCCTCCAATCAGACTGCCAGTGCAGAGGTTGCACTGAGAAGGGGTACTCGCAAGCATTTACAGAGAACACACTGACACAAATGGGAATGCACAGGTGTCGCAGCAATGTAAATACGTCTTTTACTAAATGTTCCTCACCCAACATGTGTGTCCTTTTCTCTGTGTGAATGATGTGTACCAGCATGTAGTTCCAATGTTACATCCATTTGCACAGTTGACCCTTCAGGAGAGCCAATGCATGAAGTAACATCATTGCCATGCCGCCATTATTCATGAGCATCTCCACAGAGGCAGTGACATGGACATTGGCTCAGTCGGCTGCTGCCTCAAATGGTTTACACAGGGATGCTGCAGATGTGGACTGCCGCACAGTAGGTGAGCGAGGGTGATGTGTGGCTTGCAGAGCTCATGCCGGTTCCTATGGCGCAGAGATCCTTTGTCTGATAAGCCACTGTTGTGCATCCCTAGCTCACTGCTAACCCTGCATGCAGAGCCTGGGTGCCATCTGCCCTCCCATGCGCTTTTCCTGTTGCAGGCCCTCAGCATCCTCATAGTCTGAGGAGGAATCCTGTTGATGTCTCTCATCATCATGCCAGGCCTGGCCTCTATTAGGTATGTAGTTGTGCAGAGCGCATCGAGCAGCAAAGAAAGGAGCTGACTTTTTGGCCTGTGGTACAGGGCATCACCCTATCCATCCAGGCATTGGAAGCGCTCTTTCAGTATGCCGATCTCTTGCTCAATGGTGGCCCTTGTAGCTCAGTGGCTGGCATTCTATCTCTCCTCTGCAGCAGTGGTGCGCTCTCATTGGTGTCGGGAGCGATGTCTGCAAGAGATTGCCCTTGTCTCCAAGAAGACACCCCTCCATCTGAGCCAGTTCTGTGAACAGCAGTGGCAGCTGGGACTGGCGCAGGACACAAGTGTCATGGCAGCTGTCTGAGAAGCAGGCACTGATTTGCACGAAGCATCTCCGGTGATCACATACCAGCTTCACCTAGATTGAGAGGATTCCTTCAATGGTAACGTCTGCAGGTGGTAGCCTGGCGGAAGGCCTGATGGCCACATGGGTGCAGTCTATGAACATTAAAATCTATGGTTCTCCGGCAATGGTGCCGAAACCGATGGCCCTCTGGGCCTGGCTGTGAAAGTCCATCCTGAAGCAGACATACTGGCTCTCCAGTGCAGGACATCGGTGACCTCCCACATGCAGCGGTGTGCTGCTGATTGTGTGACCCAACAAAGGTCTCCGGTGGGCCCCTGAAAAACTGCATAAGTGTCAAGCTTGAGAACCGCTCCCACTATGAGGACCGCAGGCATAGAATGTCCGCCGAAGCCCATGGGCTGCAGGTCATCTTTGAGCAGGGCAGGGACGTGTCACCACCCTCTCTACATGCGCAATTGCCTCTGACACTGGTGCTCTGACATCTGATGGTGTGTCGTGTGGGGCCTGTAGATGCACAGCAATTGTAGTGGCGAGCTCCACATGGGGGCTGCTGCTCATGACCGGGGGCCTCTACATGGACTCCACTTGCCTGTTGATTTTGGCTCCGGCACATACAGAACCTCAGGAGCAGAGGATCACACAATGTAGGATGAGCAATACCTATTTTTATGTGATAAATAAAGTTGAACCCTTCATTTATTTGAAGGTTCCTAACAGGGCAGGGATTGGTGTTGACGGGTACATCAGGTGCTTTCATGGATCAACTATGTGGCTTGGCGTGGTATTGCCCAAGTTGGCCAAAACTCATAGTGGCACAGCATGAGCACATCAAGATCCTACCAGCTGCATCGATAGCCCCAACCATCCATATAACCTTAATGTTCCTACCCTTTCTGGCACCCTCCCCACACACAGGGTGACTAGAGTGCCATTACTTCTTCACAAACACAAAGCGTACACTGTTTACGGAGGGAGGGTACACAATACCTCCCTTCATGCCTGCAGAGCTTTTCCTCCAGTAATCCCAGACTCCCTCCCTCCTCCCTTTAGAGCTGAGATCCCTGTGATCCCCCCTCCCTTTAAGAATGCAGAGCTGAGACCCCTATGATCCCCCCTCCCTCCTCCCTTTAAGAATGCAGAGCTGAGACCCCTATGATCCCCCCTCCCTCCTCCCTTTAAGAATGCAGAGCTGAGACCCCTGTAATTCCCTCCTCCCAGTATGCAGAGTGAGACCCCTGAATATCACCCCCCGCCCCCCCCCCCGCCGCCCCAGTATGCAGAATGAGACTCCTGAATATCTGAACTTATCTTCAGTAGCGAAAACTTCTGCCTCTGATGACCCGCCAGGTTTTCTTTTGGGGAACAGGACAGCACATGACGGCTGCCCATGCATAATCTGCAGAGGTAAGTACCATTTTGAAAATGGTAATTGGGGTGCCGCCAGCGAGCGACGGGGAGGATTGGGGGCCGCACCGAGGTCCCTTCACTGCCGGTAATATGCAACGGCCCTTCTCGATGTTGGGGGTCGAGACGAGCCTCTTCCCACAGAATATAACCAGCGCCCCCCCCTCCCCCCACCGCCGTGACCCAAGACTTCAAGGGACAGGTAAAATTCAGCCCTGAGTGTCTTTATTTCAGCTCATTTTGTGGATAGCTCATATCCATGTGTGATGTGCTATCTCATTTCAATGCAGATGGGGTGAATGAGTTTTAGTTCTTAGCAGACATGCATGTGTATTTTAGAATAGGAGATGGTATTTGTCATGTGACTGTGTCCTCCATCTTGTTGAAGGCCAAAATGTACCAGTCTTTTTTTTTTAATTGTTCTAATTTTTTTAAAAACCTTCAGTTTATTTTTATATTTTCATCATTGCACTTCTTGTGAGTGTGACACTATGATTGAAGAAAGGAAGGTGCATGGTCCAAAGATCAGAGATGGCAACACAATTTCTATGGGATAGAGGAGGTTACAAAAATATAGGCAATGGAATTTGGGAACAGCAGTTAAAAATGTGAGATGTAAGAATAGCTAAAAGAGAGGTGGTGAGAACTCCAAAAGGACGTAAGATATAACAGAAAAGTAGAATTAAAGTAAAGAAAGAACTTACATTTATATAGCACCTTACATGATGTCCAAAGTCCTTCACAGCCAATTAACTATTTTTGAATTGTAGTCACAGTTGTAACGTAGGGAAGCCACAGAAGCCAGTTTAACGTCGCATCTGAACAATAGCACTACAATGGAGTTTTTTTCAATTCATTTTGTAGGATGTGGGCATCGCTGACTAGGCCAGCATTTATTGCCCATCCCTAATTTGCCTTTGAACTGAGTGGCTTGCTAGGCCATTTCAGAGGGCATTTTAAGAGTCAATCACATTGCTGTGGGTCTGGAATCACATGTAGGCCAGACCAGGTAAGGACAGCAGACTTCCTTCCCTAAAGAACATTAGTGAACCAGATGGGTGAGTGTTAGCCAAGATTACCTGCACAAGCTGCAAAATGTAGTTTGAACCCACAACCTCTGACACAGAAGCGAGGTTGCCACCAATGAGCCAAGACTGACTCAAGTAGAAATGAATGAGACAAACAGACGAGCTGACAGCATGATTGTGCTTTGAACATGAGTGTAATAAAAGGTATAAGAAAAGGTCATTGGCTTGGAACTACTGAAGAACAAGAACTAAAAAAGGCATTCTGCATTTCCAGCAACAGTGGTTTTATTAGTTCTTAACCAGTGAGCTACCAGATGATACTATTTAGAAAATAACACATAGTAGTAGCAGAAAAATGTCAGTAATAACCAAACAGATGGCCATACTAGCAAAGGAGATTAAGAGATGAAGGAATGTTGTAGGGGATCAAATAGGTATTGAGTCTGAAGAAGACAGTAAAAACCTTAGGCATGTGTAGAATTACTGCTGAAGTACTTAAAGATGGGAAGCCTAATATGGAGAAAGGGCTTTTTTATTTCTTACTATTTCCCCCATCTCTCTTCAAGACTGTGATTCATAGTGGACATACTTCCACAGCCACCAACCATCCTCCAGTACCTCACCCATCAAACTATGCTTCATGTGTGGACTTTGATCATAAGTGTTGATGGGCTTTTTGGCCATGGGGCATCCCTACAAAGCATGATCTTGTACTTATCATGTCCTCACTGACATACTTTCCAGCAGGAGATACTGAATGGTGCTCGGCAGTGTCGCCCTCCTTCCTTTGACTAGAGAGCATGAGGCCAACTGTGGTGTCCCCACTTAAACCAATTTAATTTAAGTCAACACAAACCAGGGATTAAATCTGGAATCATTCTTCAGTGTATTCTTCAGCAGCACACCGCTTGGGATAGTGTCAATTGCAGATCCCAGTGAAAGAGTTACATCATCACTTCAAAACAGTATGGGGAATGTATAATATTATGCCTGCTAACACTCAGGTTTCTCCTATTCATAATGCAAAAGAAATGACTATCTTGTAGAGCTAAGATTATATTTCAAGGAATTTATCCACTTTAATTACTCCTGGGAAAGATATATTTGCTGCCTAGCAGTCAACTAAAGATTACTTTGGGGGCCAAATCACCTCTTAATTCCAGTGGTTGCAAAATCTAAGTGCATCAACCAAATTAATACATTAGACTCCAAATCTAGAAGCGACTACTGGGTAACTTGATATCAAGTTATCATTGGGTTCATAATATAAGTCAGCAAATTTATTATAAGGACTAATGAAGACTAGCATTTTATCCGATCAAAGAAAATGTGGGAACGGCTGAAAGCACATACAGCTTCTGATTGCCTGCTTTAAGCATAGGTTAATGTATAATATTATGCTTTGCATCAAACTATCTAGTTCTTATAAATGTATTCTTAAACTATATTGGTGTGAAAGAGCTATTGTTGATTCCAAATAGACATAAATGAGATATAAAATCAAGGCATGTGCTAAAACTGTAAATATGAAAAAATAAACTGTCTGTAAGGTGACTCAATTCTTGGACCAGACCACTGTTGTCTATCTATATCTAATTAGGCCCAATGAAAATCAGTAAATATACTGACTAAAAGTACAGGAGGAAATTGTGTGAAAAAGAAAGCTGTAAATAGCACATTGCAAATCTGAAAAAATATTAATTTTTGATTTGCGGCTAAAAATTTTATCTAAATGATTTCACAGTAATAATCATATCATTTAATTTGACAGATGATGCATGAACCAGTAAACTGAATAAACAGGTAGGCTTGAGTACCAAAAGCATTTGAGAGTGATTGTTTCGCACAGCACATATATATTTGATTGAGCAGGAACTAGCTTATTAGCGCACAGCAGTGATGTGTGAATTAGCCTCAGTTTGGGTTTGTCTAGTCTTCAGCCAAACCTGTCAATTCCAAGTCCATAATTTCATTTATTTTCTAATTTCTCCCTATTTTCCTCCTCCTGGTAACTGTTTCACAGGTGACTGCCATTCTTCATGTGTAGCCTTTGATAATGAGATCAGTGGGATATCCACCCCAGGAAGGCCAGCATAGATGGGTTTGATCCCCTTGCCACCTAATATCCAAATATTGAGAAATCACTGGACAACAATCATGAATGGGATTCTTGCTGATTTGTTCCCTTCTCTTAGCAGCGAGTCACTGACAATTTTCTTACTGTGGCCACTTCTAGCAAACCATGGTAGTTTTTCAGTAGAAACTTTATTGAGAATTCCAGCAAACACAAAGAAATGACAGAGTCCCTCTGGAAGACAAATGTTTTTTTTTCCCAGGGTTTTTTTTTCTCTCCTTAGGCAATACAGAGCCTGAAGATAAATGTAGATTTTCTTGCTAAGCGAAATAGTCAGCTTCTTCCTTCAGACCACGCTTCGCTGGACTCTGGTTCTAACTGGTTGAAGCCAGTTTTTATCCATAGTTAAAAGTTACAGTACACATGTGATCTTCTCTGTCTCCTGCTGTGGCCTAAGAAACAGGTCCAGCTGCTGGCACACTGTGCTCAGTCTTAAAGGCACACTGTTTTTAAACAGAGTCTTAAAGGCACACTGTTTTAAACAGAGGAGTCAAAGACAGTTCTGCAACACTTTATAAAATCTATTAAGGATTTTACACTACACCAACTTGATTATATTATTGATCTATAAAATGCAGTTCATTTGTGGCAAAAACTGATGAATTTCTATGTCCACAATCAAAAGATATAATTTCGCTGATCACTGGAGATAAGTTGTCTACCTGGCATCTTACATATTTGTTACTGTTGGAAACAAATTGTTATCCTTTTATCTTTTTTTCAAAACTGCAAATTTGGAACAGGATTGTTTAGAGTTGCTGAGCCCATGAGCTAAGTTGAAAATGAAATACTCAAGTCTTTCTTCATATTTGTATTTCTTTGTACCATGCAGCAAACTAGTGAGACTCCTTCCTACACTCTCTAAAGCCTTAAAATAATTCCTATATTGCACAGTACTCTAATTGAAGTCTTATATGGATTGCAAAGGATTGTTGGACCAAGCACAGAACTCTCCAGCTCTCCTTGAAAGTTTCTGCCCATAGCAATGGTAGATTTTTTTCTCATTGGCCAAATGTTGATTTACCACTTGCTATCCAGTTTGGTGCATGTCTGTATTAAGTACTGTACATTTTGAAAGGTTACAAGCTAAACAGAATTCCCATTTATATTTGTGTTGTCAGTACATGACTGGTGACTAGGAAAAATGGAGAAAATCAATGTGCAGACCCCGATAATGCCACTTGCAAATGCGTTTACTGTAATTTGACTGGAAACACCTGTCTCAGGCACAGTGACTCAGTGTATCCCTGACCTATGACCAGAAGTGCATGAAGTGTAAGCAAGGTAAAGACCAGGCATGAGGAGCCTCTGCTTCCTTTTTCCTCTGTATTGTGCCTGGAAATAGGCTTATTCAGGGAATAGTGCAAAGAATATATCAGCATCACAATTTTTTTTTAAAGTAAAAATAAGTACAGAGCAGTTTCGTGACAGCTCTGCGAGATTAGCCATAAAGAAAATCACTGCTCAGGACTAAGTAAAATTGAGGCCACCAACCTTCATTTACAACATTATCTTAAAACCCTTTGCTTTGCCTAGTTCCTTTCTCAACCATTTGGAGATTTGTTTCTTGATTGGAAGTCTCAGAAACTGGGCTGTCAATCACCTAATATTTGGATGAAAGCAGGAACAATCATTCTCTTCTATAAATGCAATATGATTGGTGTTGTGAATGTTAAATTTAGATTTAAAAGTGTAAAGTGATTTATTTCAGTACAAATAATGAGGAAAAGCAATATAAACCAAATAGTATAACTTTAAAGGGGGTGCAGGAACAGAGAGACCTGGAGGTTTATGTGTACAAGTTTTTGAAGGTTTGAGGACAACTAGGGAAGGCTGTTGAAAAGGCATACAGAATTCTTGGCTTTATAACTAAAGGCATAGAGTAAAAAAGCAAGAAAATTATGCGAACCTTTTTGAATCACTAATTAGGCCCTAGCTCGAATGTTGTGGCCAATTCTGCACACCACATTTTAGGAAGGCCTTGGCGAGGATGCAAAGGAGATTTACTAAAATGATACCAGAAATGAAAGACATCAGTTACTTGGAGAGACTAGAGAAATTGGGAGTTTTCTTCTTAGAGCCGAGAAGTTTAAGGGAAGATTTGATAGAGGTGCTCAAAATCATGAAATGTTCTGATAGAGTAGATAAAGAAAAATTATTTCCAGTGGCAGAAGGGTCAGAGGACACAGATTTAAGGTGACTGGCAAAAGAACGAGAGGTGACATGAGGAAAACATTTTTTACAGTGAGTTGTTATGATCCCCATTCCCTAGCAACAAACTCCATCCCTCTCCCTGGCAACTGTCCGAGTATGAACCAGACTGCTCATAACCTTAATGTTGTGTTTGACCGTGAGATGCGCTATTGACCACATATCCGCTTCATCACCAAGACCACTAACCTCCATCTGTGTAACATGGACCAACTCCGCCCCGGCCTCAGTTCATCTGCTGCTGAAACCCTCATCCATGCCTTTTTACCTCTGGACTTGACTATTCAACATTAACATCACAAAAATCGATGATCTTTCATTATCACATTGCTGTTTGTGGGAGCTTGCTGTGTGCAAATTGGGCTGCCGCATTTCCTATATTACAACAGTGACTTCACTTCAAAAGTACTTCATTGGCTGTAAAGCACTTTGAGATGTCCAGTGGTTGTGAAAGGTGCTATATAAATACAATTCTTTCTTTTTTTATATTCCAGTGCTCTCTTGGCCAGGCTCCCATCTTCCACCCTCCATAAAGTTAAGCTCATTCAAAACTCTGCTGCCCGTATGCAAACTCAAACCAAGTTCTGTTAACCCAACACCCCTGTGCTCACTCACCTAAATTGGCTTCTGGTTGGGCAACAGCTTGATTTAAAATTTTCACACTTTTTAAAATTCATCCATGGCCTCGCCCGTTCCCATCTCTGCAACCTCCTGCAGGCCTGCAACCTTCCAAGACTTCTCCAATTCTGGCCTTACACATGCCAATTTTACTCGCTCCACCATTGGCAATTGTGCCTTCAGGTACCTAGACCTAAGCTCTGAACTTCCCTCTCTCAACCTCTCTGCCTCTCTACCTCTCTCCTCTTTTAAGATGCTCATTAAAACCTATCTCTTTGACCAAGCTTTTAGTCATCTGTCCTAATACCTCCTTACATGTTTCAGTGTCAGATCTTGTTCGATAACAGTCCTGTAACATGCTTTGGGGTGTTTTACTATGTTAAAGGGACCATATAAATGCAAATTGTTGTTAATCTGGAATGCACTGCCGAGAAGGGCGGTGGAGGTAGATTCAATAATAACTTTCAACAGGGAACTGGATAAATATTTGAAAGAGGAAATTATGGGGAAAGACCAGCGAAGTGAGACTAATTGTCCCAGCTCTTTCAAAGAGCTATTTCCACTGGCAGAAGGGTCGGTAACCAGAGGACACAGATTTAAGGCAATTGGCAAAAGAGTCAGAGAGGAGATGAAGAGAATTTTTTAATGCAGCGAGCTGTTATGATCTGGAATGCATTACCTGAAAAGATTGGTGGAAACAGATTCAGTAGTAACTTTCAAAAGGGAATTGGACAAATACATGAAAAGGAAAAAAGTTACAGGGCTATGGGGAAAGAGCATGGACTAATTGGATAGCTCTTTCAAAGAGCCGGCTCAGGCATGGTGGGCCAAATGATCTCCTGTGCTGTATCATTCCATAATTCTATGAATTTCTTTTTGTAAAATTCCTCTTTCCTCTGATCTCTTCTTCCTTTGCTCCACCATTGGCAGCTGTGCCTCAGCCATTCAGGCCCATCCCTTGTAGTCCCCTTCCTTAATATCTCCATTTGGTCATTTAGCAGCCTCCTTTGGTTGTGCCTTCTTCATTCTCCTGTAATGACTTAACATCCATCATTTTAAATTCATCTCTATGAGGCGCCTTGGAATGTTTTTGTACATTAAAGGCATGATATAAATACAAGGTGTCCTTATTATTAAATAATAAATACATGTACAAGGAGGGCTCAAATGTCATGGGAATTTAGGAAGCCTGTGGAATTTTGACTATGGACTAGAAGAATTAGAACAGCATTGATAAAATAGCATTTACAGAGCATTGTGTGTTATGGAACTACCTTAAGACTGATCCACTTTAAGGACTACAAGTGCAAATCATCAGAGGAAGTGATGTTGAATCACATGACCAGGCAGTTGTGGGTGAGCCTGAGATAGTATGACGTGTTAGATGTGCTCATGCAGTCACTATGTATATATGTTCAGTTCAGTTATTATAAAACCCAAGTTTATTTTGGATATTACTTATATATTGGATATTACTTGTAGTTCAGTGACTCAACAACAGATCACACCCCAAGGGAGAAGTAATATTACATGGTGGCTGCATCAGGATCTATTTATTTTTTCTGAACACCACCAAACATCACATTGTGGTGACTTTTGATTTTCCCTGAAGGAACAGCTAATTGCCTACCTGAGTGGCCAAAGACCCAGCAGGAGACCAGCTCGCAAGAGACCCCACAACACTGTAGCAAACCCTAGAAAACATCCAGGGTCCCGGGAGGTTGGAACTCTGTAAGTACCACAGGCGAAGTGCTGTAGCTTTCACCTATCTGGCAGTGGGTCAGAAAAATTTAAAAGCAGTAGGTGAAGTCATTGATGTTTTAGCTTTCCCAGTTTTTTCCACTTCATGGGTGGGGTCTCAGCCAAAAGAGCACAAAGAACTTGACAGCGCCGCGGGAGGTCGATCATGAAGTTAAAAACTGGTTGTGGCAGTTACAAGTACCACAAGCTCCCAGCCCTTTAAAAAAGCTCTATTGAAAAAAACTGGTTCACTGAGCTAATAAAAAAAATCGCACAAGCTGTGGCAACAAACAGCCTGAGCTACAGTCTTTCACTCTTAAAAGGGGCAGCTACTGGAACTGTCTTAAAAGGTAAACAAAAGAACTGTTCCTGTGAAAAATATAACCTGTAAAAGTTCTGTATTTATAAAAAGGATCATTGGGCTGAATTTTACTAGCTTGCCGCCAAGATGGCGGCCCGCACACATGGCCTTTACTCCATGGAGCCGCCGCAATATTATACATAACAGCTCACTACCCGCGATGACAGGGGAGGGGGCAGGTGCTCCGGCAATGGCATCCAGCACCACTGCGCAGGTGCCGGCGCCATTTTTAAAGGGCTTCAAGCCCTTCCATTGAATTTGAATTTTTAACATGAGAGGTATTATAAATTTAATGAAAGTTTCAAGCCCCTCTCCCAGCCCCACATGACTAAACAATTTATTACTTGCCCTCTGTCCCCACAAAAAAATTACCTTGCGATCCCGTCCTTTCCCCCTCAAAGTTTATGAACTATGAACTTTTCCCCTTCCCACCACCCCCTAGACCAATCAAAAAGGTTTCACCTCACTCCTCGCCTCTCCCACCCTGAAAACTTACCTCTTCCCCCCTCCCCACCAGTATCCCATCTCGGATCTCCAGACGGAGATCCAAAGGCGCAGGGGTCCATGCAACCGACCGGAATATCGCAGCGGGACAGTCAACGGGATCAGGTAGGTCATTAATTCATTAATTTACATTCATTTAAATATTTAAATCCTGTTCCCGTCGCTGAGCGGCGGGTGGGCCGCCATGAGGCCTCACCACCACCAATAATATGGGGTGGGGCCTTCCCGGCATCGAGGCCCGTGGTGGGCTTCTCCCGGAGGCATTTTCCCAGGACCACCCAGCATCGGGCGGCCGGTAAAATTCAGCCCATTATGACAATGGCTTTCAGATATTCAGTTATGGACTGGAAAGTGCTTTAAACTATTCAGACAGCAAATGGAGCTGTGTTTCCTCGATCTAGAAGTCCCTGAACCAGAGAAGTAAGCTACCAAAATGAAGATTGCACTAAGCAATGAAGGTTTGAAATGGCTCAATACCTCAGGATTGTCAGATGAGGACCTGTAGGGCCCAAATAAGATCTGGACATTCTGCAGCAGCAACTGAAGGTACAGCTAAATTTCCACATACATAGGCTTTAGCTTATGCCCTACTGGCAAAGACAAGATGAGTCCATTGACCAATCTGTTGCGAGGTGCCAAGACAAAGTTCAATATTGTGACTTGGCAGATATTGATTTGTCAGAATGGATATAGAGCTAGTAAAAACATCTACCCCACTAGAGGTCTTTCAAAAAGACCTGCTAGAAAAGAAGAAAGGGAACACCATAGATGCACTACTCAATGATAGAAGGAAATTTGAAGGCATCATGGCTGGGCACCAACAGTTACTTGTGTTGGGGGTGGCTGCAATAATCAGTATTGTTACCAAGGCTCAGAAGTTTCCAAAGCCTTGTGGCAATTGTGGCATGACTCATGCAATTCACAGTTGTCTGGCGTACGAGGACCTGTGCAAAGCTTGTGGCATGCGAGGAGATTGATTGGGCAAGGCAATGCAGAATGCCGAGCTCAAATACTGCACATAAGAATAGTGGCAGATCACATGCAGAGAGAAGGTCTGCAATAAAGGATGGCAAGCACAACAAAAGGTATGCCAACACACAACAAAAGCCAAAGCATGTACATCTGGTCAGCAGAAAGAGAGATTGCCAGGAAGACACTGATGAAGAGTGCATTCATTTCAACAGCAAGCAAGCATTCCACACAGTCAATCTGGATCAGCATGTCAATGCTATTATGCAATCTGAGGCATTCACCATGATTGGGATTATACGTCCAGAGAAAAGTGGCAAGCGCAAGTTCAAAGTAAAAATCGACACTGGAGCAAGTGCAAATATTCTGCCAATTCATATACCGAAGGACATGTACTCAAAGAAATGGGAATCTATGGTGGAGCCCACCACAGTGAGGCTGATGGCCTACAATGGTTCTCCAATCACATGCATTAGAACAATAACTCTATAGTGCAGCAATGGGAGTTCCAAATAGTTACCACATACATTCTACATTGCAGACACAACTGGATCAGCTGTTGCAGCACTTCTAGTATGCCGAAGTATAAGAATTATCACAATACATGAAGTCAGTAACGCACCAAAGATGGCAGAACATATCCAGGTCGAGTGTATCGTGCCGGTCCATTTAAAGGACAACACAAAGGCTGGCAGTCCTGGTATGACGAGGCAGTATGACCAGATTTCCTCCTCAGACTTCAGTTCATTGCAAGTACCCAGAGGCCAGAGGGATTGCTGGTTGTTACGACATGTCGTGAGATTTGGGTGGTTCCCACTGTTCAACTCCCACCTGACCACAGCAAGTGTGTTTTGTCATTAGGGTTTAACCCCTTGGTGTTTTATTTGACAAATAAACAGACAGCAACAGGTTTTCTTGTAGGTTTAGAACAGAAAATCAATTATTTATTGATCAATATGCCTTAACCCAAAATTGTCGCAACTGCATCCATTCACACATTCACTCTCGCGTACGCGTACACACACGCAGAAAGAGACGGAGAGAGAGGAAAAAGGGGTAAGCTATTTTAAGTGGCAGTGTTCACAGTAAACCTGTTAAATTCTCTTAGAAGTCAAGTTCTTGTTGATTGCCGACCTGAGGTGTTTGTAGATTTCTCTCTTGGTTGAAGGTTCAGTTGAAGACAGTGGATCACTTCTAATTAGCTGTTGTATAAAATGTAGATGTCGAATTCTGCAGCAGGGCACATCTCTTCTGGTTTTCTGGAAACAAGCTTCTTGGATGCTGATTTCTGGATGTCTCTCTTTCTCTCTCTCTCTCCCTAGGCTGCCTTTTAAGGGAAAATGTGATACATATTGCCTCCTGGTAGGGGTGCATTGGTCTCTCCCCCATGGTGATCGCACAATGTCCCAGGATGTGGCTACTTTACCCCTTCTTTGTTTCCGAAGAACCCATTCAATTCAAAAGGATCACTTGATGGGTTCAGGATGAGAATAATCTGGTTATGATGTTTCCACTTCACACCTTCTTTGTTTCAGAAGAACTCATACAATTCTGGAATATTTTAGGATGGGTGCAATTGACACCTCTTAGCTTTGAAGTTTTTCCTTTGTCCCTGTCATACAGTTGGAATATACAAAGGCCAAGTTCTTTTCCTTCAGTAGCCATTTTGGAGCACATTGTTCACTTTTTAAAAGAAAGGACCATTTCTTAAAAGACAATGTCAGTTTTTATAACTCTTCAGTTTTTGGCCATAATTTTGCATCATTGTACTTCTTGTATGCATGACATGGTGATTGGCTATGTTGCCAGTCATCATTTTTCTGAGCTTTCAGACCTGCTGAGTATTTTCAGCATTTTCTGTTTTTATTTCAGATTTCCAGCATCCGTAGTATTTTGCTCTTCTAGAGAGTTGGAGTAAACAGGTCATTTTTGGGATGCTAGGGTGTAATTGATCGAGTGCTGCAAGGATTGTTCATTGCAAATCAATTTAATTCTATGCAAGTGAGGGCATTAATTAGGGTTTCACGAGTACATATAAAGAGTCATTTACTGAAACTGGTATGCTTGAGTTAGGAGGTGTATGCTTGTAATGTTTCACTCTTGTAAATAAATGTAAGACTGAGTAAAGATTGGCTCCAGCATCATCCTTCACCAACTGGCTTTCCATTATAGAACAGGGATCAGTGCTTGGACCTCAGCTATTTACAATATATATCAATGATTTAGATGAGGGAGACCAAGTGTAATATATCCAAATTTGCTGACGATACAAAGCTTGGCAGGAAGTAAGCTGTGGGGAGGATGCAAAGAGGTTGCAAAGGGAAATAGACAGGTTACGCGGTTGGGCAAGAAGATGGCAGATGGAGTATAATATGGGGAAGTGTGACATTATCCACTTTGAAGAAGAAAGAATGGAAAAGTAGAATCTTTTTTGAAACTTGAGAAGATTATGACATTGGCATTTATAGCAATTTGAGTGTCCTTATACACCAATCAAAGAAAGTTAACATGCAGGCAAAGCAAGCAATTCAAAAGCCAAATGGTATGTTTGCTTTTATTGCATGGAGGTTGGAGTATAAGAATAAGGAAATTTTACAGCAATTATATAGGGCTTTAGTGAGACCACGCCTGGAGTACTGTAAACAGTTTTGGTCTCTGTACTTAAGAAGAAGTATTCAGAAGAAGGAACTTTCCTCCACACAAGATCAGATGGCAGGTTGTTCAACCTTGCCCGTCTAGGAGCGAAGACCAAAGTATGGAAAGTCCTCATCAGGGAACTCCTCTTTGCTGACGATGCTGCATTAACATGAAGAGTGTCTTCAGAGACTCATCGACAGGATTGCGGCTGCCTGCAACAAATTTGGCCTAACCATCAGCCTCAAGAAAATGAACATTATGGGACAGGACGTCAGAAATGCTCCATCCATCAATATCAGCGACCATGCTCTGGAAGTGGTTCAAGAGTTCACCTACCTCGGCTCAACTATCACCAGTAAGCTGTCTCTCGATGCAGAAATCAACAAGCGCATGGGAAAGGCTTCCACTGCTATGTCCAGACTGGCCAAGAGAGTGTGGGAAAATGGCGCACTGACATGGAACACAAAGGCCCGAGTGTATCAAGCCTGTGTCCTCAGTACCTTGCTCTATGGCAGCGAGGCCTGGACAATGTATGTCATCCAAGAGCGACGTCTCAATTCATTCCATCTTTGCTGCCTCCAGAGAATCCTTGGCATCAGGTGGCAAGACTGTATCTCCAACACGGAAGTCCTCGAGACGGCCAACATCCCCAGCTTATACACACTACTGAGCCAGCGGCGCTTGAGATGGCTTGGCCATATGAGCCGCATGGAAGATACCAGGATCCCCAAAGACACATTGTACAGCGAGCTCGTCACTGGTGTCAGACCCACCGGCCATCCATGTCTCCACTTTAAAGACGTCTGCAAACGCGACATGACGTCCTGTGACATTGATCACAAGGCGTGGGAGTCAGTTGCCAGCGATCACCAGAGCTGGCGGGCGGCCATAAAGGCGGGGCTAAAGTGTGGTGAGTCGAAGAGACGTGGCAGTTGGCAGTAAAAAAGACAGAAGCGCAAGGGGAGAGCCAACTGCTAACAGTCCCGACAACCAATTTTATCTGTAGCACCTGTGGAAGAGTCTGTCACTCTAGAATTGGCCTTTATAGCCACTCCAGACGCTGCTTCACAAACCACTGCCCACCTCCAGGTGCTTACCCATTATCTCTCGAGACAAGGAGACTAAAGAAGATAAACTTAAGAATATACTTGGCTTAGAGAAGGTGCAGTAAATATTTGCTAATTGATTCTTGGGATGAAAGGGCTGTCCTATGAGGCGAGATTGAGTAAAATTGGCCTATATTCTCTGGAGTTTACAAGAATGATAGGTGATCCCATTAGAGGGCTTGACAGGGTAATGCTGAGAGGCTGTTACCCCTGGCTCAACAGTGTAGAACTAGGAGGTCATAGTCTCAGGATAAGGGGTCAGCCATTCCAGACTGAGATGAGGAGAAACTTAATCACTCAGAGGCTTGTGAATCTTTGGAATTCTCTACTCCAGACAGCTGTGGACAGGCATGGAATATATTCAAGACTGAGATTGATAGATTTTTGGGCACTACGGGAATCAAGGGACATGGGACTAGGATGGGACAGTGGAGTTGATGTAGAAGTTCAGCCATAAATTTATTGGATAGCAGAGCAAGCTTGAGGCGCAGTATGGGCTACTTCTGCTCCTATTTCTTATGTTCTTCAACACTTTAGGCATTTGCAGAATGCACATTAAAAGGTCAGACATTAAATCTGCTACCCATGATGATTGGGAACAAGAGAGTGATGATCTCAACTTGGGGACTCCAAAGAAACATTCCCACCATTGCATATTGGAATGTCCTTTCCAAGAGTCAGAGAATCATTTATGGCATAGTTGGAGGCCTTTCGGCCTATCAAGTCCATGCCAGTTCGCCACAGAGCATTCCAGTCAGTTCCACTCCCCCGTTCGATCCCTGTTGCCCTGCAAATTTATTTCCTTCAAGTGCCCATCCAATTTCCCTTTGGATCATGAATTATCTCCGCTTCCGCCACCGTTGTGGGCAGAGAGTTCCAGTTCATTAACACTCGCTGCGTAAAAAAAAGTTCTTCCTCACTTCCACCTGCATCTCTTGCCCAAAACCTTCAATCTGGGTCCCCTAGTCCTTGTACCATCAGTTAATAGCAACAGTTTTTCCTTGTCTAACTTATCTAAGCCTGTCGTAATCTTGTACACTTTTATTAAATCTCCCTTCAATCTCCTTTGCTCCAGGGAGAATAACCCCAGCTTTTCCAACATAAACTTATAACTAAAATCCCCCAACCCTGGGACCATTCTGGTTAATCTCCTCAGCACCCTCTTAAGGACCCTCGCATCCTTAAAGTGTGGTGACCAGAACTGGATGTAATACTCTAGTATTATATAGAGCTTTATAAAGGTTCAGCATAACTTCCCTGTTTTTGTACTCTATGCCTCTATTTATGAAGCCCATGGTCCCATATGCTTTGCTAACCACTTTCTCAATATGTTCTGCCACCTTCAAAGTTTGATGCATATGTATCCCCAGGTCCCTCTGTTCCTGCACACTCTTTAGCACTGCGCCATTACATTGAATTGCTTCAACCTATCCCTTCTGCCAAAATCACCTCACATTTGTCTGTATTAAATTCCATCTGCCACTTGTCTGTCCATTCTGCCAACCTACCTCTGTCCTGTTACAGGCAGTTTGTATCATCCTCACTGTTTGCCAACTCCTTCAAGTTTGGTATCAAGGGCAAATTTTGAAATTCTACCCATCCAAGATCCAAGTCATTATATATAGCGGATAAGGCAGTGGTCCTAGCACTGACCCTTGGAGAATACCACTGTCCACCATCATCCAGTCTGAAAGACTACCATTTACCATGACACATTGTTTTCTGTCCAAAAGACAATTTTTTATCCAATTGGACACTGACCCTCCTATTCCATGAATGTTAACCAGCATTTTATGTGGTACTTTATCAAATGCTTTCTTAAAATCCATATCAACAACATCTACTACATTCCCTTCATCAACCTTCTCACTGTTACTTCATCAAAAAAATTCAATTAGATTAGTCTGCCTTTTACAATTCCGTGCTGCCTATCCTTAATTAACTCAAACCTCTCCAATTGTCTGTTGATTTTTTTCCTGATTATTGTTTCTAAAACTTTACCCACCACTGATGTTAAACTAACTGGCCTGTAGTTGCTAGGACTGTCCTTATACTCTGTCCTGAATAAGGGTGTCACATTTACCACTCTCCAATCCTCTGGCACCTCCCTGATATCTAGGGAAGATTGGAAGATTATGGCAAGCCGTTCCATTATCTCCACTCCCATCTCCTTTAGCAACCTGGGGTGCAAGCCATTTGGACCAGGTGACTTATCTACCTTAAGCATAGCCAGCCTTTCCAGTATCACCCCACTCTCAATTTTTATCCTACCATTTCTGCTTCTACCAATATTTTGTCAAATCCCTCTACCTTAGTAAACACCAATACAAAGTACTTATTAAGTATTCTTGCCCTGTGCCTCTTTGTCCCTAATAGGCACCACTCCATCTCTTACTACCCACTTACTGTTTACATGCCGGTAGAGGATTTTTAGGTTCCCTTTAATGTTGACTGCCGTTCTAGTCTCATATTCTCTCTTTGCCAGTCTTATTTTCCTCTTCACCTCCCCTCTCAACTTATTGTATTTGACCTGGTTCTCACTTGAAGAATTCAGCTGACGTGCATCATACACCCTTTTTTGTTATTTCATCATAATCTATTTCTCTCTCGTCAGCCAAGGAGCCCTGTTTTTGGTTCCCCTTTCGCCCTTGTTGGAATGTACCCAGCCTGTACCTGAAGCATCTCTTCCTTAAAGATAACCCATTGTTCCTTTACAGTTTTTCCCATCAGTTTTCTGTTCCATTTTATCCTGGTTAGATCCCTTCTCATTGCAGTGCCCCATGAATCAAAATTCAATTAGATTAGTCAAGCACAATCTGCCTTTTACAAATAAAAGCAAAATACCGCAGATGCTGGAAATCTGAAATAAAAACAAGAAATGCTGGAAATACTCAGCAGGTCTGGCAGCATCTGTGGGGAGAGAAGCAGAGTTAACATTTCAGGTCAGTGACCCTTCATCAGAACTGGCAGAGGCTAGAAATGTAATAGGTTTTAAGGAAGTAAAGCGGGGGTGGGGCAAGAGATAACAAAAGAGGTGTTGGTAGGACAAGGTCACAGAGAATAACTGACCAGAAGGTCATGGAGCAAAGGCAAACGGTATGTTATTGGTGTGCTGAAAGCAAAGCGTTAGTACAGAGTGGGTGTTAATTGACAGAAAACTGAACAGCCTGGCCCCAAGCAGAAACATGTGGGTAGGCACAGTAGAAACAACCTAAACAAACTAAAATAAAATAAATGCATAAAAAAGAAAAAATAACTAAAAATAAACAAACCCGTGCTGGCTCTCCTTAATTAACTTAAACCTCGCCAACTGCCTGTTGATTTTTTTCCCTGATTATTGTTTCTAAACTTTTACCCAGCACTGATGTTAAACTGACTGACCTGTCAGTACCAGGAATGTCCCTACAACCTTTCTTGAATAAGGGCGTCACATTTGCCACTCTTTAATCCTCTGACACCTGCCCCATATCTAGGGAAGATTGGAAGATCATAGCAAGTCCTTCTGCTATCTCCACTTCCACTTCCTTTAGCAACCTGGGATGCAAGCCATCCAGATCAGGTGACTTAGCCACTCTAAGCATAATCAGCCTTTCCAGAACATCCTGCCTCTCAATTATCACCCCATCTATTACCTCTACCATCTCCACTTCTACCGATATTTTGTCAGCATCATTTTCCTTCGTAAAAGTTCTAGTTCGAAGTTCTCATTAAGTATTTTAGCCTTGCCCTATGCCTCTAAGCATATATCACCTTTTCTGTCCCTAATAGGCTCCATCCAAACCCTTGCTACGCACTTACTACTTACATGCCGGTATAAGATTTTTGGGTTCCATTTTATGTTAGCTGCCATTCTATTACCATATTCTCTCTTTGCCAGTCTTATTTCCTCTTCACCTCCCCTCTCAACTTATTCTATTTTTCAGTGCAGCTGAAGGTGAGTAAGTGCAAAACAGGTGAAATGTCTTCCAAGAAGTTGGCAATTGCCTGTCAAGCAGTGAAAGCACACTCTGAGAAGGAGTGCTGTGAGCAGCAGCCACTCACCTGGCCATGGCTGTAGTTATTCAGTTTCAGTGACCTTGACAAGTTGCTGACAGCTTGGGAAATCGCTCTGCTGCCTGTTAACTGTGGAATTGTTTGTTAAAACAGCGCTTAATTGCAAATTATAATACTTAAATACCTGACTCGACAGCTGCAAGAGGGCTCCCCGCTCATCTTCAAACCCGCCTAGGTGAAAACCAGAAGAGAGCAGGATGATATTGGGCTCCCCACCCAATGTCACTTTTAGGGGATTTGATTCCCCACACGCACCTAAACATGCCTCCCTTGCCTGTGAAAATTTCCCCGCACAAATTCTGTTTCCCTTTTCGCAGATGCTGCCTAACCTGCTGAGTATTTCCACCATTTTGTGTATTTAGTTCATATTTCCAATATTTTCAGTATTTTGCTTTGTTTCCTTTTTTACCTTTGAGGCTTTCACCTTTACTCACTTCCATTAAATGACATTCTTAGTTTCACTATCTTCGCTGACTACAGGCTAACCTCCCATATCCCCAACTATTTCTGAAGCATCTTTTTGGAATATTGTTTCCTCCTTCAGGCCAAACATTTATTTTCCCTTCAACTTTCAATTTTCTAAAAAAAAAACAAATACACATAAAACTTCAATACTGCTCCCATGTTCAAGGAGACTTTTCAAATCCCTGTCTTGAATTCCTGAACAAGATGCAAGAAAAAGCTTGTCATCTGATATTTTCATTCACTTACTTCTAGTTTCCAATCCATCTCTCACTCTCTCTCTCTACCACCGCCCCCCCCCCCCCCCCACACACATACACACCCCTAACATTTTCTTTGCTTTCCTCTATTTTGCCAGTACTATTATGGTCAATACCCTTGAAACTTTGTTGTACTTTCAAATTGCAAATTCTTCAACCTGGACATTCTTCCATCCATTGCCCCACCATATTGAAATCAAGATTTATTGATCACGCTGCTATTCAAACTAATTAGTTCCTAGGACTTCAAAACTATAGAAATCTTTGTTGCCCTTAATTTTTTCCATCCTCCTATAGTCTTCAAGCAACATTATACAAAAACTCAAAGTCAGTTTCCAAATGTATGGCAACACCCAGTTCTACCTCACCACCACCTTCTCTCAACCCTTCACTGTCTCTAAATTGTCAGATGCTTGTCCAGCATCCAGCACTGAATGAACAGAATTTTTTTCCAACTAAATGTTGGGAAGACCAAAGCTTGTCTTCAGTCCCAGCAATAAACATCATTCCCTAGCCACCAACTCCATCCCTCTCCCTGGCAACGGTCAATGACTGAACCAAGCTCTTCACAACCTTGGTATTGCTTTTGACCCTGGGATGAGCAACCAACCACATAGCCATGCCAACATTAACATCACCCAACTCCGCCCTCGCTCAGTTCATCTGCTGCTGAAAATCTTATCCAAGCCTTTATTACCACTAGACTTGACAATTCCAACATACTCATGGCTGGCCTCACATCTTCCGCCCTCCATAAATTTAAGCTTATCCAAAACTCTGTTTCTCCTGTCCTAACTTGCACTAAGTCCTATTCACCCATTGCTGACATATCTTGTCTCCCGGTTGAGCAACACCTCGATTTTAAAATTCTCATCCTTGTTTTGAAATCCCTCCATGGCCTCACCCCCCCCCCCCCCCCCCCGATCTCTGTAACCAACTTTACTACTCTCAGATGGCAGTGCTTTTCAAATTCTGGCCTCTTGTGCATCCCCAATTTTAATCGTTCCACCATTGGTGGCTGTGCTGAGGCCCTAAGCTCTGAAATTCCCACTCTAAACCTTTTTGCCTTTCTTTCCTCCTTTTATTAGCTCCTTAAAGCCTCATTTTTTAACCAAGCTTTTGGACATCTGTCTTAATATCTCTTTATGTGGCTTGGTGTCAAATTTTGTTTGACAGTACTCCTGTGAAGTGCCAACAAAGAACAAAGAACAGTACAGCACAGGAACAGGCCATTCGGCCCTCCAAGCCTGCGCCAATCTTGATGTCTGCCTAAACTAACACCTTCTGAACTTCCGGGGCCCATATCCCTCTATTCCCTTCCTATTCATGTATTTGTCAAGATGTCTCTTAAACGTCGCTATTGTATCTGCTTCCACCACCTCCCCTGGCAGCAAGTTCCAGGCACTCACCACCCTCTGTGTAAAAAAACTTGCCTCGCACATCCCCTCTAAACTTTGCCCCTCGCACCTTAAACCTATGTCCCCTAATAACTGACTCTTCCACCCTGGGAAAAAGCTTCTGACTATCCACTCTGTCCATGCCGCTCATAACTTTGTAAACCTCTATCATGTCGTCCCTCCACCTCCGTCGTTCCAGTGAAAACAATCCGAGTTTTTCCAACCTCTCCTCATAGCTAATGCCCTCCAGACCAGGCAACATCCTGGTAAACCTCCTTTGTACCCTCTCCAAAGCCTCCACGTCCTTCTGGTAGTGTGGCGACCAGAATTGCACGCAATATTCTAAGTGTGGCCTAACTAAGGTTCTGTACCGCTGCAACATGACTTGCCAATTTTTATACTCTATGCCCCGACCGATGAAGGCAAGCATGCGGTATGCCTTCTTGACTACCTTATCCACCTGCGTTGCCACTTTCAGTGACCTGTGGACCTGTACGCCCAGATCTCTATGCCTGTCAATACTCCTAAGGGTTCTGCCATTTACTGTATACCTCCCACCTGCATTAGACCTTCCAAAATGCATTGCCTCACATTTGTCCGGATTAAACTCCATCTGCCATTTCTCCCCCCAAGTCTCCAACCGATCTATATCCTGCTGTATCCTCTGACAATCCTCATCATTATCCGCAACTCCACCAACCGTTGTGTCGTCCGCAAACTTACTCATCAGACCAGCTACATTTTCCTCCAAATCATTTATATATACTACAAACAGCAAAGGTCCCAGCACTGATCCCTGCAGAACACCACTAGTCACATCCCTCCATTCAGAAAAATACCCATCCACTGCTACCCTCTGTCTTCTATGACCGAGCCAGTTCTGGATCCATCTTGCCAGCTCTCCTCTGATCCCGTGTGACTTCACCTTTTGTACCAGTCTGCCATGAGGGACCTGCCTTGGGATGTTTTATTATGTTAAAGTTGTTGTTACTAATGACCCAAGATCAACATGTTTAATCAGTCAATCTTGATTTGCCTCATAATATTTTTACTCTTTTCAGCCTTGTTGCTGTCATAAGCACAGGGTCTTTGCCTTGAGTTCTCAAGAAGAGAAGGAAAAACATCAAACAATCTAAAAGACACAGTGAAAGTAGCCTATAAGACTGATATGACAGTATAAAGAATAGCATTGATTTGTCAAATCTTGGGACCTGTATGATAGGGTGAAGATCTCTGTGATGGGCTGTAAGGGTTCTATGTGAAATAAGTTTGGGCATTTCTCAACCCAATCCCCTTGTCATAAAGAAAGAATGAGCTTGTATTTATATAGCACCTTTCACAACCTCAGGATGTCCCAAAGTGCATTTTTGTACTCAAGTCTCTGGAGGCTTGAAGCCAAAACTTTCTGTCTCAAAGGCTGGAGTACTATCACTGCTGTCCCATACTGGACCTAGTGGACAAAATTGGTAGTCTTATTCTGAGGATATTGAAAAACTGACGTGAGAAATGAAAATAGTGTAATAAGGAATCTCTTCTGAGGTCAGGGCTGAATTATATTTTTGTAGGTAAACTAGATTGCAGTGTGTTGAGGAAAGCATCAAGCTTGGCTGCAATGCCCCCATGATTGATTGGATGTTCATTGTTTAGATTGAATCATGAAGACTGACCACATTGAGGAGGTGCTGGAAAGCAATTGGTGTCAGTGGAACCTACACCAGTAGGAAGCTAATGCCTTAAGGAGAGAATGTGAGGATGGTAGAAAATTGGCATAAAAAAGGAAGGGGAAAATTCACTGGGTGGGAAATTTCAGGAGCAAGGCCTTGTCCTTCCATCCATTTCCTACAGTACAACAGCAACTAGACTTCAAAAATACGTCATTGGCCGTAAGCCACTTTGAAATGTCCCGAGGTCGTGAAAGGTGTTACCTAAAGTCTTTCTTTCTTTTCATAGTATTTTGCCAACATGTGGCACTATTGACTGTCTAATAATTCCTCTTTACTGGCTTTAAACCTGACTGGGTTGAAATGGTTATTTTTTTGAAGCGACTGCATACTTTGGAAAAGTTCTGTTGATTTCAGCAACTCATGCTGGTGTTTTAAAAGTATAAATTGTTTGTGTGGAAGGGGGTCTATTCTTTAGCAAAATCTATTTACGGAGTGCATTTGCAATGAAAAGAGCTGCAATGGCCATATTAGGTTAAAGTTAGTGAACACACACAATTTTGATCACCTTGTCCCTGGACACTGGATGCAATTATGTTGAACTGTCTCAGCTGAAAAACTAAGGTCAGGAGCCCTTAATGTAACTGATCTAAAAGATCCTTTAATTCCTACCCATTTGGTATCAATACGGATAAACTGATCGAATCTCATATGACTTTAGATAACAGGTTGATTCTGTTCCCAGAATACAGCCTTATCCATGCCTCACAATATCAACTGTCAAACTCAATTGATTCACAGGACATTAAATAAAGACACTCCTTTTTTCCTAATCTTTGCAGTGTTAGTGTATTATTCCCATTGCTCTGTTTATAATCGTGTGTGCTTATCAGAATATTCAAATAATTGGTAATGTCAGATCAATTGTAAAATAATATTGGTTCGTTATCTGATGTTTTTATTTATTCTTGTAGATAGGAAAGTTTTCCTTTTGCAATACATTATTAGAAATACACCTCAGCTCAGCCTAACAGGAGGGGAGCATCATCAGCTTCCAGAAACTGGAGCTGCATCATGCCTGCAGATAGCTTTTGAGCGACAACCCAGCATGAGTGAGTAACATGGTTCATGGCTTCAGGAAAATGGATGCAATTTGATTTAATTCATGAAGTGAGGTGAAATTACATTGTATTATGTATGCATTATCTATTTAGCGACATCTGACTCCACCACATTCTGGCTATTTGGAGCCAAGGGATAAAAAAATGTTGCCAAGAATTTGTTGACCATTTTGCTAGAAATAACCAATAGGGGAAATCTGAGCTAACGCCTTTAGAATGTCACTACATGTAGGGCCCCGGGAATTGTTAACTCATTGCTAAAACTATACATGATTTTTTTTCACTGCATTGCAAAGTCTATGAACAAAGTGGAGAGTTTTGAGGTTATAATAAAGAACACTTCCACCGAGCTTGCAAGTCCACTGAAATTGACTGCCAAATGAGTAAAAGGGACTATGTACTGAGAAGTGGCAGTTGCACATTGATTAATTAATTATACAGAGGTTCGTCAAGTTGACAAGTTTACCCCAGGCTCCTGTTAATTTATCAGCACTCTGATTCCTTCCAAGAAATGTACTTTTCAATGATACGATGTCTGATCCATAACTTCAAACAGGGCCTTTTAGTTTTTGTGCATTTTAGCATGGAAAAGGTTTTGAATAAAAGATTTTTTATAAAGTGCTTTTTAATATATTGTCAAAATGTCAGCAACGCTGATTTATTGACCTTTTTAATACTTGTAGCTGCATGGGAGAATTAAAGATTTGATCCTGTAAGTGAAATTGAGAAGGACACAAAATGACTTACCCTGTTTAAAAAAAAATATGGGCACTTTGGAAAAAGTAGCCTTATCACTGGGCCTAGAATGTATTTTAACATGATCTGAATAATCCATTATTTAATGCCTACCTTCTTTGTGCGCCATAATTGGCCCCCTCTTATTTCTCGTCTACATACTGCTCCTTGATGACATAATCCGAAAGCACAGCGTTAGTTTTCACATGTATGCTGACGACACTCATCTCTACCTCATTACCACTTCTCTCGACTCCTCTACTGTTGCTAAATTATCAGACTGCTTATCCAGTACTAGACGACTGAAATTTCCTCCAATTAAGTATTGGGAAGACTGAAGCCATTGTTTTTGGTCCCCACTCCAAACTCCATTCCCTAGCTACTGACTCCATCCCTCTCCCTGGTAACAGTCTGAGATTAAACCAGTCTGAGATTTAGCCAATCTGTTTGCATTCTTGGTACCACATTTGACCCCAAAATGAGCTTTCGACTTCATATTCATGCCATTACGAAGACCGCCTATTTCCACCTCCGTAACATCACCCAACTTTGCCCCTGTCTCAGCTCATCTGCTGCTGAAACCTTCATTCATGCCTTTGTTACTCTAGACTTGACTATTCCAACACACTCCTGGCTGGTCTCCCACATGCTACTCTCCGTAAACTTGAGGTCACCTGCTGCCCATGTCTTAACTCGCACCAAGTCCCATTCCGCTATCACCCCTGTGCTTGCTGACCTACATTGGCTCCTGGTCAAGCAACGTCTTGATTGTAAAATTCTCATCCTTATTTTTAAATTGCTCCAAGGCTTCGCCCCTCCCTATCTCTGTAATCTCCTCCAGCCCCACAACTCTCCAAGATATCTGTTGTCCTCTAATTCTGGCCACTTATGCATCCCTGGTTTTAATTTTTCCACCTTCAGTTGTCTAGGCCACAAGCTCTGGAATACTTTCCATACACCTGGTGTCATACTTTGTTTCATAATGCTCCTTGGGAGCATATAAAATGCCTTGAGATGTTTTATTGTGCTATATAAATATAAATTGTTGTTGTCCTAGAGAGTGTCCATAATACATGGCATGAAAAATAATTAATTACTCATGCTTAAAGAAGTTATTTGATTTTTGAGCAAAATACTTTAAAAATCATGCATCCAACAAACAATATTTATAGGATAAAGGGGTGTTATTTTAATCATGGGGTTTTTCAAGGTGACATGCATAGTGCAATATATGATATTAACCTATATTCTTTTGGCCTAATGCCCTGATGTAAAGGTACTAATTATACTTACATTGTGAAAGGTGATTCCAATGCATGAAAAAGGTTTCTGTGCTTCAATGCCTGACATTTGAACTTCCCTATTAAAACTTAGTCTAAATTTGAAGTACTGAAATAAAAACAATATGTTATATGATGGATGTCAACCCTTTAATTATGTTTTCATTTAATTCTCAGGGTTCTTCACTGTAGTTTTTCTTCATCATGAGCAACTTTACTGTAACTATCTCCGCCCACAAAGATATTACGATAACTGTGACATTATTAACCATATTCCCCCACACGGTATAATGCCAGTTGTGGGAAGAAAAATAGAAAGTAGACCAAGATTTATGTGTGTGCACTGGGAGACAAAATGATGAGCCTCTCCCAGTTACAGGGCAAGACTTCCTTTTTGACTTCAGTGCCGAGAACCGTAGTTGCTTATAAAGAATGAATTTACTATTTTGTTGCGCATTGCATAAAAGGGAAATATGTTTTCGTCTGATTAGTTGAGTTCGCCACGCCCTTAACCCAGTTTCAATTCCATCGGCCAGTCACGTGCGTATATGTTTACGAACATACAAATTAGGAGCAGAAGTAGGCCATTCGGCCGCTTGAGCCTGCTCCACCATTCAATAAGATCATGCCTGATCTGTTTCTGTCTCGAATTCCACACTCCCATTTATGCCCAATAACCTTTGATTCCCTTGCCTAACAAGAATCTATCTACCTCCGCCTTAAAAATATTCAATGTCCCAACCTCCACCACCTTCTGAGGCAGAGAGTTCCAAAGTCGCACAACCCTCAGAGAAACAATTTCTCTTCATCTCTGACCCCTAATTTTAAAACAGTGCCCCCTGGTTCTGGGCTCACCCACAAGAGGAAACATCCACCTTGTCAAGACCATTCAGGATCTTATATACTTCAATCAAGTTTCCCCTCACTCTTCCAAATTCCAGTGAAAACAAGCCCAGTCTGTCCAACCTTTCTTCATAAGACAACCTGCTCGTTCCAGATATCAATCTAGTAAATCTCCTCTGAACCGCCTCTAACGCATTTACATCCTTCCTTAAATAAGGAGACCAAAACTGCACACAGTATTCGAGATGTGGTCTCACCAATGCCCTATATAACTGAAGCATAACATGTTTACTTTTATTTTCAGTTCCTCTCGTAATAAAGGATAGCATTCCATTAGCCTTCTTTACTACTTGCTGTACCTGCGTACTAACTTTTTGTGACTCATGCACTAGAGCACCTAGATCCTTCTGCACCTTGGAATTCTGCAGTCATTCTCCGTTTAAGTAATACTTTTTTTAAATTTTTCCTGCCAAAGTGAACAACTTCACATTTTCCCACATTATACTCCATCTGCCAGATTTTTGCCCACTCACTCAACCTATCTATACCAGTCTCCAACCTCATGTTCTTTTCACAACATATTTTCCTACCTATCTTTGTGTCATCTGTATCATTTGCAAACCCATTGCTTAGTCACTTCACTCAACAATTCCAAACTCATTGTCCATTAAGTTTTATCTAAAGATGCAAAGTCATTGTCCAGCCACTTGTAAATATAATTCGAAACCAATTCTATACTCGAGTCTATATACAATCCAAACCCATTGTCCAGTTATTGCTAAATGCAATGCCATACTCATTGTCCAGTAACTTCTATTTACAATCCCAAACCCATTGTCCAGTAACTTGTATCTTCAATCCCAATACAATCCCAGCAGCTTCTATATAAAAATCCCAAAACTGGTATCCAGTAACTTCTATAGCGGTTGACACAGAACTGAGTACATCATAAACAGAGTGCAAAAGTTGGGAATTTAGTTCGAGTGCAAATTCAGTACAGAGGGGGAAGGAGGAATTGCTTTTTCCTCCAATACTTTTAGTAATTCATGTAAACTAGAGACTGAAATATTTTAAGCATTTGTCCAGTGTTTTAGTGTTTAGTGCAAGTTGATGTGTAGAAAAAGAAAAAAATTGCAACAAACTAAAAAGTAGATATAAATAATCTAGACTGAGATATGTCAGAGCAGTTTGTGTGTCTGGACTACAATATGTGGGAATTTTTGGAATGCAAGACTGTGAACCCATCTGCAGTAGCTGTCTCAGTCTCAAATTGCTCTCGCTCATTGAGTCATTAAGCTGGAGTGCAAGTTGCAACCACTGACGCATAAGGGAGGGGGAGCAATGTCTGGATAGTTTGCTTCTGACTTTGGTCATGCCTCGTATGGAGGTGCTGGTTCAGAATGAGGTTGATGTGGCCAATAGTGTACAGTGTAAGGAGAACGCAGGTAGGAAAGTGAACAAGGATCCACAGAAACTGATCCTATTCAATAGGTACAATGTACTTGCTACGTGTGAGTATAAGGATAAAGACTGTTGGAAGCACAGCCAGAATGCAGACAGTGGTGCCTTGGAACAAGAAGTTGTCCAAAGGGGGAGTGGAGGAAGGGAAGTATAATTTGATAGTTGTAAGAGATGCAATAATTCGGGTGACAGATAGCATTCTTTGTAGGCAGGATTGAGTGTAGCACATGGTATGTTGCCTGCCTAGTGCCAGGGTGAGAGACATCTCAAACCAGCCTTGAAATGATATTGGAGAGAGAGGGTGAGAATCCAGCCATTGTGGTCTTTGTTGGGACTAACAACATCGGAAAGAATAGGCAAGAGTTCCTGTTTGGAGAGGACCAGGAACTAGAAACCAAATTAAAGAACAGGACCACAGTAATCTCTGGATTATTACCCGAGTCATGTGCGAATTGCCATAGGGGTAAGCAGAATAGAGAAGTGAACACATGGCTGAAGGAGTGGTGTGAGAAAGAGGGGTTTCATTTCATGAGACAGTGGCACCAGTATTGACAAGAAGGAATTGTACTGTTGGGTCAGGGTCCACCTGAAGCAGGCTGGGACCGGGGTCCTAGCGAAAAGGATAAATGTGGTGTTCACAAGGACTTTGAACTAATAAATGAGGGTCAGAGCTCAGGTGGAAAAGGTTTTATTAATAATAGTTGAAAAACAAACAAAACAGAAGACAGTAGAATAACAGTCAGAAATTGTATTTTAGGCAATTACAGTAATGGTAATGTTGAACACGGTATAAATCTGGAAATTAGAGATACATGTAATGTGGGCTTTACAGTAAAAATGGGTGACTTCAATTTACATATAGACTGGGTAAACCTAATTAGCACTAGGGGAGGATGAATTCCTGGAGTGTGTACGAGATGGGTTTCTGGAGCAATATATTGAAGAACCAACTAGGGATCGGGCTATTTTAGATTTAGTATTATATTAAGAGAAAGGGCTAATTATTAACCTTTGGGATATGATGATAGAATCATATATATGATAGAATTTCACAATAAATTTGAATGTGATATGGTTCATTCTGAAATTAGGGTCTTAACTCTAAACAAGGGAAACTATGAAGGCTATGGTGGATTCAGAAAGTACACTAAAAGTTTTGATGGTAGACAGGCAATAGCTAATATTTAAACAAGTACTATGTGGTCGACAACAGATATATATTCGTCTAAGGCACAAGCACACAATGAAAAAGGTGAGTCAACCATGGCTAACAAAGGAAGTTAAAGATTGCATTCGATCAAAGGAAGTGACTTAAAAGGATGCCAGAAAAAGCCTGAGGATTGGGATCAATTTAGAACCCAGCAAAAGATGACCAAGAAACTGATAAAGAAAGGGAAAAGGGAATGTGAATGCAAGCTAGCAAGAAACATAACGGCGGACTGTAAAAGCTTCTTTATGTGAAAAGGAAAAGATTAGCTAGGACATTACAGGTGGAGACAGGAGAATTTATAGTAGGGAAATGGTGGAGGAACTAAGCAATTACTTTGTGCCTGTCTTCACGGAGGAAGATACAGAAAATGTCCCAGCAATACTAGGGAACCAAGGGACTTGTGAAATTGAGGAACTGAAAGAAATTAGTTTTAGTAAAGAGGCAGTACTTGAAAAGTTAACTGGATTGAAGGTTGATAAATCCTCTGGACCAGATGAGCTACATCCCAAAGTGTTGAAGGAGGTGGCTATAGAGATTGTGGATGCATTGGCAGTTATCTTTCAAAATTCTATAGATTCTGGAAAGGTTCCTACAGACTGGAAAGTAGCAAATACAACCCTACTATTTAACAAGGGAAGGAGAGGGAGAATGGAGAACTACAGACCTGTTAGTTTGACATCAGTCGTAGGAAAAATGCTAGACCCTATTATAAAGAATGTGATAACTGGACACTTAGAAAATAATGGTAAAACTGGGCAGAATCAACATGAATTTATGAAAGGAAAATCATGTTTGACAAACCTGTTGGAGTTTTTTGAGGATGTTACTTGTAGTATAGATAAAGGAGAACCAGTGAATGTGGTGCATTTGGGATTTTCAGAAGGCTTTTGATAAGGTCCCACACAAGAGGTTAGTAAACAAATTTAGAGCACATGGGATTGGGATTGGGGGCAATATACCAGTATGGGTTGAGAATTGGTTTACAGACTGCTATGGCCAGGTGAGGAGGGGGTGGGGGTCACAGGCTCCCCTCTTGCCCTTCCTCTTATTTGACCGCAACAGAGTTTATTCCTTTTTTAAACAGTGTTTGTGCTTACCACTTCAGTGAGTGTTTTATCTTTTACCTTTAATGTGATTGTGAAAGAACCAATTGGACAGGTTTTCTTGAAGTTAAACAAGAAAGAGGTGAGTTTATTATACTTAACGATCTAAACCTGATCTAAAAAAACTAAAGAAATACGCTACACATTCACATGAGAATCACATGCACACAAATCAATTACTAAGTGAAAAGTAGATTTTGTGGTTGGATTAGAGTCCAGAATAAATGGAAATTAAATACAGAATCTGTGAGGTTGGATGATTCGGTGGTCTTCTGGCTGAAGGTGTATTCTTGAAGTCTTTGGCTGGTAAAAGTGCACTTTGTGGCTGGCCCGCTTGGCTCAGGGCTTTCTTGGAGGCAGAGTTGTAGATGGATCTCTTCCCCTGGTTTCTGTCTGTAACAATCTTTAGGATTGGAGGGTCTACAATCACAGACGATTTTCAAACTTGTGGTGTTATCTGGGGAGAGAGAGAGAGGGAGGCACACATCCTTTCCACTGCTGCACAGTCTGAGTAACTGGCTTGACTGTCTTTGTTCAAGGAAACTCCCAGCTTTCATTGAGATGGACAGATGATCACATGATTGCCTCAGTGTATTCTCTATAATGAGATTCAAGGTTTGGAATTGACTCCCCAGGCCCCAGAATGCCAATATTTACACTTGGAGGTGTTTGCTCTTTCAATGTTCAAGGTGTTAGGATTGCCTTGAATGTCATGCTAATGAAGCAATCTTAGGTAATTCAATCACTTAGAGCAAGCCATTGTTCTGGGTCCATGCTCCTTAGACCTCTGTCTCCGGTTGAGCCTTGTATTGTGAAAAGGTGTTTCAGATGCAAATGGTGGTGGCCATTTTGGCTGCCAGTTCTTTTAGAAGTTAACTGCAGGAATTTATCCATTAAAAGTTTAATTAAAGTTTAATTTTTTAAAAATCCCAAGGCTTTTTATACATATATAAAGAGCAAGAGGATAACCAGGGAAAGGGTTGGCCCACTCAAGGACAGAGAAGGGAATCTATGTGTGGAGCCAGAGGAAATGGGCGAGGTACTAAATGAGTACTTTGCATCAGTATTCACCAAGAAAAAGGACTTGGTGGATGATGAGCCTAGGGAAGGGAGTGTAGATAGTCTCAGTCATCTCATTATCAAAAAGGAGGAGGTGTTGGGTGTCTTGCAAAGCATTAAGGTAGATAAGTCCCCAGAGCTTGATGGGATCTACCCTAGAATACTGAGGGAGGCAAGGGAAGAAATTGCTGGGGCCTTGACAGAAATCTTTGCATCCTCATTGGCTACAGGTGAGGTCCCAGAGGACTGGAGAATAGCCAATGTTGTTCCTTTGTTTAAGAAGGGTAGCAAGGATAATCCAGGAAATTATAGGCCGGTGAGGGAAATTATTAGAGAGGATTCTTCGGGACAGGATTTACTCCCATTTGGAAACAAATGGACTTATTAGTGAGAGACAGCATGGTTTTGTGAAGGGGAGGTCGTGTCTCACTAATTTGATTGAGTTTTTTGAGGAAGTGACGAAGATGATTGATGAAGGAAGGGCAGTGGATGTTATCTATATGGACTTCAGTAAAGCCTTTGACAAGGTCCCTCATGGCAGACTGATACAAAAGGTGAAGTCACATGGGATCAGAGGGGAGCTGGCAAGATGGATCCAGAACTGGCTCGGTCATTGAAGACAGAGGGTAGCAGTGGAAGGGTGCTTTTCTGAATGGAGGGATGTGACTAGTGGTGTTCCGCAGGGATCAGTGCTGGGACCTTTGCTGTGTGTAGTATATATAAATGATTTGGAGGAAAATGTAGCTGGTCTGATGAGTAAGTTTGCGGACGACACAAAGGTTGGTGGAGTTGCGGACAGTGATGAGGATTGTCAGAGAATACAGCAGGATATAGATCAGTTGGAGACTTGGGCGGAGAAATGGCAGATGGAGTTTAATTCGGACAAATGTGAGGTAATGCATTTTGGAAGGTCTAATGCAGGTGGGAAGTATACAGTAAATGGCAGAACCCTTAGGAGTATTGACAGGCAGAGAGATCTGGGTGTACAGGTCCACAAGTCACTGAAAGTGGCAACGCAGGTGCCTTCATCGGTCGGGGCATAGAGTATAAAAATTGGCAGGTCATGCTGCAGCTGTACCGAACTTTAGTTAGGCCACACTTAGAATATTACGTGCAATTCTGGTCGCCACACTACCAGAAGGACGTGGAGGCTTTGGAGAGGGTACAGAAGAGGTTTACCAGGATGTTGCCTGGTCTGGAGGGCATTAGCTATGAGGAGAGGTTGGATAAACTCGGATTGTTTTCACTGGAACGACGGAGGTGGAGGGGCGACATGATAGAGGTTTACAAAGTTATGAGCGGCATGGCCAGAGTGGATAGTCAGAAGCTTTTTCCCAGGGTGAAAGAGTCAGTTACTAGGGGACATAGGTTTAAGGTGCGAGGGGCAAAGTTTAGAGGGGATGTGCGAGGCAAGTTCTTTACACAGAGGGTGGTGAGTGCCTGGAACTTGCTGCCGGGGGAGGTGGTGGAAGCAGGTACGATAATGACGTTTAAGAGGCATCTTGACAAATACATGAATAGGATGGGAATAGAGGGATACGGACCCCGGAAGTGCAGAAGGTTTTAGTTTAGGCAGGCATCAAGATTGGCTTGGAGGGCCGAATGGCCTGTTCCTGTGCTGTACTGTTCTTCGTAAGTTTCCAACTGATTAATTAATATTCCTTTTTTTGGCATATCATTTTTCTTGACAAGACTGAAAGCAGAGTGTAGGAATAAATGGGTCATAGTCAGGAAGGCAGGCTGTTACTAGTGGGGCACTGCAAGGATCAGTGCTTGAGCCACAGCTGTTCACAATCTATATAAATGAATTGGATGAGGAGACCAATTGTAATATTTCCAAATTTGCTGATGACTAAAAACTAGGTGGGAATGTAAGTTGTGAGGAAGATGCAAGGAGACATCAAGGGGACTTGGACAGGCTAAGTGAATGGACAAGAACATGGCAGATGGAATATAATGTGAATAAATGTGAAGTTATCCACTTTGATAAAAAAAAACAGAAAGACAGAATATTTCTTAAATGGTAAGAGGTTGGGAAGTGTTGGGGTTCAACGGGGCCCGGGTGTCCTTGTTCATGAGTCACTAAAAGCTAGCATGCAGGTGCAGTAAGCAATTAGAAAGGCAAATGGTATGTTGGCCTTCATCACAAGGGGATTTGTGTACAGAAGTAAAGAAGTTTTGCTGCAGTTGTATAGATCCTAGGTGAGACCACACCTGGCGTGTTGTGTACAGTTTTGGTCCCCTTATCGAAATAAAGATATACTTGCCATAGAGGGAGTGCAACAGTGGTTCACCAGACTAATCCCTGGGATGGCACGATAGTCTTATGAGCAGAAATTGTATTCTCTCAAGTTTCGGAGAATGAGAGGTGACCTCATTGAAACTTACAAAATTCTTACAGGGCATGACAGGGTGGATGTGGATAGGATGTTTCCCCTGGCTGGTGAGTCTAGAATGAGAGGTAGGCCATTTAAGACTGAGGTGAGGAGGAATTTCTTCACTCAGAGGGTGGTGAATCTTTGGAATTCTCTATCCAGAGGGCTGTGGAAGCTTAATCACTGAGCATGTTCAAGAGCAAAATCAATAGATTTCTAGAGACAAATGACATCAAGGTATATGGAGATAGCACGGAAAAGTGGCATTGAGGTGGATGATCGGCCATGATCTAATTGAATGGTGGAGCAAGACCAACAGTCTGAATGGCCCACTTCAGCTCATTTGTTCCTACGTTCTGAAATTTGTTGAGCGGCAGTGACAGAGAGTAGCAATAATGGGCAGGTACTCTAATTTGCAGGATGTGGCTAGTGATCCCTCAAGGATATGTGCTGCGGCCTCAACTATTTATTCATGACTTAGACGATGGGATAGAAAACCACATATCCAAATTTGCTGATGACACAAAGATAGGCAATATTGTAAGCAGTGTAGGTAGAAGCATAAAATTACAAAGAGATACTGATAGAATAAGTGAATGGGAAAAGCTGTGGCAAATGGATTTCAATGCAGGCAAACATAAAGTCATCCACTTCGGACCTAAAAAGGATATAACAGGGTACGTTTTAAATGATGGAAAGCTAGAAACAGTGGAGGTCTGAAGAGACTTGGGGGGTGGGGTGGGGTGGGGGGATCCAGGTACATAGATTATTAAAATGTCATGAACAGGTACAGAAAATAATCAAAAAGACTAATGGAATGCTGGCTGTTATGTTGAGAGAACTAGAATACAGTGGGGTAGAGGTCATGCTTCAGCTTAACAGCTGGAATACTGTGAGCAGTTCTGGGCACCACACCTTAGGAAGGATAGACTGGCCTTGGAGGGAGTGCAGGGTAAATTTACCAGAATGATACCTGGATCCCAAGGGTTAAATTATGAAGAGAAATTATACAAGCTAGGGCTGTATTCCCTGGAATTTAGAAAGTTAATAGGTGATTTGATAGAAGTTTTCAAGATATTAAGGGGAACAGATAGAGTAGGTAGTGAGAAACTATTTCCATTGGTTGGAGAGTCGAGGACTACGGGGCCAGAATGTTCAGGAATGAAATTAAGAAACTTCTACAGACAAAGGATGGTAGAAGTTTGGAACTCTCTTCCGCTAGATTAATTGTAAAAATGTAAATCTGAGTGATAGGTTTGTGTTATCCAAAGGTATAAAGAGATATGGGGCAAAGGTTGGAATATGGATTTCTGTGGCAGATCAGTCATGATCTCATTGGGGGAACAGGCAGGAGGGACTTTTTTTATTGGTTCATGGGATGTGGGCATCGCAGGCTCGGCCAGCATTTGTTGCCCATCCCTAATTGCCCTTGAACTGAGTGCTTGCTAGGCCATTTCAGAGGGCAGTTAAGAGCCAACCGCTTAAAAGCCTTCTCCTGTTCTTAGGTTCCTATGATCCTAGATGCAATCTCAAACCCATTGTCCAGTAACTTCTATCGAAAAATCCAAACCAAAAGATTTTCAAGCTCATTATCTCTGTTCAATCTGTTCGTTATCTAAAATTGGCCACGAATCGCTGTCAGCACTTCGCTTCGCTTCTCCCTGCTCTCCGTTAACTTTGTCTTCTCATGTCGCTTGTTTCTGAGCTTTGCCCTGTTTTTGCATTTTCCCTTCTTCAAAGAAAGACAATTTACACTTCGGATGCAGAATATGTTAACCTGCAAACATCAAGTGCTTGTCAATTGTGAAATAATGAATTCAGAACCTCGCTGCAATATATATGGTTAAACAAATGGGATTGAGCTGAAATATCGTTTAATGCTCTGTATTAATTATGCAAAGAAGGAGCATGCGACGTTTCCCCTGTGAACTTTGTACCCTGGGACATAAAATATACGAGCTGGGCCAACAGAGGAAACTCCAGAAAATATTCATCATTTCAGGTGCACGATGGAGTTGATTTAACTCCAGGTAAATCCATTCTGAATTTTTTTTATCATTAAACTATCATTAAGCTTACGTTTACATCACATAAGGCTCAGGCGCGGTGGATGGTATGACATCTGACTAGAGTAATCCTTTTTGAACAAATGGAACGTAGGTATTTGGTAAATTGGTATCAAACGTCTTATTTTAGTGAGTTGTACGTTTCTGGTATACGATATGTATAAAAAGCGTGTCCTCCCTTCTTTCATTTTAAGGCTTTCCTATATCACATTGGAATATTAGTATAAACAGTTTTTTTTTTGTAATGGTGTTCTATTAGTGAGAGGGCCTTAAATGCCCCTTATAGCAGAGGTCACAGTATATCACAGTAATCTATAACAAAGACCTGTGTGCTTGTGTGTGTGTGTTTCTGCGGTAGTTCATGACAGCACAGAACTTGTTGCGACATTGAAAATACTTAAAAGACTTCTTCTGTGATGCCGTATTAGCATTGTCGTGATCATAGCTTCCGAGTGCCCGTAATTTGCATTTCCAGATGTAGTGTTGTCCCCGAGCCCGAGCCCACCAGGGCAAGAGGAAATGAAATTCCCCAAAACTGAGGTACTGTATATAGTAAGGTGTCTCGGGATAGAGACTGGGATTGTGATAACTTGGTATGGGGGAAAGGCAGGTTTGAGGCTTGTTTTAAATATTCATAATAATCACTTTGGTACCATAAAGTGTAGATTAAAACTCATGGAAAAGAAACTTTATTAATTAAAACAATGCTAAGAAAAGGTGATCATTTGAACATATATTGTATTTGCTTCATATTCCTCCTAACTATTCTCAATTACTTTCTCAAGAGCTGCATTACAATATCCCAATAATTAAAAGGATGCGGTATATACACATATAGAACTTTTTTTTTTAGAGAATTACATTAGCGAATAAGGATCTCTGTGTCCTGCCGACAGATCAATACTTCCATTGGGGAATATTGTGATTCTTTGGCTACCACTCCGGTTCGAGACATCCCTGGTCATGTGGAAGACTGGCATCGCTTGGGTCATTTTATTTTCCCACTTGTAGGATATTAGGTGCCTCCAGTGCTGATGCGAGGTAAAACTGGATTATCCTACCCGTCCAGAGAACCCAAATCCGAAATCTGGAATCTGGACATTTTTTTTCAAATCATGAACCATACAGATTCGCCACTTGTTACATTTCTTAATAAAAGAAAATCAGTGTTTGAGCTGACTTCTCCAGTCTGTAACAAAAATCAGTGGCTGGATGTTGCTGTTGACTGCAACAAAAACATTCAAATGTTGGTACATCTGATACTTTAAAAAACGACATATCCCACCCCGCCAGCGCACTTCGAGTCGATAAACTGGTGTCTCACTCGCTCTGCACAGGCAATATGATTTCAATGCGATTCAGAGGGGAAAAAAACCCTAAAAACACTGCATTTTTCAAATACATTTGACCAATGATATATGTCGAAATAAGATAGAAGGGACCGCGTTGAGACGAGAATGCGTTCATTCTGTATTGCAGCAACCGAACATTTGTCCGGATCAGCGGCGGATAGAAATTGAATGAGGGTATCGACGTCCCACTAAATCACCGGGCTGAGCCTTGTCTTTGGAATGCATTTAAAGTAATCGTGTAATGATATTATGATTCGCTCATCATGTCTTTATTTTTGAGAAATAATTATATAAAAGATTTATAACAAAAAAGGCGCGTTTTAAGCTCTCGTTTCCTCCGGCTAATTTATTGCCGCAAAGAGGACGCCTGAAAAGGTCCTCGCCCCTTCACTCTCTTTTCATAATGCATAAATTCAGAGTGGCCAATTAAATATAAACTTGGACAATTTGTCAGCCTGATTTGTATTTCAGTTAATTGTGAAAGTAATTAGCAATACAAATTCACTAGATCCGGGGGGAAAAAAGAGGCCAGGTTGTTTTTTTTTCTTCCTCCCTCTCTCTCTCTCCCCTCCTTTAAGCCCAAGTTGCTCAGAAATTAATTTTCTCAGCCTTTTCATCTGGGTGAGCAGCACAAGTCATAAATCAGACTGACGGGTGGCGGCGGCGCTAAATGGCTTCATATATCATTGGGTTTAATAGAAATAATCAGAGGCTGGTTAATGAAATTAAACTGAACAGAAGGTGTTAGGGCCCCCAAAGGGCGGAAGATTTTTTATGTATTAAAGAGACAGCATAGGCTGAAGGCAAACTGCAAAAAAAAAACCCAAAGGTGTGTCGTATATTTCAGAACTGCTGCGCATTGCATTTCCCCCTTCTCTAAATTCAGACATTCCTATTTTAATGTGAGAGTCGAGCATTCTCAGTAGGATTAACATTCACTGTCCTCAGATATTTTACGGGACCTGCTACACGCACTGTCAAAATATAAAGAAAGAATAAAGTCCAGGAAAGGTGCCAAATATCCAAACTTCGACCCCCCCCCCCCCCCCCCCTATTCATTATACACGTATTATAACAGCACAATAAAGTTATATCGGGGAATATTTAAATAGTTCATTAATTGTACACGTCGACTGTTGCATTATCCAGATCCTGGGAACATCTGCGGTATATAATTTATAAAGATCTGCACTTGTTGTCTGGCGTTGTCCATATTCTATCAGTGAAAGGAACAGAGGCGACTCCAACCTGCCAAATAGCAATTAACTGTTTCTGGGGACTTTTGTTCTCGAATACAATTCAATTAATATTTTACTCGCACTTTATTCTATTCTATCATTTTATTCCAGGTGTATTTGTATTAATAAATCGCCGTGATACCGACATTAATGGAATCTCACTAACGGATAATGCTACTTTAAAGTACGATTATTTCAATGCATTCAGCATTAATCTCTTGGTAATATAAATTGGTTCATGATTTTGAACTTTTGTGTTCAAGTCTTGGACGAGGACAATGGCTCATCCTCAATATGAGATTCTGGGTGCTCCAAATGTTTTATTTAAAAACCCTGTGGGAGTCGTGTTCGATAACTTCTTGGGGTCTTAGTGTCCCCAATAATGGGTCTGGGAAGCCCATTCCCTACTCTTACTGTCCGTCCAGTGACCTGGCTCTCTGCCCCATTATCTATCGTAGAAAGAAATTCTTAGAATGTTTTGCCTCTGCTGAGTACCCTGTGATCTGCCATAGACTAATCAAATGATATGTTCCGCACAAAGGGGAATTGGATTTCGTTTTTCAACTTTGCTTATGTAGCATTTAGACTGTGCTTTCTGTCATCGTTTGGGAAAACCCCGAACTAAATGAAGGGATTGTTTATACTCCATTGTCAAGGGTAAATCTCCAAACCACAGTAATGTGCTTAAAATGCGGGGGCATAGCTGAGACATATTTACATGGTTATTTATATTTTTTAAAATGTCGACTAGTACAAATAAACACAAATAAAGGGAAACAGTGTGTTACTCTATACAAAAACTGTACAAATCCATGGCCTTCGTTAATGAGTTTCATGGGATACACATTATTTAATACAATCGCCGTGTACAACTGCACGAACACATCGACAGCCAGCGTGCACGAATGTGTATTCCCCCCAAACACAACATAATAGCTATTTCATTGATATACTTGCGGAACTCAACAGACCGACCGTCCATTTGAGGAGCTGAGTTGCCGTCTTAAAACGAGGGGGGAAACCTGTTGAGAATCACGCGATTTATCCGCTTCACTACTGACTAGGGAGAATTTCGTCGGTTGGGGACTTATTGAAAACCTGTTTCTTTGTGATGTGGTCGGAGTCAGATTTTCCTAAATGCACATGTTGAAGGGGTTGTAGAGTTAAGGCGCAAAGTAACAATGTACCTGGTAACGGCCTAGGCACATAATAGGATTCACCCGTGTTTAGCTTATTCTCCTAAATGTTACTTATTTGCACTCCTATCTTTTAAAAACCACAAGCATTCGTTATTTTGGGAGGAACATATTAAAAAATTTTAAAGTATGAATATATGTTACCAATAAAACATAGTAATAATGCTTGTTTATTTCAGTATGGCTGGTAAATGAATAAATTAAAGTCAGTGAATGATTGCCTATAATTCCACAGGTTAACCTTTAAATAAAGTGATAGGTGAAATATTAGAAATCGCATCTTCCTCTCCATAAACAGTAATAACCACTGCATAAGACAAAAAGGTCAAATTCAACTATATAAAATAGTTAAAAACACCACTATTAATTCCAGCATTATCTACATTCTGTTCCATGTATTGAGTAAGCAAAAATTGTTCGGAGATACCCTACACCGTATTAGCTATCAACCCTTTCATGGGTCTTCATATCCATTTGCAGTGACTGAATATTATAGGATATTCCTTGTTTGCGGAGACTGTATGTTAATTATGGATACATTTCTTATTTTTCCTTTTGATATTTCAATTTGGATGGAGTCATCTTATTAGACAAGGAGAGAAGGGGAAAGAGGGAAAGGGAGCGGGGAGAGTCTGGGCGCTGGAGTATCCTGTGTTCATAGAGGTTGAGTATTGCATAGTGTTGCTTCTTTTTTAAGAACTGGAATCTCTATAACACACCGAAATATTGTAGATGTTCCTCACCGTTTCTAGTGAACGCCTTTACTGCGCATTTGGGGTACAACTGCGCAAAATTTGTGTGCTATTTCATCTATATATTTGAAGCTATTTTGTTTCCGATATGAGTTAGCATAAAATGTGGCACAGGAAGAGACGAAGGTCTGATTTTCCTCAAGAAAATGTTCGCATTCACTGTTCTCCATGACCTCAACAGAATCACCTGTTGGCGCCACAATAGCAGGAGAGCCCTTACTTTCATTCTTCATAGATATTAGCTATTCCAGAAATCAGACCTATGCTGGGTTAGGACATTACTAGAAATAACACCCTCCTTTGCTGATTCCTATATTTGTAATGAGGATTAAATAAGTAATAAATACAAAATTTCATACAATTTCCAAAATTTCTTTTGATCCAATACCGTTTAATAAAAAATGCAATTGGGGAAGATATATATATTTTTTTTAAAAAGAGCTGTAACCGATTTCGGATCAGATGTATATTTTTTTTAAAGTGCTGGTTAAAATGGAACAATACAATCGACAGCTCATTGAAGGAAACTGAAATGATCACAAATAACCACCAGAATGCTTCGGGGAAGGTAATGCATTTGATCTGCGCCTTGTTGATTTCCCCTGAGCAAATAAAGCCTTTGATGGAGTCACAGTGAGAGTGGTTAGCTGATGAATTGACAAAATGTAATCAGCTTTATTGGAAACAGGTTACGGAGAGCTGGGTGTCAATAATTCCGATCATGACCCGTTCATCCATTAAATGGAGCTGCCTGATTAGGCCGATGAGGCTGCGGTGCACTCTGTAAAGAAATTGCTTCCATAAACTTACCATTATTACTCGGCTACGTAAGCTGGCTCTTCGGGGTAAGACAGAAGGGTCATCATCCATCACCATCTTTATATATCACCATCGTGTTACTTAATGTCGAAATATTACGGACAGCTTTACATCACAAATACGACCTGCCCGCAAAAGATAGACCAAACATCATGATTCTAACAATGATTTCGCCTCATCCTCAAACGCCTTTTACAAGTACATTTATTTATATAATAAATGAGATGCAGCTACTTAGGTCCGCCCGCCTGTACGGAATCAACCTTCAATGAAACTGAAACGGAAAATTAATGTGGTGACTGAGTAAGCTGGATCCTCTCTTCTGGCTTTGCAAGGTGTCCATGTAAAAAATATTTGATGAGTTCGAGATTAGAGTGTGCTCCCGAAGCGTTAACCTCGACCTCTCTCCTTCGATGCTGACGGGTCGACTGTGCATTTTCAACGTACAATTGTTTTCTGCATATGTAAACTCAAAAGTCGCTTGCAATATCCAGCAATAACATTTTAAAAGCAGATATAACATAATACTCTTTAAATACATATATTGCTGACAGTTCTTTATTTAATTGAGGTTCATTTGGGAGACTACATTTGGAAGTTCTGGGACAGTTTTAAATCACGCCTGCAGCGGGACCGAACAACTTCCAAACAGAATTTTTAAATTAACCTGGTTGCTCACTTTATGTTTGTTTCAAAGTTGATGCATGCCGTCATCCACAAGAATCCGCCTCATTTCAGTGGAGCTCTTGAATGTATGAAATATTGAATGTGGAATTAAATGCGTTTTTTTCCATTTATATAAAATCTCGGTTTGTCATTTACCTTCTAGAAGAAATCTAACCTCGGTAATAATGAATGTGATATATTAAACGACCCGCCAGCCCCTTCAGCACAGCTTCAGCACTGCTGCCTGTGACTGTAATATTTTGATAAGTACACCTCATGGTACAGACAAAACTTTTGACTATTACATCTCGCATAAATGTTCATTTGAAACAATTCTAGCTTTAAATTCTCCACTGCTTACTGTTAATGTGTAGACGAGAAATGTTCTTCGTCCAAGCTGGTATCATACTTAAAATAACGCCAGGAAAAGGCTTCACGTTGTAACTTACGAAAAGAATTCTCGACAGCCTCTAACAAAACACATTGCATAGTTACCTACAATGTGTTCTTTTTACATAGATAAAACTCACAGTAGATGTTTACTCACGATCTCACAGCTTTTTTTGGCCAGGTGGGAGGGGGAGGAGGAGGGGGGGGGTGGGGAGGAGGAGGGGGGGGGGGGGGGGGGGGGGGGGAGAGATGTTGGGGGGCTTGGTGGGAAGGTGTGGATAACAATACCTTCAGTCAACACAGGTGTACAAACTGCTGACCATTCGCGAAAAAAAGGAACGGTGTCTCAAACCAGAAAGGTTCACATTAGACCTCAGCGAAGAAACATTTTCGCCATCATTTTACATATATGGTGTAGCGTGTTAACTCACCCTGCTTCTGAACTGAATCTTTTAGACTCTAACCCTGAAAAATGTGTTACACTATAAACAAGCAGGAATTTTAATTGGGTTATTCCGCTGTACATTTTATTGCTCCAGATTAATTCATCAATTAGAAACTTGCTACGCTCCTGTGTAACCACATTTCAAAGGTATTTTCCCCCAAACTGGAGCTAAATCTCACAGGGAGGAAAATAGAATTAACACTTTTAATTGCTTTAATTAAGGAGATTATCTCTTCCAATAACAAACAGTGACCTCTTCTCAAATAATGATGATGACGGCAGCGAATGGGTGAGCAATGTGTCAAAGAATTGACCAATGGGCAATTGACGTGGTAAAAAATGAGCCAATTGCGAGCGTCGCTTCTCTAAAGCAGCCAATCCGGAGTCTGATATCTGTCATTCTTTACCTGTAAGAAGGCAGCGAGACCAATAGGCAGCGAGCAGTGGAGAAACTGACCCGAGGGCGCGCTCGAAATCACCAGATCCAACCAATTGCAACACACCAAAGCTTCAAGGAAATGACCAATAGCGCCTTACCTTCGCTCCGAAAGAAAAACGCCAGAACCAATGGTGTAGGTCTTCGGGTCTTCAAGTGTGAAATAGCGGCTCAAGGTGGAGCTGAGTTGGTGCTGTCTAGTAAATACAGTAAAGAGGCCATCAGGCAGAGGGAAAAAGAGGGGAGTAAGAAAGATTGCGCCCTTGTTGCATCCTCTTTTTAAAAATTCTCCTGCTTTCTCCCAGGTTGGAATAAAAAGCCGATGGAAAAATCCAAAAATTTTCGAATTGACGCGCTCTTAGCCGTCGATCTTCCCAAACCGCAAACTTGTTCGCCTCTTGTAACTTCACCTCCATCCTCCGCCGCCAGCCCTCCAATGCTCGACCAGCACTCGATCAGCTCTGAGTGCCTGCGAACTGACACCCCGTCACCTCCAAGGTTCCCCCTCGGTAACCTGATGCCGAAACCCGGCTTCCTGAGTGTGCACCAGCACCCCGGGATGACTGGCCTTCATCCCCACGGAGCGATCCCGGCTTCAGCTCTTTACGGGCACCCGGTTTACACCTACTCGGCTCTGACGGGCCAGTCCAACGCCTTGCCCTACTCCTATCCCCAACTCGCAAGCGGTCATCACTCCGAACCAGTCAAAGTAACGGCCGGCACTTTTCAGATTGATCAATGGCTTCGAGCATCGACAGCGGGAATGATGTTACCAAAAATGCCAGATTTTAACGGTAAGTGTTCGCTTAACTCATACACAATATTGTAATCAATTGTGCAAAAAAACCCCGCATATTTAATTGCAAAGCAGAGCATTCTTTGCACTGAGACTATAGTAGGAAGTCATAAAGACATTTATTTAATGGCCACGATTTCAAAGGCGAACAGTATGAATTAAAACAATTGAACGATTTGCTCCCATTCGATGTTGTCACATTGGCGAATTTTCAGTTAAAAGAGGGATTTAGAGACTAACAGTATTGGTACAGACAGGAGTTGTATATGTTAGATATTGTACAGTCGTTTTACCTGCTGTGCTGTAATTTGAGCCCTGGACTCTCTGCTGTCTGTAAGCCGCCATTGGGCAGTGCGCTTTCAGGCTGCAGACTTGGATAAAAAAATCAGTCATTAAATGAGGAAACTGCAACAACTGCACACTGTTGTAAGAAGACCATTTATACTAGTCCCAAAGACGTGCTACAGAATTCACAACTTGGAAAATAAAGAGCACAAGGGATTAGTTTGAATACCTGAGTATAACTTCAAATGGATTAGATTTTAAAGAATTTCGCCTCTACTTTTTCAATTGTAAGGCTTAAAAGCAACTATTTCACTTTTTGGTCCGAATATTGGTACTTAACCTTACCGTCTAATGGACAAGGAAAAAATGGTCGGGTAAGATGCAATGGCCTGTATCTAAATAAATGTGAACCCTGCCGGAATGATGCAAGATGTTACAATGTACTGACTAGCAATCGTTTACAGTGCCTACATTGAAATATGCAGTGAGCTTACTTACTGGGAGAAGAGTTTTTTTTTGTCCAGTCGTGTGTGTGAAAAATTCCAGAGAGACAAAATACTCATTAGGAAACGAGCGAAAATTCTCACAATGTAAATCACAAGTAAGGTATCGGTGGTGATTAAATAAGGAAAAAGGAAGCGAAATGGTTGGATAATAGACGGCTGGAAAGTGGTAAGGTGGTGCTAAAATCTCAGCGCTGTTGCTGTTTGCAGAAGAGTGACTGGGCTTTTTGTCTCTGGCCATTTTAGCAGATTTGTTCAAGATGAAGCAGTAAATAGCGCCTTTTCTTTCCGACCTTTGCTGTGAATGGCGGCCTCTATGTAAACCCAGCAACAATGAGATGACAAATCCAACATGTGCCTTATTTATTAGCCTTTGCAAACGACTCTTTATTCGGCCTGATTTTAGTACGCAGTGACACGAATTCTTTCGACGTGTTCGGAATCCCCCCCCACCACCACCACCACCACCACCACCCAGGTGCATTACTTTAATTAAGAATACATTTAGCAGCTCAGCGGTGCATTAAAATCATTAACATCTTTAATTTTAATAAACAGCATTCTAATTTTGATATGAAATTAACAATAGTTCATAAATTATCAATATGTTTTTATACACTGTACAGTAGGTTCTACAGTAAATCTACAGATATTAAATTTGGGGATTGAGGTGTGTTTATCTGTACACCTTTAAAGTTTAATCCTTGTGGGTTAGTCAGTGTTGATGTTTTCGTCAAAGGATTGAATTATATTGGGGATTTAGAGGGGTTGTCGGTAAACGGTGGGCGTTCTCATTAAGTAGAGCCAATTAACTTTCCCTGGGGAGATGGAGCTAATTTCGCCCTCTCCCATTGTACCTTTTATTGTCTGGCTCATGTTAACCCAGTGGGAAATCAACTCGTTCTTTGAAAGAAACTATTTTAAATCATTGGCGAATAGAATACCTTTAATACACTAGCAGGGCAGAGTTATGTCCATTTCAATGGCACTGCTTATTGACAATGATAATTGAATTTAACAAATGACTCTGGAACCCTGCGATTAGCAATTCAACATTATTCTCTCAGTAGAGATCGCACGGGTGATGAGCACTGCATTTCCAATCTGTGACTTTTTGCTTCACGAGACGAAAATTGTATTAATATCATTGAAAACTAAGTTACATTTTAAAGGTCAATGAGAGTTTGGATTGATAGTCCACCTGGCATATGATAGTCAAAACACGCCAAGCAGATAAATCGCAGAAGTATTTGACTAATTCGTGATTCATCCAAATTTATATATGAGTGCGAATTAGCAATGAATAGATGTTTAAAATGGTACCTCATGGGCATTTGGTAAATCAGTTTGCTTCCTGTACCTATTTAGCTTTGTTAAAAATTCAGTGTTTAAGAAAGGGAAAGCAAAAATAATTGACGTTCATGGATAGGTAAAGTAATACCATGATACAGAACCGTGTAAACTCTCCACCCCTATAAAACCGCAGACGGATAAGTTGATAAGAATGTCAAGAAAATACTCAGGAGAGACACCCCCCGTACCCCCCCCCCCCCCCCCCTCCCGTTGTGCTCTGTAACGATGGGAGGAATATTGCTGTTGTGTGGGATATTCATCTCTCATTGCTGCTGAACTCCTGTTTTCCGCAGCACAAACGCAATCCAGCATGCTGGGCAAATGCCGTAGACCTCGAACAGCTTTCACCAGCCAGCAGCTACTGGAGCTGGAACAACAATTCAAACTGAACAAGTACCTTTCCCGTCCCAAAAGGTTTGAAGTGGCCACATCCTTGATGCTGACAGAGACACAGGTACAATATTCCACATTCCATGCATTTTAATAGAGACAGCGGGACGTTTGCCAACTTTAAACTTCCAGTTTCAATTCAGAATCGTGCTTGCGGTTGTTTTTTAATCAGGTAGTTGACATTGTGTTCACCGGAAACCGTAGTATTTGAGTTGTGGTCAATATTTTAAACCCCCGCCCCGCCTTTGTACAATTTTAAAATCTGGATCTACTCCTTTTTTAAATCTAAAGGTTAAAATCTGGTTTCAAAACAGACGGATGAAGTGGAAACGGAGCAAAAAAGCCAAAGAGCAGGCAGCGCAGGAGGCTGTTAAACAGAAAGCGAAAGCCGCTGAGACTAAATCAGACGATTTCCAGGACAAACCTGACATTACAAAAAGCGACCAGAACAAACACTCCAGATTAAGAGACTTTGGGGAGAGTGACGAGGAAGGAGGGAGTTTAACGTGCCACTCCTCAGAATGTTCTTCAGACGAGGACCCCGAGCAGAACCAGACACATTAGGGCCCAGCAATGAAAATCCAACAGGCCGCGTCTGTTCCGCAATTCTTAATGTTCACCCAGACGAAAAGCTCGACTTGTACAGCGTTACTTGAAGGTTTTGGACGTGAAAGTTCCATTGAAACCAGATATTCTGTTTCTGTTCTGCAGCTCAGGTTGTCCTATCGACGATGTTTCCTCATCTACAACCAATTGTCATAACGTACTGTTTGTGTATCTCTGAACCTAACAGTGGAAAATTGCAAGACTGTACCGTCTTTATTTTTGTATTGTATTTATAAGAATTCGCCTATAGTTATGCATGCTAAGTTATTCTTTAGCTACAATGTGCTGTTCCTCTCCCCAACATCGTGCAAGATGATACTGTATATAACGCACAATAAATGTTTTGTATGGAACTCGTACAGCGAGGTGCTGACTGTTTGTTAACGCGCAACTTTTAACTCACCAGTTAAGCAAAATGATGAAGTCAAGCCCAGGTCTACTGGGTTTGAATAAAACAATATAAAATGTATTGTTAGTCTGACACTGCGGTTAAATTGAAGCTACGGGAATGTACCACAGCTGCGTTCAAAATCCAGCGACTCTTTCCAGTGGCATTAAAAATGATTACATTTGAATTTGTAGCATGATAGGCCGACTACCTCCACAATACTCAGTAAAACAGCACATGCAGTACGAGACGTGGATTGGTTTAGTATAGACGCTACAGTGAAAATTAAAGCTTTTATTCCACTAATTCGTGAAATACTCATACACTTGTGCTTCTAACTGCTTGCTTTTAATTCTGTCGGCGAGGCCTACTCTCCTGTGCAGTTCTCCCACGCCCTTGGCTCTTGTGAGTAGGGCTGTTGTTAATGGTTCTGTCGGATCTGTGCAAATGTGCCGGACGGCAAACATTAGGATCGAGTTAAACTGCAGAAACATTTAACACCAGGGCTTAAATGGCTTTATTTTAATAAACCTTTACAAGGTCCCTCATCAATCACTGCAGTGGTGTGGGAGGCTGTCCTACCCTGTGTTGTGAGTGTAGAGCATATGCTGAGCAGATGAAATCATATATTTATTGTGTATTTATTCTCGCGTTCCCCTAGGCTGCCTTCATAGATTTTTTTAAACTTTCAAATATTTGCAAATAAAATTATGAAGGAAGAGGCAGTGATAACTGCATTGATTTTTCTTCGGTTAGACACCATGTCTTACCAGAATTGTATTGTACTGCGTTTATATTCGCATTCCTCCCCCACCTCCGCCTCTAATTCCAATCAATCACAGAATAAAGATAAAATATATTTATTTTGTGTCTTGTTATCTCAACGACGAAGCTTTATTCCCGTTGCCGTTGATTTCTCAATCCTTTCTTGAATTGAGGAGGCTGGTAAATGACGTGTGAAATGTTGGCCTACAACCCTATCTCTCCATTTATCTACACACTGGAAATGAGACGGGCCGAGTGTTATGTGTTTTCACATTACAAAAAAAAAAATCTGCATGTTAAAAATAAATCCTATTTAACTGCTGTGGAAGTCCCTCTGGAAAAGATGGCATAGCCTTTTGCATGAGTTCCTCTCCGTTTCTCACCATGGCCCTTGATGTGCTGTGAAATGTAAGGGCGAACCTAAAGCAAGGTCCGAGATGAGTTTGTTTCACTGCCAGTCGCTTTCTTTCGCTGCTCTCTGACAGTTTACCGCAACCACGCGAGTTGACTGGACGTGATTAAGCACTATTACAAGGACAATTGGAAAGATTATTTCACAGATTTTGTAATCGTACCTTTGTGTTGTCCCGGGTGTGAAAGAAAAGTTTTCCCTAATAAAACTGATGGGTGGGGAGTTGGACGATGTGGGTGCAGGGGATGTTGGAACGATAGGATGGGTGTTGGGGGTTGGGGGATGGGGAAGGGGTGGGGGGGGGGGGGGGGAGGGTGGGTGTTGGGGAGAGAGGCCTTCAGTGTTTTCGACTATTTATTTGTTATGCATTTACAGTATTCGGGCCACTATAGCTTTCACTGCCGATTTACAGGTTACATGGATTTGGAGCAGTACAAGTGAATTCCTGAAAATACAAAATTCTTTTATTCAGCCTGTGCCATCATAACAGACACCCAAATCCGAGGTATATCAACAGAACATTACAACTTCCTAATGGTGTTTTAGAAAATATTATTTTATTATGATTGTTATATAATTGTAACGTTTGAAGCTGTAAGTCCGGGACTTTCAAGCTAATAGACGTTAAATTTAGGAGACATGAACTAAAACTGGTGAAAAGGACAATTTAGGGCCGATATGAGGAAGCCCTTCTTCCGCAAAAGCGATCAATAATTGTCCTGGTCTTCGGGTTGGTAGTGCAGGCAAAAAAAAAACTTAAATTTTCGCAAGATAATTTTTTTTAAACCATAGGTTGACGATAGATTTAAATAACTGAAGAATCCGGAGTCTGAATAGTTTGAAAACCCACATACCTAAAAATGAAACCTGTAAAGCAAATATAACGGGATAACGGGCCTTTGTAGAGGTCATATAGCACTGCTATAAACCTGTGTTTCATTACAATTCATAACAGATTAATACATATGTACATTCTAATGCAACTATATTGAGAGAGAAGAATATATTTATAGTTTCACAACATAATTAAAATAAATTGCCACACCCCAATATTTTTCTGTTACCTTGATGTACACTTGCAACCGATTAGTTCGTCATATCTTACAAATCTCATCATTCCAAAATTATTTGGAAGCGAGATGCCTAATATCCAATTTTAAAAGCACTGTGCGAGAATCTGGGAGATGTTGAAACTATACGTCGAGAACATTGAAGGGAGGCACCTTTTTAATTTCAGGTTAACGGTACACAGATGCTCCAAGCAAGACGGAGCTGCCTCTTCACTCGCCGGTGTGCAAGATCGAAAAGTCTTGCTTAATGAAAATACTTCGTTTACAGACTCATATTTCAAAAGCAGTTTGATATTTTAAGGCTCACTAACCGCATCTCATTCCCAGCTAACATTAAATCACTAATAGGTAATTCAAACTCTACAAGTACTTCTCCATATTAATCTCCGTCATAGTCACGGAGTGATAAACTGTTCCGATTCCTGCTAATTAGTTAGTACTGCAGGATTAAATACTCATGTATATTCGTTTGCTCTTGATACTGATAGTAATAGTTGATTTCACAACCTTCGTGTTATGCGTGGAAACATCGCTGCTCAGCAAAAGACTCGGCATCGAACGCTCTGATTACTTACCTTTTATTTTTTTAAATGTACAATGTTGTTTTTTCATGTGGGCCCATCTTAAGTTCTGATGGAAAATGGCGAGATCAGCAGAATCCACGTAAATTGGAAGTAATTAATTGGATTCGGACGCTACAGTTTGGCGATAAATTAAGGATCAATTCATTATAGTCACTGCAACTAATCCTGCAATCAATTACAGTAACATTAAATATAATCACTGGCTGTACTCGGCCATCAGTAATTCATTTGGAGTAATAAATTGAGAACCACTTCCTTCATTTCTTTCTTCACTGGTTGTGTGTATCTTGATAGGCAATGATTGCTCTGCTTAGTATAACCGTAGCACAGTTAGTTGAAAACCTTGTTCGCTCACAGTGAATATCTCACGCCGTGAATATGGATGATAAAACAGCAATGATATTGTTAATTATTAATATAGAAGCTCCACTAATAGTACACGTTCTGCATTAAAGGATACGCGTGTGTGCACTGCTTTTGAAGCATTCTTTACATTGTGTTAAATAACAAGCGTGCTTTGATCATTAAATTAAAAAAAAAAATGCTTTCCCACTGCAATAATTTGTAAAGTTGCTGGTTATTTTGTGATGTCGTCAATAAGAATTTTTCATTTTTACTAATAATATGTGGATAATAAATAGGTACACAAACAGCAACACAGGTAAGTGTACGCATTGGGAGATACAGATAGGTTTCCCTACATTACAACACGTCAAAAAATACTTCATTGGCTGGAAAGCGCTTTGGAACGTCATGAGATGGTCAAAGGCGTTATATAAATGCACCTCGTTCTTTCTTTCCCCCAGTTACAGAAGCGAGAAGCTGAGGCTGAAATGCCAATGGGAAATGAAACAAATAAATAAATTGAAGCATGAGAGAATGGGGGCTATGTGACATTGATGTTTGCTTTCTAATATTAATAAAAGGATTTTGCAGCGGGAATGTGATTGAGAATTAAAACAGGGGACAGGAGCAGGAGGTATTTTCAGCGAGTCTTGTGCACTATAATTATAAACTAGGTTTAAAGCCGCCCTTGCACTGATGCTCAGAGATAGCCACTTGAACCCGCAACCTTCAGTCTCACAGGTACCATCTGAACCACGGCTGTACACGAACTATGAATTCTTCAGCACATATTGACCAGGATGTATCCCAGAAATCCCACTCAGAACCCCCTCCCCAACCATATTCAAGGAAAATCTGTAATCCGAAAGATTATTATTATTCTATTTATTATTCTATTTATTTAGCTGGCGTGAGTAATTTAAAGAGCAGACAAATCTTGGGATTTACTCAATGGCACGTAAACTTCAACACTGCCCAAAGTCTTTGTTCTTCAGATGGTTCGATTATTATTTTAGTTCTCTTATAAATTTAGCTCTACAAACATGTATTTTATAACAACAGGATGATACAGTTCGAGTAATAAAACTACGGCGCACTTTAACAGATGTTAGCCACCAACTTTGCGATTTGGAAATGATTATGTTAATGATCTATGACTCCTCTATGGGAGCAATAATCTTTCACAGAGATGAAAGACACTGTTCAATAAACCTTGCAATTGCACTGATACCAACTGACGTTTAATTATACCTGACAGGGAGATACGTCCCTTCCACGTGATATTCCAAACAAGGCTGCCATTTATGAAAAACTCACCTTTGCGGCGTTAATCCCGGGTTTGTCCCCAAGTCCCATTGTGGCGTTGCGTCTGTCAACAAAACTAATCCTTTAGAACCCCAATCTTACAGTTCCCAGGATCAGGAAGGTTTGTGAGGGCGTACAACCTAATTTCTGAATCTTGGTTTTCACTGGTTGTCAGGCAATTGATGAGAGAAGTGCCCTATTTTGAACTGGAGTAAAAGAAACGGAAACTCAGTACAATGTTAGTTCTTGTTCAATATTTATTGGCATTGATTTAATGGGCGTGAAGCTTGGCCATTTCAGGTCGGAATCCTTGAGTTCTCGCGTACCCGCTGATTCATCTGGCTGCTCAAAGCAAAGAGCTGTTCAATCCAACCGGCATATGTTTAAATTTATATTATTAACTTGTGATGTTTTACAATTCCTGTAAGCAGGTGAATGTTTGATTCCGGTCAAAGATTAGTTTCGGCTCTAGACATTGTTGTAGGCAGTACATTTCCAATGGATTAAATTTGAATAAAGTTAGTAAATGGAGCCTTTAAGTACAAAGACAAAATACCGCGGATGCTGGAATTCTGATATATAAACAGACAATGTTGGAAATACTCAGCAGGTCTGGCAGCATCTGTGGAAAAAGAAAGTTAACGTTTCAAGTTCATGACCTTTCGTTAAAAAAAGTATTCTCATTGTTTCTTTTTGGTTAGAATCCTTTACCAGTAATTCAGCTGCTCTGATTCTGTTCATTGAATATATTTATAGATCCTGATATACACAGTTTATTTTTTACAATGTTTCTTATGGACAAGTCTCGTCACAACGGCATTGGTAATAGCGGTTTCTAATAATTATCCCTGAAACCCAAAATTCCAAACACCAACCTTGCCCTTATGACTAAACCTTACCCCTAACTCATAACCTAACACTTATCCATAACTCTAACCCTAAACCTAGCTTGAGCCCAACCCTAACCACTAACACATAACCACTAGCCCTACATATTAAATAGCGCGGTGTCGATGACATATTGTGGTGTCAATACCAGTAGTGATACTGCTCTGTTACCAGCCTTAAGCAAGTGTGCATGAGCCAGAACACTGGCTCTACCTATGATGATTGCTCCCTCCTTCTCTTGTACAGAATTGTCGAATTGCTACTGGCAGTTCTCTAAAATAAACAGGTTGATTCGGGGAATTCACATCACTCAGCTACACGTGCCTGCGTGCCATTCAAAAAAGTCTTAATCTTGTACATCGAGTTAAAGAACTGCGGATCGCAGCGTCTGTGTTGGTGTAAATGAAAGGTCTCCGATAATCAAAGTTCCCCTTTCGCCTATTTCTACTCCTCTCCTGAAGATGGCGACAATTTGAATATTGTTCTTGATATGCCAAAAGCAACAATTACACAGTGTTTGATCACGGGGGAAAGCATAGCTCAATCCTGATTCTGTCTTCACTCAGTGTCCACACTGACTGCACATAGCAGGGCTTTTCTGGTATATATGGTTAAGTACAAACAAGCTTGAATTTATATAATGTTTTTCACGACTTCAAGCTATCCCACAGTACTTCACAGTCAATGAAATACTATTAAATTGTAGCCTCTGTTGCAATGCTGGGAAACTTGGCAGTCACAGCAATTTCCCGCAAAGAAATGAATTTTAAATGAGCAGATAAGAACATAAGAAATAGAAGCAGGAGTAGACTATTCGAGCCTGCTCCGCCATTCAATGCCATCATGACTGATCCCGTCTTCAACTCCTCTTTCCTGCCCGTTCCCCATGACAGTAGAATTCAAGAAAATGTGGGCACTCTGTCATACCCTGCTCCAAGCAGGTGTTTTGTTTTGGGGCTTTTGCTCGAGATAGGGTTCTGAGGTTCGGATCACTCACTGCACGTGTTCACTGCCCATGACCTGGAATGTGCCTTTATCTGTCCAATATCTAGAAAATATGTAATAAGTCCAGGGCTCAAACAGAAAGCCTTCATTGTTGTGTTTCAGCTACGGATAATATTGTCATTTCATCTACCTTGACGTTGAAAGAAAATGAACTAGACTATGGCTATGCATATAAACTGAAAAAAATAAATGGACAAGTAAACAGGAACAATTATACAGTCTAACTTCTACATGTAGACTGACAACACCGAGCTCTACCCCACAACCAACTAGCTCAACACTTCCATTGCTTCTGACTTCTCGTGCTGCTCATCTGAGATTCAATGTTATATGAGCAGAAATTTCCTTCAATTAAATATAAGGAAGACTAAAAGCATTGTTTTCAGTCCTGCACAAACTCTGTTCTCTAGCTACCAACTCCATCACTCTCCCTGGCCACCTTCTGAGACTGTATCAGGCTGTTCACAACCTTGGCCTCCTACTTCACCCTGATTTGAGATTCCAACCTCATATCCTCATAGGGCGGCACAGTGGCGCAGTGGTTAGCACTGCAGTCTCACAGCTGCAGGGACCCGGGTTCAATTCTGGGTACTCCCTGTGTCTGCGTGGGTTTTCTCCGGGTGCTCCGGTTTCCTCCCACAAGACAAAAGACTTGCAGGTTGATAGGTAAATTGGCCATTATAAATTGTCACTAGTATAGGTAGGTGGTAGGGAAATATAGGGACAGGTGGGGATGTTTGGTAGGAATATGGGATTAGTGTAGGATTAGTATAAATGGGTAGTTGATGGTCGGCACAGACTCGGTGGGCCGAAGGGCCTGTTTCAGTGCTGCATCTCTAATCTAATCTAATCTAATCCCTTCCATCACCAAGACTGATTACATCCACCTCTATACCATCACCTGTCTCCACCCCTGTCCCAGCTCCTCTGCTGCTGAAAACCTCATCTATGCCTATGTTACCTCTAGACTTTACTATATGTTCTCTCAGCCGGTGTCATATCTTGCACCCTCTGTAAATGTGAGCTCATCCAAAACTCTGCTGCTGGTGTTCTAACTTGCCCCAGCTTCCATTCATCCATCAACACTACGCATTGGCTCTTGGTCAAGCAACACCGCAATTTTAAAATTCTCATCCTTGTTTTCAAATCACTCCATGGCCTCATCTCTCCATATCTCAATAACCTCTTCCAACCCTACAACCCTCCCAGATTGTGGGCTTCCCCAATTCTGGCCTCTTACTCATCCCTGGTTTTCATTGCTCCACCATTGGCAGCCATGCCTTCTGCTGCCTGGAGAGGTTTTACTGCTTTAGGTGCTATATAATTGCAAGTTGTTGTTTGCAGTAATTTTGGGCTCTCTTTGGGAGATTGAAAAATAACAGTGGTGCTTGGTGCATTAAGGTGCAATTTAAATAAATGACACTGGACACACAGCTCCTGAATATTTAAACAGCTATTTGTTGATGACTGTCTACTGAGCCTATAATATATTTCTTTGACAGCTTCAGATGAAGTACCCAGTTTGAACAAAACAGGTTGAGAAATACTTTTTAAAATGAGGCTGAGTCAAAGGAACTTAAATTTGTGTCTCCTAAACTGAGAAACATATTTACAAATAAAGCCCATGAGTTGTTTGTATTTCCAGGAGTGAAATTGGGAAACTTCTCAACACACTAAAGGGTGGTAGAAGTTTGGAACATCCTTCCACAAATGGCAAATGGTGAGGACTGAGCACTTAATATATAAGGATATAAAGTATCTGAAAAGATAGAGAAGGAAAAAGGGAGGTGCAGTGGCAGTACTGATTAGGGAAGACTTTGTATAGTTGGAAAGGGGAGATGTCCTTGCGGGGGAAAGGACAGAATCCATTTGGTTAGAGTTGAGAAGCAAAAAGGGTATGATCACACTACTGGGATATTTGATAGGCCTCCAAATAGTGAGAGAGAGAGAGTTAGAGGAGCAGATCAGCAGGGAAGTTACAGAGATGTGCAAGAACTATGGATATTGGGGGACTTTAATTCCCCAAATATCAATTGGGATTATTTTAGAGTAAAGTGGAATGAGGGGGAGGCATTTCTGCATTATATTCAGGAAAACCACCTTGATCAGTATGTCCTCAGCCCAACTACAAAGGAGGCATTGCTGGATCTCGTGCTGGGAAATGAGGTGGGCCAAGTGGACCAAGCATCGATGAGGGTGCACTTTGGTAAGAGTGATCACCATACCATAAGGTTTAGACTTGGTAATGCAGAAAAGCAAGAAACGATATAAGGTAGAATGGCTAGATTGGAATTTCAATATGATGAGAAGGAATCTAGTCAGGGTAAAATGGAACCAAAGACTGCCAGGAAGAGCTGTAACGGAACAATGGGTTATTTTAAGGAAGAGATGCTAGGTATATTCCAACAAGGGTCAAAAGTAGGGGAACAAGAAACAAGGCTTTCTGGATGACAAGAGAGATGGTGATTATGATGAAACAAACAAAAAAAAGGCTGTAAGATGCATGTCAGGTGAATTCTTCATGTGAGAACCAGGCCAAATACAATAAATTGAGAGGGGAGGTGAAGAGGAAAATAGGACTGGCAAAGAGAGAATATGAGACTAGAACAGCAGTCAACATAAAAGAGAACCCCAAAATCTTCTGCTGGCATGTAAATAGTAAGCAGATAGTAAGAGGTGGTGTGGGACCTATTAGGTACAAAGAGGGCAATATATGTTTAGAGGCACAGAGCAAGGCTAGAATACTTGAGTACTTTGTATCAGTGTTTACTAAGCAAGATGAACCTGACAAAATACCAGTAGATGGGGATTGAGTAGAGGCAATGGATAGGGTAAAAATTGAGAGGTGGAAGGTACTGGAAAGGCTGGCTATGCTGAGGGTAGATAAGTCTCCTGGTCCAGAAAGCTTGGATCCGAGGTTGCTAAAGGAGGTGGGGGTGGAGATAGGGGAAGGGCTAGCCATAATCTTCCTATCTTCCCTAGATACAGGGGATGTGCCAGAGGACTGGAGAGTAGCAAATCTGACACCCTTATTCAGGAACGGGTGTAAGGGCAGTCCTAGCAACTATAGGCCAATTTTTTTCATTTATTCATGGGATGTGGGCATTGCTAGCTAGGCCAGCATTTATTGCCCAACCCTACCATCAGTTTAACATCAGTGGTGGGTAAGATTTTGAAACAATAATCAGGGAAAAAAATCAACAGACGCCTGGAGAGTTAATTAAGAATAGCCAGCATGGATTTGTAAATGACAGATCATACTTGACTAATCTAATTGAAATTTTTGATTAAGTAACAGAGAAGGTTGATGAAGGGAATACAGTGGATATTGTCTATACGGATTTTAAGAAAGCATTTGATTAAGTACCACATAAAATGCTGGTTAACAAAAGTGAGGCTCATGGAATAGGAGGGTCAGTGTCTTATTGGATAAAACAAATGACTTAAGGACAGAAAACAGTGAGGCATGGTAATTTTTTTTCAGACTGGCGGATGGAAGTGGTGTTCCCCAAGGGTCAGTCTTAGGACCACAGTTTTTTTTTGCTGTATATAAATGACTTGGATCTTGGAATACAGAGTAGTATTTCAAAATTTGCCCATGACACCAAACTTGGAGGTGTGGCAACAGTGAAGATGATACATACTTCCTGCATCAGGACATAGATAGGCTAGCAGAATGGGCAGACAAGTGGCAGATGGAACTTAACACAGAAAAATGGGAGGTGGTGCATTTTGGCAGAAGGGGTAGGTTGAGGCAATAGAGACTAAAGGTGCAGTTCTAAAGAATGTGCAAGAACAGAGGGACCAGGGTGTATAGATCTTGGAAAATAACAGGACATATTGAGAGAGTGGTTAGCAAAGAATATGGGATCTTGGGCTTCATAAATATAGGCATCAAGTACAAAAGCGGGGAAGCTATTCTGAACCTTTATAAAACTCTGGTTCGGCCCCAGCTAGAGTATTGCGTCCAGTTCTGGTCATCACATTTTAGGAAGGATGTGAGAGTCCTTGAGAGGGTGCAGAGGAGATTTACCAGAATTATTCCAGGGATGGGAGATTTTAGTTACAAGGTTAGGTTGGAAAAGCTGGGGTTGTTCTCCCTGGAGCAAAGGAGATTGAGGGGAGATTTGATAGAAGTGTACAAGATAAGGTAGAGAAGGAAAAACTGTTCCCATTAACTGATGATACAAGGACTAGGGGACACAGTTTGAATGTTTTGGGCAAGAGATGTGGAGGGAATGTGAGGAAGAAATTTTTTACATAGCGGTTGGTAATGGCCTGGAACTCGCTGCCCATGAGTCTGGTGGAAGCGGAGACAATTAGTGATTTCAAAAGGAAATTGGATCGGCACTTGAAGGAAATAAACTTGCAGGGCTATGGGGATCGAGCTGGGGAGTGGGACTGACTGGATTGCACTGCGGAAAGCCAGCACGGACTTGATAGGTCGAATGGTCTCCTTCTATGTTGTAAATGACTCTATGATGCTAGATCAATTGTAAATTTTAAATCTGAGATTGTTAGTTTTTTTATATGAAGTTATTAAGGGAAATGGGGCAAAGGTCGCAGTGAAGTTAATGGAGCTAGGTTGCAGATCAGCCATGACCTCATTGAATGGCAGAACAGGCTTGAGGGGCTAAATGGCAGTTTTTATGTATTTGAGTTGAATGGCTTGCCCTTTCCTCAGATATCTGACCAGCCACAGATCTATATTCTTGGTTACTGTATCAAAACAAGTTGTATATTAATGATACATTATAGAAAACAACAAGTAAGTTTTGCCACACAGTGCATTTACTCACAGGACTGTCAGATGAGTCAAAATACCCAACAGCTCATGACACATTTATTAAATGCCCATGTTATACTGGACCTTTCTGACTAAATTAGAATTGGTGGCATGGATATTGAATAAAGCATTTATTCAGGTACAATTGAATTTCTAGGCCTGTAACTCCAGTCAGGTTCCCATCTTAGACGTTCTCACACAACTTGAAATTGGCACCACATGTAATGCTACTGAGTAAAGCTGGGTTTAAAAAGGGCTCAGTGGATGTACTTATAAATTTAAACAGAGCTTGAAATACTACATTGACAGTGTGAAAGCTCTTCCCCCAGGCTCTAAACTCCATTCCCCAGCTACTGACTTGATCCCTCTCTCTGGCACCAGTCAAGATTAAGCCAGTCTGTGTGCAACCTTGGTGTCACATTTGACCCTGTGATGAGCTTCCATCCTCGTATTTGTGCCATCACTAAGACCAACCATTTCCACCTCCATAATATCACCCAACTTTGCCTGTTCTCAACTCATCTGCTGCTAAAACCCTCATTCACGCCTTTGTTATGTCTAGACTTGACTATTTCAACACACTCCTGGCTGATCTCCTTTGTTCTACCCTCTGTAAACTTCAGGTCGTCCAAAACTCTGCTGCCCATCTCTTAACTCTCACCAAGTCCCGTTCACCTATTACCCCTGTGCTCACTGACCTACACTGGCTCCTGCTCAAGTAACGTCTTGATTTTAAAATTCTCATCCGTGTTTTCAAATCTTTCCATGGTCTTGGCCCTTCTTGTCCCTGTAATCTACTCCAGCCCCATAACCCTGAGATATCTGTGCTCATCTAATTCTGGCCTCAATTTTAATTGTTCTGCCATTGGTGACTGTGCCTTCTGTTGCCTCGGCCCGAAGCTCTGGAATACTGTCCCTAACCCACTCTGTCTCTCCACCTCACTTTCCTCCTTTAAGACACCCCTTAAAACTTACCTTTTTGACCAGATTTTTGGTCATCTGACCTAATTTTTACTTAAAATAAAAGCAAAATACTGCAGATGCTGGAAAACTGAAATAAAAACAAAAAGTGCTGGAAATACTCAGCAGGTCTGGCAGCATCTGTGGAGATAGAAGCAGAGTTAACATTTCAGGTCAGTGACCTTTCATCAGAATTGGCAAAGGTTAGACATGTAATAGGTTTTAAGCAAATAAAGCGGGGTGGGGCAAGAGATAACAAAAGGGAAGGTGTTGATAGGACAGAGGGTCACAGAAAATAACTGACAAGAAGGTCATGGAGCAAAGGAAGGAGCTGTGGCTGTGAAAGTGAGTTTTGACAGACACTTTATCAAACACCAGGAGGGAAATAGAAAGCAATGAAGGTGAACAAGGTAAAAGAGACAAACGTAAATCCCATCGGAGAGAAGAGCAGAACTTCTTCAAGGTAGGCATTCCTGGAAGAAAAGTGAATTAAACACTAACATAAAAGCAAAATACTGCAGGTGCTGGAGATCTGAAATAAAAGCAAAAATTGCTGGGAATACTCAGCAGGTCTGGCGGCATCTGTGGAGAGAGAAGCTGGGTTAACGATTGAGGTCAGTGAACTGGCAAAGGTTAGAAATGTAATAGGTTTTAAGCAAATAAAACAGGGATGGGGCAAAAGATACTCTGTGTCATATTTTGTTTTATAATTCTCCTGTGATGTGCCTAGGGACATTTTATTACATTAAAGGCACTATATAAATATAAGTTTTTGTTACCAGCAAAACATTCAAACTTTACCGGCTGAGAACAGGATCAGCAGGCATGTCCGAGGTCTTTTCTGACTGTGAGAGTGGTATTTGGTTAGGCAGCATAAATAAGGCTTTGTTAGTTCCAAATTAATTTGTCATTTCTAGGTTCAGGCTGGGAGTATAGTATAAAAGCAGTCTAAATGAGTTATGTAAGCACATTGTGACATGCACCTTGGCATTCTGATTAGTTGACTTGTTTATCAACTTCTCATACAGCCCAGTAATTTTCAGAAGCCTTTTCCTCAATTAGCTTTTAGGGAAATTATCATTCACTTGTCATACTGCTATTGTCATTTTTTGATCTATTTCGTTCTCCTTCTTAGTGGCCAATAACAACAACTTATTTCAAGAAAATATTGTTACGACTGAGGCAGAAGGAGTGCACTGTCTTTTCTAGTTCCACTTCTCCACAGGTCACAACATACATTTAAATGTTTACCCAGTTATCAATGCAGTCAATCATAGACTCTACTCTTTATCACAGAATAAAATACACGAACCAGGTTTCTTAATAAACAACAAAATTATCAGTTTATTATAAAACAAGACAAACCAGTAATGAAGCATTAACGCACAGAGTGAAATATGAAAGTTCCCTTTTATCTTAGCCCCTCACACACACACCAGTTAACTGAAATAATAGTGATTTTCTCTTTAGAGCTCTGTTACAAGAAAAAAGACAAAAATAATACTTTGCCCAAATATTTGCTAATTCTTGAAGAAAAAAGAGAAAATATGGAAAGATGTCAGTTGTCTGTTTTTGGTTTGGCATCCCAAATACGCATCAATGACTGTCACTGGGCTTTTTCTAGAACAGTTCTTTTCAGGCCATGTTGAAGATCAGTTTGGCAGGCTTTCCAGGAGAAACACAAACATACGAATTAGGAGCAGAAGTAGTCCATTTGGCCCCTCTAGCCTGCTCTGCCATTCAATAAGATCATAGCCCATTACATTCAGCCCTATAAGTGCAGTCTCGTTCCTTCTGGTTGTGAATTGTTCTAGATTGTAAAAATGTCAAATTTTAAATGCTTTTTTCTTACTTCTCCTTCCTGTGTCTTTTTTTCTCTCTGCCTTAATTCAATCTTTCTTACGTTACAGAAGTAGGGAGGGTCAAGGCCATGAGGAGACTCAAACTGAGGAAGAGAATTTTACATTTGAGATGCTGGGGAACCAGGATCTTAGTGGTGACCATAGAAATGACCAAGACTTGTTGCAGGATAGGATACGTAAAGCAAAATTTTGAACGAGCTGAATTTTATGAAGAGTGGAGGATTGGAAGCTAGGCAGGAGAGTAAAAGAATTGTCAACTTTGGAGGTAACAGAGGCATGGATGAGAGTTTCAGCAGAAGATGCATGGATGGAGTTGGGCGATGTTATGAAGGTGGAAGTAAGTGGTCTTGTGATGGAGAAGATATGAGGGTAAAGCTCAGGCCTCACTGTGGTTGCGAACAGTCTGTTTCAACTCGGGGCAGTGGCCGGGGAGGGGCATTGAATTGGCATTGAGGGTAGAGTTAGTGAATAGGGCCCAAGACATCAAACCAGCGAAGACCACTGGTTTCACAATTTTATATACACACTTCTTTGTCTCATTCCTCAAATCTGGTCGTATCGTCAGTAAAGGCAACAATAAGCAAGGTGAAAGACAGCTTTGTGGGAAATAGGTAAGAGACAAATGTTCCTGGCCACTGGGGTCTCTTTCTTTGGGTGCAATGCCAATCTGGTCGCATCGTCAGTAAAAAGGAAACGTTCTAAGTCCAGAGAGCGCAAAGTCCTTCTGACAAACACTACTCGTTTCTGTTTGGAAATCTGCAAATGCAGATTTATGCAAAAGATTCTCCCCTGATCATTTCACATCCCTTATGACCGGCCTTTCTCGTCAGTTCCACTAATGAATTGAACCGATTTGAGGTCTGGCGGAAGGTTACTCTTGTTTCTCTCCCCATATATGCTGCCTAGCGTGCTGAGTATTTCCAACATGTTCTGTTTTCATTTGCGGTTTGACGGGTCTGAGGAAGTTTCGTTTTAAACAACCCGCCTAAATAGCCACATGGTTTGAAATGTTGTGAACACAGAAACAAAGTCTCTCTCCCCAACCTAAAATACAACAGAGGAAAAACAAATAGAGCAAGAGACCCATTGCATCATTGTAAGGCTTACTGATTTATTAGAAACATCCTGACAAATCAGTTCATCTCCCTCCAAGACGTGATCTGTTAAAAATGGACAGTGAAACCTGGGGTATCCCCGATTCGTTTGTTGAGCTAAGAGGACAATGGGGCCTGATGCTCCAACTGAAAGAAAAACACATACCAAAAAGATAAGGTGAGACCTATTCCTTTGGAAGTTTCACGGCAATTTGTGTGTTTATGGTATGGCCCGGATTACCCAGTATCAATTATTGATTAGGCCATAATTCCAAGAAAGCCCCGGTTTGTCCAGCTGGGATGTAACAAAAGGAACATGACCTGTTATCTCTTCAACCGCAGGAACCCCAGATGAGCAGCAAAAAGTTCTATTTATGTGACACTGCAGTGTCAACACAAGGGGAAAAATGAGCTTAATGATTTTATTTGGCTGGGGCTTACATACAAGGTCAGACTGAAAGCCTGTTTGAGAGTGGGAAATGGTTGAAAGGGGAAGAGCACATGTTGCAGTTTACGGTCTGAAAAAGAAGTTTGAAATAAAAAAGTGTTCTACACACACCTTATTTTTAGAGCATAGTATTTAAATGAAACGAATGAAAACACTTGGAATACTTTTAACACAATCATCCAGCAAATATCACAATTTCCTAATGCCAGTTTAATGCACCCCCCATTCAGTCATTGCTCATACTCAAAGCGATAAACATAATTCGTCCCTCAATACTATATACTAGGACTTGAGTTGCTAATTTGTTTCAACAATACCCTCCACCTCATAATAGGAGATTTTACTCTATTCTCCGAACACCCCCTGCCCCCACTCCATTCCTTCTCTGGCGAAGGCAGTAACTCCTTTTTGGGTCCTAGGCTCCAGCAGTCTTCTCGTGCTTCATCCAAATAGCCAGTGAATCTTCGTGTTCAAGTTTAGATACTGGGCGTGAGCAGGATATTTGACCACTGAGGGAGGGAGGTCATTGGAGTTAAGCTCCATATTGTCCTCATCCAATGTTCAAATACCTACAGTAGTCGGTCGTGTTCACTAAAAAGTAATCAGAAGTGACCACTGTTGGATCATTAAAAAAAAAGCTTAAATCCCCTATTTAAGGTTTTAAACAAAATAACTTTCTCTTGCATTTGGGTGTTCATCAACTTCTGCGTTTGTCCTGCTGCAACACAGTTCACAGGAATGAAAAAGTGACAATATAACGCTAAAACCACATTGGAAATCTGACATGGAGTAAAGATTGCAGGCCTTCTGCCGCTGGGAGTGGAGTCTTTTTTCCAGTGGCAATAGAACTCTTGGATCCCCGAATTCAAGTGCACACCAGTACCTCAACACCGGGCTTCAGCAAACAGTTTCCTTTCTGCACGAGAAGCTGCATGTGAACAAAAGATTGCTGATCATTTTTCATTGTTTGCTTTTGATATAATGTTGCTGTGTAGTTTGTACTTAGTTGAATCATCCAATAACTCAGTTTTGGGTTCCTTAGTTTGAGGATGTAGAAGAGGTTCACCAGGATGATAGCAGAAATCAGAGGCTTTAGGTAGGAAACCTTAGTCGCGTGAGACTGGGGAAATTGGGACTGCTTCCATCAGAACCAAAAACATCGAGAGGTATGATAGGCATTCAAAATTGAGGATTACAAAAAAAAAAAATTGAGAAAATACTTTGAAAAAAATTTCATTGAACTGGCTCCTACATTTAAGTTGATCACTGAAAAAGCAAAGGAAGAGGGTTTTTTATGTCGATATTTGTTCGGACATAGAACACAAATCAATAAGCCATGATCGTATTGAATGGTGGAGCAGGCTCGATGGTCTACTGCTGCTCCTATTACTTGTGTTTTAAAAGGACAGTGGATAAATATAGGAAAAATAAGAAAAAACGTGCAAGGACAGGGAAATGGCACAGGCAATTCAGGTTGACTGGTCTCCTGTAAAATTCTGTAATTCATAAAATAGTAAAACCCACGACCGCTGTCATGACTCATGGAGCAACTCTCCCAATCATGCTTATGCTGTTTCCCCATCCCACTCCTGTCCCCCAACCTGAGTGAAAACCTAACGTCTGGTTTATCACCAAGACTGTTTCCTTCCACCTCTGGAACACTGTCTTCCTTTTTCACTTCAAGCTCAACTTCTCCAATGCTCTGCTGACCAGCCTCTTCAGTATCACTTTATACAATTCAAACTCAGCCTGCATCCATCCCACACACCTGTCTCTGACCTCCCTGTCTCGAGTATTTATCTCAAAATACTCATTCTATGATCTTAGTCGACCATACTCTACAATCTTCGCTATGACTACATCCCAACTTGCAAACCCCATTCTTTTCACGAGTCTGCTGCATACCCCATCTTCATCGATAGGAGAGATTTTTGCCATTGACACCATGGGACCCGCTTCCTAAACTTTACCTTGCCACATCTTGACCCTCCTTGCAAACTTTTAAAAAAACACATGAAAATACAGGACCAAGCCTTCCATTACCTCCCCTATGTGATCTATTTCCTGTTCAATGTCCCCCATTCCTTCTGTAAAATTCTTTGGAATATCTTGTTGAGGAAAATATGTGTAATAAATACAACCACCTGTTTCTTTGGAGTCATTTACAGCACAGGAGGTGGTTATTGCCCCATCAAGTCCATGCTGGCTCTCCACAGAGCTCTGCAGTCAGTCCCACTCCCCTGCTCTATCCCCGTAACCTTGTAAGTTTATTTCCCTCAAGTGGCCAACCAATTTCCCTTTTAAGTCATTCATTGCCTCTGCTTCCACCAGCCTTGTGGGCAGCGCTTTCCAGATCATTACCATCCGCTGCGTAAATAAAGTTCTTCCCATATTCCCCCTGCATCTCTTGCCGAAAAGCTTCCGTCTGTGCCCCCTAGTGCTTGCACCATTTGTTAATGGGAACAGTTTTTCCTGTGTCTAATGTATCTAAGCCTGTCATAAATCTTGTACACTTCTATTAAATGTTCCCTCAATCTCCTTTGTTCTAAACAGAACCCCAGCTTTTCCAACCTTGCCTTGAAACAAAAATGCCTCAACCCTGGAACCGTTCTGGTAAATCTCCTCTGCACCCTTTCAAGGACCCTCACATCCTTTCTGAAGTGTGGTGACCAGAACTGGACACAATACTGCAGTTGGGGCCTAACCAGAGCTTTATAAAAGGTTCAGCATAACTTTCCTGCTTTTGTACTCAATGCCTCTATTTATGAAGATCCCATATACTTTACTAACCACACTCTCAATACGTCCTACCACCTTCAAATATCAATGCCCTCTGTTCCTGTACGCTCTTTAGAACTGTGCCATTAAGTCTATATTGCCTCCCTATACCTGCTGCAAAAATGCATCACCTCAGACCTGTCAGTATTAAATTTCATCTGCCACCTGTCTTCCCATTCTGCTAGCTGGCCTGTCTATGTCCTGTTGCAGGCTGTTCACATAATCCCCACTGTTTGCCACACCTCCAAGTTTGGTATCATCAGCAAAATTTGAGATTCTACTCTGTATTCTAAGATCAAAGTTATTTATATATAGCAAAAAAAAAGTGGTCCCAGCACTGACCATTGGGGAACACTACTGTCTGCCATCCTCCAATCTGAAAAACAACCACTTACTACGATTCGCTGTTTTCTGTCCTTAAGCCAATTTTTTTTATCCATTGGACACTGACCCTCCTATTTCATGAGCCTCAATTTTGTTAGCTTTTTATGTGGTACTTATCAAACGTCTTTTAAAATCCTTATACAGAACAACCACAGGATTCCCTTCATGGACCTTCTCTGTTACTTCATCAAAAAATTCAATCAGATCGATCAAGCATGATTTGTCTTCTACAAATCCATGCTGGCTATCCTTTATTAACTCAAATGTCTCCAAGTGCCCGTTGATTTTTTCCCTGATTATTATTGCTAAAACCTGACCCACCACAGGATGTTAAACTAACTGGCCTGCAGTTGCCAGGACTGTCCTTACACCCTTTCTAGAATAAGGGTAACATATTTGCCACTCTCCAACCATCTGGCACCTCCCCCATATCTAGGGAAGATTGAAAGATTATGTCTCCATCCCCACTTCCTTTAGCAACTTGGGATGCAAACCATCCAGACCAGGTGACTTATCTACTCCAAGCATAGCCAACCTTTGCAGTACCAGTGGCCTAAAGGGAATGGTGACTAATGGCGGGATGAAGTGGTGGATGCACAAGAGGCTAGAGTCAGGTATGCCCAATTCTGGGGTTCTGGTTAGAGGTGTTGAGTAACTCAGAGTGAATGTAGATCAGCAAGAACAGAAGTGACGGAAGCAGGTAACATTATGGATGTCGAAATACGCACTTTGTGATGGAGACATTATGGGGTCAGGTGGTCAGTTTGGAATTCAATAGGTTGCTGAGGTTGCAAACTGTCTGGTTCAATCTTAGTTAATGAATGGGAAGGGGGATTGAATCAGTGGCAAGGTTATGGAGTTTGTAGCTGGGTCTGAAGATGATGGTTTTAGTCTCTTCAATATTTAATTTAAAAAAATGTCCATGGGATGAGTGTCACTGGCAAGGTCGACAAAACTGCACATTATCTAGGACTGGTTGTCAGACAAGCAATCTGACAACACAGAGGCAGTGAAGAGTTTGAGCGAAGAGTGAAGAGATAGAGTATCATTAGCATGTATGTGAAAGCTAACCAATGTCTTTATGATGTTGGCAATGTCTTGAGGTATTGAATGTCTAGAATATTGGGGGAAGGGTGTGAAAGTACACTGTTTTATCCTATTCTCACCTGATAGTCCTAGATATGCACTTTTCAAATAAGTCACTGGATATTGCTGGGAAACTGCAGCTTACTAACGTGCAATACAAAGGTCATACCTTTTAAAATCTAATAGACAAATCAAACAACCATTGCACATATAAATGCAACTTTTCATTACACTTTTTAAAAGTTCAATTAACAGTTTGAGAAAAACACTATGTCCTCATTAAATCTATGATAGACTGTTCTAAAAAAACTTAATAAAAACACTGTAGATAAGTACGCACAAGGATCTGCAGAATCTTTGTTCACGTGTCCACACTTGCTTTTATAAAGGACATTATAGTTTTAAGTGCCAGATAATGATTAATTTCTGCTGCAGTGGATTCTTGTTACTCCCAAGACACATTGAAATACCCTATTTTTAATGAAATATCTTCCTTGATATTTTCATGTGGGTTACAATACAACCACAAGCTTGCTTACTATAAATATCAAAGTTTATTTGCACACAAAAGTTGCCTGTAATTCTTTAGTTACAAGGACTCCTCTGAACAGAACAAAAATTACTATCATTTTCTTTTATCTAGATAGGAATATAACTGTAATCTGAACCATACCAGTATTGAAAGTGGTGTGGTCAAAAGGCAGACAAATGTATAGGACAGTAATGCTGTAGAAATACACCACCCAGTGGTCGTTTCTACAAGTGCAGAAAGTTACAACATTTTCTTTGAATGCCGCTGCATGAAGTGTCTTCTGTTTTACAATGCAGGTCTTACAAGTTCAAATACTGAGTCAGGTATTTGTTGGAGATGCAGCTGTGAGCAGCATTTCCAATTCACGTCGGCATAAAATCATTTATTATGTTTGGTGGTTAAAATTTCAGTATGGTATTTTTAGTTTGTAAAGCCTTTTCAGCTATGTCCACACGTTCTTTAAGCAAATTAGCTTGTTCTGCAGTGCCCAGGCTGGAGGCATTCTTCAATAAGAAGTGTGTAATGAAGAGTTTCAGGCCTTCTCGCAACATTGCCAGCTTTGGAGTTCCAGAGATCCTGCAATGACAGAATACAAGGACCTTTAGAAGAATCCCAATTGGCAACTGGGTGTTGGAATGTTATTGCATGGTTATTTCAGCTTTTGGACAAAAGTATGAATTGAGAATGAATAGAGGGGATAAATATTCAACAAACTTCCTAACCGTTGAAAGAGACCTTTAGTGTAAGGGTAAATATATGGAATAATGTGCAATTGTCCTTAGTTCAAGTCACAAACAGTTAAATGTCATCAAAACTGAAATTTGTAGTGCTAAGTTGAAGATCTGAAAGTTGCTATAACATTTAATTATACAGGTTGATTGGACTAATGTCTAGAGAGAATCTTTTACACAATGGTCCTGGCACTCACATCTCTATCTTATCCTTTGATTCTGAAGGTGTCTAATTGTTTTAACAAATTTCAGTCTAATCTTAAAAGTATTTCTGTAACTATGCTTTGCCACCAATGATCTGGATTAAATGCACTGGCCAAAATAAGCTAAGCAAGCACAGAGTGAGGGATCAATCCTGGGACCTCCTGGCCTGTAATACGTAGAAGGCCCCTTTTCCCACTAAATCACTCAGGCAGGCAATTCAAACTCTTATATCACATTAATTTACTGATTTTAATGATCGATTCAGTCACTAATCACCATTTTGTCTATAACCATGAATCAAGAAACACAATGAAGTTTATAGTGCTGAAGTAAACATATAGGTAATGAAGTTATTTACATTTAATGCAAGATCTAAAGCAAGGCACAGAAAGTTACATTTTAGATATGTTGACTGGACTATATGGCGTCTACGCTATTTTGAAATTAATTGACATATTTGAACACTTTTATGGCATTGTTTTACATTTATATATAAAATAAAAAAATAGAAATGATAACATTTGTTACAAAAATGCTACCTTTGAAATATTGCCACTAATTCTTCTGGTTCTGTGTTCACAAGTAGTTTATGCAGAACTTGGCGTAGGAACCTGACTTTAGATTTATCCAGTTCACTGAACTCAATCACCTACAATATTCAAACAGGTAAATATGGTAAACAAAAAAAAGTAGAAAATATATGGAATAATGTGCAATTATCCTTAGTTCCAGTCACAAACAGTTAAATATCAAATCTGAAATTGGTAGTTCTAAGTTGAAGATCTGAAAGTTGCTGTAACATTTAATAGTAGAAAAATAGAAGTAGGTCATTCAGCCCCTTGAGTCTGTTCTGTCATTCAGTTAGGTCAAGGCTGATCTGTATCACAACTCCATATCCTCTTAGCCAGTAAAAATCTATTAATCTGGTCTTGAAAATTTCTATTAACCCAGCATCCAAAGCTTTTTGTGGAGTGTTCCATATTTCCACCATTCTTTGTGTGAAGAAGTGCTTCCTGAAATCACCCCTAAATAGCCTAGCTCTAATTTAAGGTTATAACCCCTTGTTCTGGCTACCCCAGAGAAAATAATATCTCTCTGTCTACCCCTTTGAACATCCGAAACGCCTCAATTAGATCATCCCTTGATCTTCTTTACTCAAGGAAATAAGCCTAATCTATGCAACCTGTCTTCACAAGTTAACTTTTTCAGACTCGGTATCATTCTGGTAAATCTATGCTGCACCCCACTCTATGGCCAATATATCCTCTGTGAGATGCAGTGCTCCAAAAGGGGTCTAACCAGAGCTTTAACATTGAAAAAATTCTTATATTAAATAAGTTCCTCCCCATGATTTATTTTCAGGTTCCCTTGTATTTTGTCCTCTTCTGCTGTGAAAACCGATAGAAAGTGCTCATTTAACTAATCTGCAATTTCCTATTATCGTCTCACCTCCATCTGTCTTTAATGGGACCACATTTTATAAAATGGAATTGCTTGACAAAAAATGACCAAGGCCCATCTAGTTCAGCTTCTACCTTCCTGGCAAAGTATGATAAAAACTTTTCCTGTTAGCTTTAATATCCCTTCCAAGTTGGTTTTTTAATATTCCAATTTGTACCTCATAACTTTCTGTGTCTTTTTGTTGCTTTTCCAGTCTGCTGGATTCCACTTTTCCTTGCATTTGTGTAAGCCTTTTCTGTTAGCTTGAAACTCCCCTAAACTTACTTGTTGACTGGTTAACTACACAAGTGGAACCTTTGCCTCTATGTACTGGTTTTGTATCATATATACATCTTTGAATACTTCCCAATGATTGGCTGTAGGTTTACCTATTAACAGTTCAGCCCAGTTTATTGTAGTCAATGGAGTTCTCAGGCTTTCAAAGTTTGCCGTACTTAAATCTTGTTTGGTGTCTCTCCCTCTCAAACCTAATATTAAATGCATTAAAACGGTTACTATTTGCAAGATGCTCCCTTACCCTTTTTTATTTCATGGGATATGGGCGTCACTGGCAAGGCCAGCATTTAATGCCCATCCCTAATTACCCTCCACAACTGAGTGACTTGCTGGGCCATTTCGGAGGGCAGTTAAGAGTCAACCACATTGGTGTGGGTCTGGAGTCACATGTAGGCCAGACCAGGTAAGTATGGCAGATTTCCTTCTCTAAGTGCACCAGATGATATGACAAATGATGATAGTTCCATGGACAATTACTAATTTTTACTAATTAATTGAATTTAAATTCCATCAGCTGTCATGGTGGGATTTGAACCCTTGTAAGCCTGGCCTCTGGATTAGTAGCTCAGTGACATTACGACGACGCGACCGTCTCCCCAGACTGTTAACTAATTCTGGTTCGTTATCAAATCTAATATGGTCTTAAACCTTGTTGATTCTAAAAGTATTATTCTAGAGAACTGTCCCACTCATTAACACTGCAAGAACAGCGGAAGGTCAGAGAGCCCACTGGGGATAAAGCAGTGGCAGAGAGTGGAGAGCACTGCGAGAACAGTGGACATAAAGCAACGGCGGAGGGCGGTGAGAAGAGAGAGAGAGCATGTGAGAGTATTGTGATACTGCGAGAACAGCAGACATAAAGCAACAGCTGTGGGGGGGGGGGGGAGGGGGAGGGAAAAGAGGGATGGAGGAAGGGTGGGGGAGAGAGAGAGCACGAGAGTGAGAGTACTGCGAGTACAGCGGACATAAAGCAACAGCTGTGGGGGTGGGGGGGGAAGAGGGATGGAGAAAGGGTGGGGGAGGGAGAGAGAGAGCACGAGAGTGAGAGTACTGCGTGTACAGCAGACATAAAGCAACAGCTGTGGGGGGGGGGGGGGGAGGGAGGGATGGAGGGAGGGTCGGGGAGAGAGTGAGAGAGAGAGAGCACGAGAGAGAGATTACTGCGAGTACAGCAGACATAAAGCAACGGTGGGGGGCGGGGTGAGAGAGAGCGCATGCAAGCGAGAGTACTGAGAGAACAGCGGACATAAAGCAACAGCGGGGGAGGAGGGAGGGAAGGACAGAGAGAGAGTGCACGAGAGTGAGAGTACTGTGAGAACAGCGGACATAAAGCAACGGCGGTGGAGGAGAGAGAGAGCGAGCGAGTACTGTGAAAACAGCGGACATAAAGCAACAGCTGGGCGGGGGGGGGTGGGAAAAGAGGGAGAGAGAGAGTACGCGCGAGCACGCTTGCACTGAGAACAGCAGAAGGCCTGAGAGCACAGTGGGCCAAAAGCAGTGGCAGAGAGACAGCATGGCTAGAACAGAAGGTCCAAGAGCACAGCAGGGATAAAGCAGCAGTGGACAGAGAGATGGAGAGAGCACTGAGAGAGGAAACGAAGAAAAAAAATCAGTGTGATGTCACAGGATGCAGCAAGTGGTTGGTTGGTATTTCTCTTTTCCTCTCTCTAAACTAAAGCATTCTTTCAAGTAGGAACCGGGAAATTATTAACCTCAATCAGGGTGAGAAAACAGTGAGTGAATTAATAAGAGTAGTAGCACAGATTACTGGTGATAGTTGAGCCTAGGTAGGTGAACTCTTGAACCACTTCCAGAGCATGTCTCTAGATGCAGAAATCAACAAGCGCATGGGAAAGGCTTCCACTGCTATGTCCAGACTGGCCAAGAGAGTGTGGGAAAATGGCGCACTGACACGGAACACAAAAGTCCGAGTGTATCAAGCCTGTGTCCTCAGTACCTTGCTCTATGGCAGCGAGGCCAGGACAACGTATGTCAGCCAAGAGCGACGTCTCAATTCATTCCATCTTCGCTGCCTCCGGAGAATACTTGGCATCAGGTGGCAGGACCGTATCTCCAACACAGAAGTCCTCGAGGCGGCCAACATCCCCAGCTTATACAGACTACTGAGTCAGCGGCGCTTGAGATGGCTTGGCCATGTGAGCCGCATGGAAGATGGCAGGATCCCCAAAGACACATTGTACAGCGAACTTGCCACTGGTATCAGACCCACTGGCTGTTCATGTCTCCGCCTTAAAGACGTCTGCAAACGCGACATGAAGTCCTGTAACATTGATCACAAGTCGTGGGAGTCAGTTGGCAGCGTTCGCCAGAGCTGGCGGGCAGCCATAAAGGCGGGGCTAAAGTGTGGCGAGTCGAAGAGACTTAGCAGCTGGCAGTAAAAAAGACAGAGGCGCAAGGGGAGAGCCAACTGTGTAACAGCCCCGACAAACAAATTTTTCTGCAGCACCTGTGGACGAGCCTGTCACTCTAGAATTGGCCTTTATAGCCACTCCAGGCGTTGCTCCACACACCACTGACCACCTCCAGGTGCTTACCCATTGTCTCTCGAGATAAGGAGGCCAAAGAAGGAGTAGCACAGAGCAGGTCTAGAGGCATTAATTAAAATTAATAGTTTAAACAAAGTACCAACTCAATTCCAAAAGAGGAAATAGAGTTTTTTTTTAGATCATGGATGGGGAGCTGCAACCTGTCCCTTGCATTTCCTGTGCCATGTGGGAACTTCAGTACACTTCATGTGTCTTGGGCAACCATGCGTGTCGGAAGCACCTCCACCTGCTTCAGCTCAAGCTCAGGATTTCTGAGCTTGAGAAGCAGCTGGAGTCACTGTGGAACATCAGGGAGCAGGAGTTTCCTGGATTGTACTTTCCAGGAGCTGGTAACCCCAGAGGCAAGATAGTAGGTGCATGGCCATCCAGAAGACGAGGAAGAAGCAGGAGATGCAAGAGTCTTTGCGGTGTGTGCCACTCTCAAACAGGTACTCAGCATTGGTTCTACTGGGAGCGACAACACCCTGAAGGAGTGCATTCAGAGCTTTACAGGAAGGAGAAACAAAGTGTAGAAATGTAGTTGTATTAGGAGATTCCATAGTCAGGAGGACACAGGCATTTCTGTAACCGTCATTGTGAGTCCTGCATGGTGAGTTGCTTCCCTGGTGCCAGGCTAAAGGACATCACGGAGAGGGTGCTGGATATTCTGCAAGGGGAAGGGAGTGAGCCAGAGGTTGTGGTACACATTGATACCAACGATTTTGCAAGGGCAGGTATTGAGGTCCTACGGTCAGATTTTCAGGAGCTAGGGAGGAAGTTAAAGAGTAGCAGCTCGAAGGTAGTAATCTCTGCATCACTCTGCCACACGCTAGCGAGAGTAGAAATAGGAAGATAGGCAGGATCAATGCGTGGCTTGAAGCGTGACGCAGGAGGGAGGGATACAGATTCTTAGGGCATTGAGACCAGTTCTGGGGCAGAAGGCACTGATTCAAAAGGAACGGGTTGCACCTCAACAGGACTGGGACCAGTGTCTTTGTGGGGAGGTTCACTAGTATGATTGGGGAAACTTTAAACTAAATTGGCAGAGAGATGGTCACTAGCATATAGAAGTAGAAAAGAGGAATATGCTGCATAATGTGAGAGCATTGGACAGTACTAGAGAAGGGAGTAGTCCCAAATTAGATAGGAGCAGACAGAGGAGGGCAATGAGGAAAGCAAATACAAGACAGCAATACATGTATGTAAATGCACAAAGTGTGGTGAATAATGTTGGTGAGCTACAAGCACAAATAGTATGGGAATATGATGTAGTGGCAATAATGGAAACATGGCTTAAAAAATGATGAGGACTGAGTGCTTAACATGCAAGGATATAAAGTGTTCAGAAAAGATAGGGAAGGAAAAAAGGGAGGTGGGGTGCCATTATTGATTAGGGAAGACATTGTAGTGTTGGAAAGGGAGGATGTCCTTGAGGAGGCAAGGACAGAACCCATTTGGTTAGAGTTAAGAAACAAAGAGAGTATGATCATGCTACTAGGGGTATTCTATAGGCCTCCAAATAGAGAGAGAGAGAGAGATTGTGGAGCAAATCTGCAGGGAAATCAGAGATGTGCAAGAACTATAGAGTATTGATATTGGGGGACTTCCATTATCCAAATATGGATTGGGATAATTGTAGAGTAAAGGGAAAGGGGGGAAGGAATTTCTGATGTGTTCAGGAGAACTTCCTTGATCAATATGTTCTTGGCCCAACTAGAAAGGAGGCATTGCTGGATCTGGTGCTGGGAAATGAGGTGGATCAGGTGTCTGTGGAGGTGCACTTGGGAGGGATCACCTTATCATAAGGTTTAGACTTGAAATTCAGAAAAGCAAGGAACGATACAAGATAGAATGGCTAGATTGGAAGAGGGCTAATTTCAATGTGATGAGAAGGGATCCAGGATAAAATGGAACCAAGAACTGATGGGAAAAACTGTCATGGAACAACGGGCGATCTTTGAGGAACAGATGCTTCAGATACAGACTAGATACATTCCAACAAGGGCAAATGGTTGGGGAACCAAAAACAGGGCTTCTTGGATGTCGAGGAAGATAGTGATTATGATGAAACAAAAAAAAGAGGGTGCATGATGCATTTTAGGTGAATTCTTCAAGTGAGAACTAGGCCAAATACAATAAGTTGAGAGGGAAGGTGAAGAGAAAATAAGACTGGCAAAGAGAGACTAGAAGAATAGAATGGCAGTCAACAGAAAAGGAAATCCAAAAATCTTCTACTGGCATGAAAACAGTAAGTGAGTACTAAGAGCTGGAGTGGGACCTAATAGGGACAAAGAGAGCAATATATGCTTACAGGCACAGGATAAAGCTAGAATATTTAATGAGTGCTTTGTATCAGTGTTTACTAAGGAAGAGTAACCTGACAAATATCAGTAGAAGTGGAGAGAGTAGAAGCAATGGATAGGGTAAAAATTGATAGGGAGGTTGTACTGGAAAGGCTGGCTATGCTGGCTTGCATCCCGGGTTGCTAAAGGAAGTGGGGATGGAGATAGCGGAGGTCTTGCCATAATCTTCCAATCTTCCCTAGATATGGGGGAGGTGCCAGAGGATTGGAAAGTGGCAAATGTAACACCCTTATCCAAGAAAGGGTGTAAAGACAGTCCTCCTAGCAACTACAGGACAGTTATTTTAAAATCAGTGGTGGGTAAGGTTTTCGAAACAATAATTGTGGGGAAAAAAAATCAACAGGCATTTGGAGAGATTTGAGTTAATTAAGGATAGCAAGAACAGATTTGTAAAAGGCAGATCATGCTTGAATAATCAAATTGGATTTTTTGTTAAAGCAGAGAAGGTTGATGAAGGGAATGCGGTGGATGTTGCCTATATGGATTTTGAAGAAGGCGTTTGATAAGAGTCATAGGGCTGGATTTTATCTTAGGCGGACAGGAATTCGCCACCAACGTAAACATATCCCCCACTCTACCATTACCATCAAACCAGGGGACCAACCCTGGTTCAAAGAAGAGTGCAGGAGGGCATGCCAGCAGCAGCACCAGGCATACCTCAAAATGTGGTGTCAGCCTGGTGAAGCTACAACACAGGACTACTTGCATGCCAAACAGCTGAAGCAGCATGCGATAGACAGGGCCAAGCGATCCCACAACCAACAGATCAAATCTAAGCTTTGCAGTCCTGCCACATCCAGTTGTGAATGGTGGTGGGCAATTAAACAACTGACAGGAGAAGGCTCCACAAATATCCCCATCCTCAACGATGGGGGAGCCCAACACATCAGTGCAAAAGACAAGGCTGAAGCATCTGCATCCTATCTTCAGCCAGAAGTGCCGAGTGGATGATCCATCTCGGCCTCCTCCTGAGGTCCCCTGCATCACAGATGCCAGTCTTCAGCCAATCCGATTCACTCCACGGGATGTCAAGAAACGGCTGAAGGCACTGGATACTGCAAATGCTATGGGCCCTGACAACATTCCAGAAATAGTGCTGAAGACCTGTACTCCAGAACTAGCCGTGCCTCTAGCCCAGCTGTTCCAGTACAGCTATAACACTGGCATCTATCTGGCAATGTGGAAAATTGCTCAGCTATATCCTTTTCACAAAAAACAGGACAAATCCAACCTGGCCTATCGGTCTACTCTCGATCATCAGTAAAGTGATGGAAAGGGTCGTCAGCAGTGCTATCAAGCGGCACTTGCTCAGCAATAACCTGCTCACTGACGCTCAGTTTGGGTTCCACCAGGGACACTCAGCTCCTGCCCTCATTACAGCCTTTGTCCGAACATAGACAAAAGAGCTGAACTCAAGAGATGAGGTGACAGTTGACATCAAGGAAGCATTTGACCAAGTATGGCATCAAGGAGCCCTAGCAAAACTGGAGTCAACAGGAATCGGGGGAAAATATCTCCACTGGCTGGAGTCATATCTAGCACAAAGGAAGATGGCTCTGGTTGTTGGAGGTCAACCACCTGACTCCCAGGACATCACTGCAGGATTTCCTCAGGGTAGTGTCCTAAAGGTCTGCTCAGGTCAGGAAAAAGAACCCGACCCGAACCACAGTGGACCTGAGCCTGACCTGGCCCAATCCCCTCCGATCTGGCTCCGAGCCCGACCCGACCTGAGCCTGACATAGACTCGATCCGACCCGACCATCCCTTCGCTTACCTTCTGACTGGGAAGCTCCAGGAAGCTGTAGCGCACGTGTGATGACGTCATAGTGACGTCACTCGTTCACTGCGCAGACTCAGTTTCGTCCCAGACTCGCAGCTCAGTTAAGTTTTTTAATTTCAATACTTACCAGCACAGCACTTACCATGTGTGTCTAGCCCGACCCGACCCAGACTTAGCCTGACCCGAGCCCGAAAGCCGGACCCGGAAGATGGGCCTAATCCGACCCGAACGCGACACTTCGTTGGGTCTCATTGGGTTCGGGTCGGAGGCAGGCCTTTATAGTGTCCTAGGCCCAACCATCTTCAGCCGCTTCACCAATGATCTTCCCTCCATCATAAGGTCAGAGGTGGGGATGCTTACTGATGATTGCACAATGTTCAGCACCTTTTGTGACTCCTCAGAACTGAAGCGGCCCTTGTCCAGATGCAGCAAGACCTGGACAACATCCAGGCTTGGGCTAATAAGTGGCAAGTAACATTTGTGCCACATAGGTGCCAGGCAATTACCATCTCAAACAAGAGAGAATATAACCATCTCCTCTTTATGTTCAATGGCATTACCATCACTGAATCCCCCACTATCAACATCCTGGGGGTTATCATTGATGTGAAGCTGAACTGGACCATCCACATAAATACAGTAGCTACAAGAGCAGGTCAGAGGCTAGGAATTCTGCGACGAGTAACTCACCTTCCGTTTCCCCAATGCCTGCCCACAATCTATGAGGCACAAGTTAAGAATGTGATGGAATACACTCCACTTGCCTGGATGACTGCAGCTTCAACAACCCTCAAAGAACTTGACACCATCCAGGAGAAAGCAGCCCACTTGATTGGCACCCCATCCACCACATCAAACATTCACTTCCCTTCACCACCGAGGCAGCAGTGTGTACCATCTACAAGATGCACTGCAGCAACGCACCAAGGCTCCTTAATCATCACCTTCTAAACCCGTGACCTCTACCACCTAGAAGGACAAGGGCAGCAGATGCATGGGAACACCACCATCTGAAAATTCCCCTCCACACACCATCCTGACTTAGAACTATATCGCCGTTCCTTCACTGTCACTGGGTCAAAATCCTACAACTCCCTTCCTAACAGCACTGTAGGTGTACCTACACCCTAAGGACTGCAGCGGTTCAAGAAGGCAACTCACCACCACCTTCTCAAGAGCAATTAGGGATGGGCAATAAATGCTGACCTAGCCAGCGACGCCCACATCCCCCGAATGAATACAGAAAAAAAAGTGGGGGGGGGGGGAGAAGAAGGGGTGTGAGGGCAGGAATGGGACACGTGAAAAGGGAGAGGAAGAAAACCTGCAGATTTACTGGAGCACTGCAAATGACACTTTTTCCAAGGCCTATTTTTAAACATGGGTGCATCAAACCAATAACTACACTACACTGGCAGGGACTCTCAACCCAGCTGAAAAAACTCAGATGATCAGCAATTACCATTTAGGGAAGGTTGGGGCGTACATGTCAGACTCTGGCCTCTTGTCCATTCCTCACTTCCTTTACTTCACCCCACTACTGATGGTCAAGTCTTCAGCTGTCTAGGGCCTGTGCACTAGAATTCCCTCCCTGAAACTCTCCACCTCTCTTCCCCTTTAAATCCCTCCTTAATACCCACTGTTTTGGCTACTTATAAGTTCCTAATATTTCCTTCCTTGGTTCAGCGCCTATTTTTGATTATGCTTCAGTGAAGTGCCTTTGGGACATCTTTCTGTGTTAAAGGCGCTATAAAAATGATATTGTTATCCACCAAGACTGGGATTTGAATCTAGAGCTCCTATTTGTGTAAAATGAGGCTTAACCGTCTTGCTATTTAGATGACAAAATATATAAAAAGTTCCTGGAAACCACCTCTCAAATTTTGTTCACTTCAAGTTCATTTTGAATTCAGAATTACAGAACTGAATAATTCCTATACACTGTAGATGGCTTTAACTTATTGAAGATTGTATCTGTAATACTGCATGTCATTACACCCCAAATATATTACATGATTGAAATGCAAGCAAACCAGTGGTAAAGGATTAAGCATGGTTAAACAACGAATGAATGTTGTGTGCAGTGCTTTATTTTCAACCAAATGATCAGCAGTTTCTTGGTAAAAGCATTGACAATGGCTATGACTTCCTTTCTTTCCTCACCAATTTTCTTGCTGCTGCATGGTTCCACAGGGGCTGGTACCCTCCAGGTCACCCAGGTGAGCATTATTCATGTGTGAACCTTGATAGCAAGACTGAGTTTGCAGGGTTGCAATGGCAGGCTACTTGATGCTTGGAAGCATCATAACCAAGCCAAATTGCATTCTCACCCAATATCAACAGATGCACCTCTGGTACAGCGTTACTGGATAGCAATCAGGAGTGCAATTCTTTACCATTTTCCCACTGCTAACCCAGGAAGGCAATCAAGGTGTTATTATTATTTAGTCGAGATCAGCTAACATAGCACAAGCCAGGGATCAAATTTAGTAGATGCTCTGACATGCAAGGCTTGATAACTGATTGGATAAATAATTAAGCCATCACAGCAACCACATAACTGTGAATTCCAGCTAGCATGAGAGATGCTGGTATTGTCCTTTTTTGCCACATCAACCTTATTTCTTTTCCTGTTACAAAATTCCACATGCTTTGAGAAGCTTTCCAAGTGGGTGGCTCTACAGTATAAGTGAGACATTAGTCACTCAGATGCTAATGCCAGCAGCTCAAGCAATCTGGCATCCTGCTACATCTCTAGTGGTTTTATGATTTACTTGTGAAATAAAGACTTCCTGATTATCCTCTCGCACACATTAGATGATTCATCTTTTTTCCTCTCATGTAGTCTTGATAAGAAAATTCCATTTACACTTGACACTCTATGATAAGTTACCATCATTTGCTCTCTCCCTTCTGTGTAAACTCGTTCATACTTTTCCAGGCAGGAAATTTAACGATGTTCTTTTACAGCAGATCTCCAGGTAACAAGGCTATATATAAAAGCTTTAAGTTAGGAAACCTCCAATAATCTTTGAGGAAAGCATTCTGTTGGGAAATATAGCAAAAAATTTTCCTGCATCCAATGTTATCCACAGTTAGGAAGGGCTCAATAACAAACTTCAGTGACTTACCACTTGGGTACAAAATTATGTATTGTGCAATAAGGAAGGTAAGGAAGAGGATAGATCTAAACGGAATATCTTATACAATAAGGGATTGTGCTAAGAGTAATGATTTTATATTCAGAATGCACTCACCTTAAAGATGGACAGAGAGACCACTTTCCTGCTGAGAAGGTGAACAAGGAGATGAACCAAGTTTGTGGTTGCCACATTGGCCATGCTCTTCAATTCGCGGAAGTGATCCCACATGCTGAATTGGAAAGTCATCTATTAGGGTTGAAGGATCAAATAGAAATTTGAAAAATATCTACAGATGCTTAATGAACCTAAACATTTTTGTAAGTTAGCAAGTTTGAGAACTGTCCTCTGACTGTGTAGTTTGAATCTGTTCTCACTCTCCCGCTTTCAGATGAGCAGGTTATAGAGTGCATTTTATATCAGATTGTCAATAACTAAATTTATATGAACAAAAGCAAAAATGAAAATAGATTACCAAACATTCTATTTAACATGGACTTCAATGTATAGGAGCTGAATTGCTACTATTCAAGCTTTTGTGTTGTTCATTATGTTCGCCTTCTCCTTCCACCACCCTGTTGAAATGGCAAATAAGAATTTTTGGAACAGGCTACCAAAAGGGTAAAAATCTCCATATAAAATGATCTAAATGTTTGCATGCACCAGACTCTGATAACATCTTCTGATGATGCAGTCAACAAGAAGTCTAGATTTGACTCCAGGACCATTTTAAATGCTGTGGCACAATCTTGAGTATGTGTTCCCATAATACAGAAAAGATTTGGAGGGAGTCAGGGCTGATTCAGGAGAGCACTGGTAAAAGTTAGTTCTTCACTTAAAATGACTTCAAAAAATATTTTTAGTCTCCAGTGCAATTGAAATCTAAACATAATATTGTTACTAGTTATTGCAGCTGTATATATTGAAACAATGTGAAGCCACTTACTCCACAACTATTAACTCTTAATAAAACAATCTTAAATACATTATTACATTGTTAGGATTACTAAACTGTTTCAGTCAATCTACTTTAAAATCAACATCTCATCAGAAAAATCCATCAGCTTAAATTATTGGAGGAAATGTTAAATGACATCTTAGACAACACCGGAAAGTGCCAATATTTTGATATGCTAAACACAGGTAAAATGCATTTTAACTTGCAGTAAATAATGTAACCTGCATGATAACGGAAGTTTTTTTTTGCTGACATCTCTTAAACTGTTGACATGTAAGCATTTACCTCTCAAGGTCAGTTTTAAGCACAGACATAATGTTCACAGGGATAAAACAAATATTGCACGCAGTCATGTTTGTCTTGAGCGGAAGAAACTTGTCAGGTAAGTGCATTCTAATTCACTTGTAAACCTGTACAGCTGAATGAATAGAAGCAATCCGCGAATATAAATAAGCATAAGAAACAAACAAAATATAAAGAGCAGTACTATTAAGGATCAGTTGGCACTTCAAGGCTAGAAGTAGGTGAATAAAAAAGGCATTCTTCTTGGTGGTAACTTCTAATGCTCATACTTAACCCTATAACCTTTAATCTGTTCCTATTCAGATTTTAAAACAAACCAGCCCATTTTTGAAGGAGTTAATTGACACAGCGTCACTTTAGTTAGGAATCTGTTTCACATACGCACAACACTGAAAAGAAAACGAATACTCCAATTTCCAGTAACAAAATCAGAAAATGCTGGAAATACTCAGCAGGTATGGCATCATCAGTGCAGACCGAAACGGAGTTAATGTTTCAGGTCTGTAACCATTCATCACAACTGGAAAAAAGTTAGAAACGTAATAGGTTTTGAGCGAGTGTAAGGGAGGAGAGCAGGAAGAAGAACAAAAGGGAGGACTGTGATAGGGAGGAGGGCAGGAGGGATTAAATGACAAAAGGTTTCATGGTGCAAAGCCAAAGCGAGTGGTAATGGGACAAGTAAAGGAGCAAAAGATGTGCCTAGAGGTGGTGTGAATGGCAGGATCCTGAATAGCTACCATCCAAAAGCAAAGTAAAGGAAATAAGAGAAACAAGAGGAGAAAACCAAACCAGCAAAGCAACACATAACAAAATGGGGGCAGAGTTTATGATCTAAAATTGTTGAACTCATTGTTGAATCCATTGTTGAATCCAGAAGGCTGTAAACTTCATTTAAGTATTAGATGAGCACTTGAAATGCCAGAGCATACAAGGCTGCGGGCCAAGTACTGGAAAATGGGATTAGAATAGATAGGTGCTTGGACATTATAGGCTGAAGGACCTGTTTCTGTGCTGTATAAAACTGTATGACTCTATGAGGTGCTGTTCCTTGAACTTGCACTGAGCTTCATTGGAACAGAGTCCTTACAGGAAGCAGAGTGAGGGAAAATGTAGTCAAGGTAGCTGGAGGAGTCAGTGGGCTTCTAGTGAATATTGGTTGATAGTTTCCAATATGATTGAATTTTACTTCCAGCTTGAAAGAGAGAAGAGTGGGTTTAAGACTAGTATTTTAAACTTAAATATGTGGGCATGAAAGCTGAGCTAGCTGAAGTGAACTGGGTTACTAGGCTAGGAGATAGATCAATAGAGAAGCAGTGGCAGACATTTAAGGGGATATTTCAGAATACTCAGAATAAGTATATTCCTACTATAAAGAAAAATTTTAAGGAGATGACCCATCATCTGTGGCTAACTAAAGCAGTTAAGGAAAGCATCAAACTTGCAAAGAGGAGTGGCAGGTCAGATCATTGGTCAGAATATAAAAAACGGCAAAGAATGACTAAAAGGTTAATCAAGAGAAAGAAATCAGAGTACGAGAGTAAGCTAGATAGAAATGTGAAAACGGATAGCAAGAGTCTCTACAGGTATTTCAAAAGGAAAAGAGTAAGTAAAGTAAGTGTTGGTCCTCTAGAGAGTGAGAATGGGGAGTTAATAGTCGACCATAAGGAAATGGCAGATGAATGAACAAATATTTTGCTTCTGTCTTTACTATAGAGGATACAAAAAACATTCCAGTAATAGCTGTAAATCAGGAGGTGGAAGGGAGAGGGGAAGTTTGTGAAATTATAATCATCAGGGAAGCTGTGCTGAGCAAACTGATGGAGCTGTGGGCTGATTCGCTAGATTCTGGAAAGGTTCCATCAGACTGGAAAGTAGCAAATATAACCCCTCTATTCAAGAACAGGGGAGGCAGAAAACAGGTAACTATAGGCCAATTAGCTTGACGTCTGTTGTGGGGAAGATGTTAGAATCGATCATTAAGGAGGCTACAGCTGGACAGAAAAACTCAAGGTAATCGGGAATAGTCAGCATGGTTTTGTGAAAGGGAAATCATGTTTAACAAATTTATTGGAGTTCTTTGAAGGAGTAACATGCGCTGTGGATAAAAGGGAGTCTATTGACGTACTACACTTCGATTTCCAGAAGGCATTTGACAAGGTGCCACATAAAAGGTATTGCGCAAAGTAGGAGCTCATGGTGTAGGGGGTAACATATTAGCACGGATAGAAGATTGGCTGGCTGGCAGAAAACAGAGTTTGCATAAAATGATCCTTTTCTGAATGGCAGGATGTGACAAGTGGATTCCCACAAGGGTCTGTACTGGGGCCTCAACTTTTTACAATTTATATCAATGACTTAGATGAGGGGAGCGATGGCATGGTAGCTAAATTTGCAGATGAGACAAAGATAGGTAGGAACGTATGTTGTGAAGAGGACATAAGGAGGTTGCAGACCTATATAGATAGGTTGAGTGAGTGAGCAAAAATCTGGCAGATGGAGTATAATGCAGGAAAGTGTGAAGTTGTTCACTTTGTCAGGAAGAATAAAAAAAGCAGAGTATCACTTAAACGGAGAACAACTGCAGAATTCTGAGGTGCAGAGGGATCTAGGTGTTCTAGTGCATGAGTCACAAAAGGATAGTATGCAGGTAAAGCAAGTAATAAAGAAGGCTAATGGAATGCTATCCTTTATTACAAGAAGAATTGAAAATAAAAATAAGGATGTAATGCTTCAGTTATACAGGGCATTGGTGAAACCACATCTCTAATATTGTGTGTAGTTTTGGTCTCATTTAAAGAAGGATGTAAATGCATTGCAGGTGGTTCAGAGGAGATTTACTAGATTGATACCTGGAATGAGCGGGTTGTCTTATGAAGAAAGGTTGGACAGACTGGGATTATTTTCACTGGAGTTTAGTAGAGTGAGGGGAGACTTGATTGAAGTTTATAAGATCCTGAATGGTCTTGATAAGATGGATGTGGAAAGGACCTGTGGGTGAGTCCAGAACTAGGGGACACTGTTTTAAAATTAGGGGTCGCCCTTTTAGGACAGAGATGAGGAGAAATGTTTTCTCTCAGAGGGTTGTGTGACTTTGGAACTCTCTGCCTCAGGTGGTGGTGGAGGCGGGGTAGTTGAATATTTTTAAGGTGGAGGTAGATAGATTCTTGTTAGGCAAGGGAATCAAAGATTATCGGGGGTAGATGGGAGTGTGGAATTCGAGACAGAAACAGATCAGCCATGATCTTATTGAATGGCAAAGCAGGCTGGAAGGGCCGAATGGCCTACTTCTGTTCCTAATTCGTATGGTCGCACGTCTCCATTTCTGGGGATGGGCTGAGAAGTCAAGAAAGGGAAAGGAAGAGTCGGAGATGGACCAGATGAAGGTGAGAGAAATTTGGAAATTAGAAGAAAAGCCAATTAAATTTTCCAATTCAGGATGAGAGCATTAAACGGCACCGATATAGTCATCAATGTACCGAAAAAAAGAGGCGAGGGAGGGGGCCTGAGTAGAACTGGAACAAAGAATGTTCCACAGATCCCACAAAAACCCACATATCCAATTCACATTCTTATTTGAAGCTTAATAATTTTAAACGCGTACTTTCCAGTTCGGGGCTCACCATGTTGATTAACACATGGGAATATGATGTTATTGCTACCACTGAGACATGGTTAAGGGAAGGGCAGGACTGGCAGCTTAATATCCCAGGGTATAGAATCTTCAGATGTGATAGGGGAGGAGGTAAAAGAGGAGGTGGCATTGCACTGTTCATTAAGGATTCAATTTCTGCAGTAAGGAGGGAATGATATCCTTGAAGGTTCCTCTAATGAAGCCATATGGGTAGAACTTAAAAACAAAAAGGGGGCAATCACTCGGCTGGGAGTGTACTACAGGCCTCCAAACAGTCAGGGAGAGATAGAGGAGCAGATATGTAGGCAAATCTTAGAGAGGTGCAAAAATAATAGGGTAATAATAGTAGGGGATTTCAACTTCCCCTATATTAGAGGGGATAGTACTAGTGCAAAAAGCTTAAAGAGGGCGGAATTCTTCAAGTGCATTCAGGAGGCTTTTTGAGCCAGCACGTAGAGAGTCCTACAAGAGGTGGGGCAGTACTGGACCTAATTCTAGGGAATGAAGCTGGACAAGTGGTAGTGGGGGAGCATTTCAGGGATAGTGACCATAACTCTAAGATTTAAGGTTGTTATGGAAAAGGACATAGAGGGACCGGAAATAAGAGTACTGAATTGGGGGAAGGCAGATTTCGATATGATAAAACAGGATCTGGCCAAAGTGAACTGGGAGCAGCTTCTTATAGGAAAGTCTACATCAGACCAGTGGGAGTCATTTAGAAGGGAAATCGTGAGGGTTCAGGTGCAGCATGTTCCTGTAAAGGTGAAGTGTAGGACCAACAGGTCAAGGGAACCCTGGATGTCCAGGGATATAGAGGATTAGATAAGGGAAAAAAGAGGCGTATGGCAGATTCAGAGTGCTGAAAACAGCAGAGGCTGAAGAGGAGTATAGAAAGTATAGAGGAGTACTTAAAAAAGTAATTAGGAGAGCGAAGAGGGGGCATGAAAAATCACTGGCAGACAAGATAAAGGAAAATCCCAAGGCATTTTATAACTATGTTAGGGGCAAGAGGATAACCTCCCTGGGGAAAAAGTGGGGCCCATTAGGGATCGCACAGGCAATGTGTGTATGGAGCTGGAGGACATGGGGAGGTTTTGAACAATTACTTTTCATCTGTGTTCACTATGGAGAGGGACGATGTAGGTGTAGAGATCAGGGAGGGGAATTGTGATATACTTGATCAAATTAGCATTGTAAAGGAGGAAGTATTGGCTGTGTTAACAAGCTTAAAAGTGGATAAATCCCCAGGCCCAGATGAGATGTATCCTAGGCTGCTATGTGAGGCAAGAGAGGAGATAGCGGGGTCTCTGACACAAATTTTCAGATCCTCTCTGGCCACAGGACAGGTACCAGAGGATTGGAGGACAGCCAATGTGGTACCATTATTCAAGAAGGGTAGCAGGGATAAACCAGGTAATTACAGGCCGGTGAGTCTAACATCAGTGGTAGGGAAATGATTGGAAGAAATTCTGAGAGACAGGATTAATCTCCACTTGGAGAGGCAGGGATTAATCAGGGATAGTCAGCATGGCTATGTCAGGGGGAGATCGTGTCTCACAAATCTGATTGAATTTTTCGAGGCGGTAACTAGATGTGTAGATGGGGGTAAAACAGTTCATGCAGTCTACATGGACTTCAGTAAGGCTTTTGATAAGGTCCCGCATGGGAGATTGGTTAAGAAAGTAAAAGCCCATGGGATCCAGGGTAATTTGGCAAATTGGATTCAAAATTTGCTTAGTGGAAGGAGGCAGAGGGTGATGGTAGAGGGTTGTTTTTGTGAATGAAGGCCTGTGACCAGTGGGGTACTGCAGGGATCGGTGCTGGCACCCTTACTGTTTGTAGTGTACATTAATGATTTAGATGTGAATATAGGAGGTATGATCAGTAAGTTTGCAGATGACATGAAAATTGGTGGTGCTGTAAATAGTGAGGAGGAAAGCCTTGGACTACAGGACGATATAGATGGGCTGGTAAGAAGGGCGGAGCAGTGGTAAATGGAGTTTAATCCTGAGAAGTGTGAGGTGATGCACTTTGGGAGGACTAACAAGGCAATGGAATATACAATGGATGGTAGGACCCTAGGGAGTACTGAAGGTCAGAGGGATCTTGGGGTGCTTGTCCATAGATCACTGAAGACGGCAGCACAGGTAGATAAGGTGGTTAGGAAGGCATATGGGATACTTGCTTTTATTAGCCGAGGCATAGAATATTAGAGCAGGGAGGTTATGATGTAGCTGTATAAAACGCTGGTTAGGCCACAGCTGGAGTATTGTGTACAGTTCTGGTCACCACACTATAGGAAGGGTGTGATTGCAATGGAGAGGGTGCAGAGGAGATTCACCAGGATGTTGCCTGGGCTGGAGCATTTTAGTTATGAAGTCAGACTGGATAGGCTGTCGTTTTCCTTGGAGCGGAGAAGGCTGAGGGGGGGGACCTGATTGAGGTATACAAAATTATGACAGGCATTGATAGGATAGATAGGAAGAAACTTTTTCCCTTAGCGGACAGGTCAATAACTAGGGGGCGTAGATTTAAGGTAAGGGGCAAAAGGTTTAGAGGGGAGTTGAAGAGAAATTATTTCACCCAGAGGGTGGTTGGAAACTGGAACACACTGCCTGAAGAGGTGGCAGAGGCAGGAACACTCACGACATTCAAGTAGTATTTAGAGGAATACTTGAAACGCCATAACATACAAGGCTACGGGCCAAGTGTGGGAAATGGGATTAGTTAGGATGAGCGCTCGATGGTCAGCGCAGGCACATTTGGCCGAAGGGCCTGTTTCTGTGCTGTAAAACTCTATGACAATCCAAGTTATGTAGTCTGTTTTCATCTCTATTATCTATGTCTGACAGCACACTAAAGACCAAGATCAAGATCTACCCTTCCCCAAATCTACTTTTCTCAAATAAAATCAAGGCTCAGCTCTCAGCTATTCCTCATAATTCAGTGCCCCAACTTCCAGAATCATTCATGTCGCTGTTCTATGAACCTGCTAATATATCAATGCACCGTTTAAAAAAAAAAGAGAGGTCGGGCACCTGCAATTGTGCACAGTTGTTTAAATCGGTCTCAACATTAATCTAGTCAAGATTAAATTAATGAGGTTCATTTTACAGTCAAATAGTTTTGGCAAACAGTCATATCTACACCTGTTTTCACCTTAGCTAATGGACACCCCTCATGTAAACAAACTGTTTCTTGTTCCTACATTGATTATCTTACACAGATTTAACTATCAAAAAACACCTGCCAATCCTTTGCCATCCACTTGGAAAGGGGAAAAAAAGAACTTGAATTTACATAGCACTTTTCATGACCTCAGGACATCCAAAGCACTTCACAGTCAAATGAAGTAGGGATTAATTGATTTGAATAATTTATGCCACTATAAAATAGTTGAATAATCAAGGAAGTGAACTGCAATGAAGACTCAGGGCTATTCTAACAGACATTGTGCTTGACAGTGATTTGAGAAAGAATCAAAGCATCCAAAAATCATTTTGGGCTTAACTGGAGCGGTTAGCATTTAATAGGTAGAAATGATTGTCTCCCAAGCAAATATTTATTTGCAGTTAAAAATATGGAAGTTTTATTTTAAAAATGTGAGAAAGTTCTGTGCTTTATTTACTGACAAGTGTTCTGGAACACATAATGCTACTGGTGAATAAATACCAAAAGCAATAAGGCTGAACTTAGTGAATGAGATGTTTCCTGTTCTTGCAGTCGAAATTGTACAAAGTGTTGTCATACACAGCCTTAATCAATATTTCACAATTCTGTCCATGGGATTTGAAAAAAAAATTCAAGTTTGTTTTATGTTGAATTAACAACAGTATTAAAGATCTCCTTTGGAGCCTGAGAAAATTGCCACACTGGAGTCTTGAATTTCTTTCTAATACAGTGGAATGTGGTCAAAACACTGGATTGTGCTTATGAGTTAACCAATAAAAACTTTTACAGGTTATAAAATTCTGTATTATTTCTAAGTAAAATTACATATTATTTCTAGAATGTGAAAGTCAATATGCAACGTCATGCCATTACCAGTTCCATGGAAATTTGCTGTAAAGACAGAAACATTCTAAATTGAGCAAGATATTAACATCTCCTGATCTCAGCTGGGGTAGCATGATGGCAATTGGTCTCAAGGTTAGGGATGAATTCTACATCCAGTGTCCTTGCGAAGACCACAGGGCTAATAGTGACTATTTAAAGCCTCATTTAGCAAATGACCCTACAAATTTCCAGATCGGCGTGTATTATATACATATATACATACATATATATATATACACACACACACACATCTACACTGTTACATGGCTTTTTGAACAGTGGTAACAGTGAGAGTGCGAGCCAGGGGGCTGCTGGGAAGGTAAGTTTCAGTATAAAGTACTTACCTAGCGATTCGGCAGCTTCTTTTTGAACAGCGGTAGCAGTGAGAGTGCGAGCCAGGGGGCAGCTGGGAAGGTAAGTTTCAGAATAAAGTACTTACCTCGCGATTCGGCAGATTCTTTTTGAACAGCGGTAGCAGTGAGAGTGCAAGCCAGGGGGCAGCTGGGAAGGTAAGTTTCACTATAAAGTACTTACCTAGCGATTCGGCAGCTTCTTTTTGAACAGCGGTAGCAGTGAGAGTGCGAGCCAGGGGGGCAGCTGGGAATGTAAGTTTCAGTATAAAGTACTTACCTCGCGATTCGGCAGATTCTTTTTGAACAGCGGTAGCAGTGAGTGTGCAAGCCAGGGGGCAGCTGGGCAGGTAAGTTTCAGTATAAAGTACTTACCTCGTGATTCGACAGCTTCGGCAGGGTGGGGAAAAAAAAACTGAAAAAGTGACGTCACAGGAAAGCTGTGACCTGATTTTCTGGTAGGGAATCTATACTGAATTTGAAAATAAAACCGATAAAAATTGATTAAAACACTAATTAACTAATTAATAAGTAGAGTAACTAAACCAGAGGGAGGAGATCACTGTATTTAGACAGCATTTAATATTTATTGTAGAAATCTAGCACTAGGGACCACATAGTGAAGTGTATCATAATTTAGTAAGGATTTAATAAGTATTCATTTATTTTATATCAATTAACTAATTAGTGATGGAAATGACAGTTAGAGGGGTGAAGTGCTTCACCTGTGAGATGTGGGAGGTCCGTGACGCTTCCAGCGTTCCGGGCGACTACATCTGCAGGAAGTGTACCCAGTTGCAGCTCCTCACAGACCTCATGGATCGGTCGGAGCAGCAATTGGATGCACTTAGGAGCATGCAGGTGGCGGAAAGCGACATAAGACAGGAGTTTTAGGGAAGTGGTTACACCCAAAGTGCAGGCAGATAGATGGGTGACCGCTAGAAGGGGCAGGCAGTCAGTGCAGGAATCCCCTGTGGCTATTCCCCTCTCTAACAAATATACCGTTTTGGATACTGTTGGGGGGGATGGCCTATCAGGGGAAAACAGCAGCAGCCAGAACAGTGGCACCAGGGACAAATCGCAGAAGTGCAATAGTTATAGGGTACTCTTATAGTCAGGGGCACAGATAGGCGCTTCTGTGGACGTGAAAGAGACTCCAGGAAGGTATGTTGCCTCCCTGGTGCCAGGGTCAAGGATGTCTCTGAACGGATAGAGGGCATTCTGAAGGTGGAGGGTGAACAGCCAGAGGTTGTGGTACACATCGGGACCAATGACATAGGCAGGAAGAGTGATGAGGTCCTGCAGGGGGAGTTTAGGGAGTTAGGTAGTAAGTTAAAAAACAGGACTTCTAGGGTTGCAATCTCTGGATTACTCCCTGTGCCACGTGCCAGTGAGGCTAGAAATAGGAAGATAGTGCAGCTAAACATGTGGCTGAGCAGCTGGTGTAGAAGGGAGGGTTTCAGATATCTGGACCATTGGGCTCTCTTCAGGGACAGATGGGACCTGTACAAGAAGGACGGGTTGCATCTAAATTGGAAGGGCACTAATATCCTGGCTGCGAGGTTTGCCAGCGTCACTCGGGAGGGTTTAAACTAGTGCGGCAGGTGGGTGGGAACCAGAGCAGTAGGACAGCTAGTGAAGTAAATGAGGAGGGCATAGTAAATAAGGCCAGTAGGACTAAAAGGAAGAGCAGGCAGGGAGATGTTGCTGAGCACAGCGGGACTGATGGTCTGAAGTGCATTTGTTTCAATGCGAGAAGTATAACAGATAAGGCAGATGAACTTAGAGCTTGGATTAGTACTTGGAAATATGATGTTGTTGCTATTAGAGACTTGGTTGAGGGAAGGGCAGGATTGGCAGCTAAATGTTCCAGGCTTTAGAAGCTTCAGGCGGGATAGAGGGGGATGTAAAAGGGGTGGGGGAGTTGTATTACTGGTTAAGGAGAATATCACAGCTGTACTGTGGGAGGACACCTCAGAGGGGTCATGCAGTGAGGCAATATGGGTGAAGCTCAGGAATAGGAAGGGTGCAGTCACGATGTTGGGGGTTTACTACAGGCCTCCCAACAGCCAGCGGGAGGTAGAGGAGCAGATATGTAGACAGATTTTGGAAAGATGTAAAGGTAACAGGGTTGTAGTGGTGGGTGATTTTAACTTCCCCAATATTGACTGGGACTCATTTCGTGCTAGGGGCTTGGATGGGGCAGAATTTGTGAGGAGCATCCAGGAGGGCTTCTTGAAACAGTATGTAGATAGTCCAACGAGGGATGGGGCCATTCTGGACCTGGTATTGGGGAATGAGCCCGGCCAGGTGGTTGAAGTTTCAGTGGGGGAGCATTTCGGGAGCAGTGACCATAATTTCATAAGTTTTAAGGTACTTGTGGATAAGGATAAGAATAGTCCTCGGGTGAAGGTGCTAAATTGGGGGAAGGCTAATTATAACAATATTAGGTAGGAACTGAAGAATTTAGATTGGGGGCGGCTGTTGAGGGTAAATCAACATCTGACATGTGAGAGTCTTTCAAACGTCAGCTGATTAGAATCCAGGACCAGCATGTTCCTGTGAGGAAGAAAGACAAGTTTGGCAAGTTTCGGGAAGCTTGGATAACACGGGATATTGTGAGCCAAGTCAAAAAGAAAAAGGAAGCATTTGTAAGGGCTGGAAGGCTAGGAACAGACGAAGCACTTGAGGAATATAAAGACAGTAGGAAGGAACTTAAGCAAGGAGTTAGGAGGGCTAAAATGGGTCATGAAAAGTCATTGGCAAACAGGATTAAGGAAAATCCCATGGCTTTTTATACATATATAAAGAGGAAGAGGGTAACTAGGGAAAGGGTTGGCCCACTCAAGGACAGAGATGGGAATCTAAGCGTGGAGCCGGAGGAAATGGGCGAGGTGCTAAATGAGTACTTTGCATCAGTATTCACCAAGGAGAAGGACATGGTGGATGATGAGCCTAGGGAAGGGAGTGCAGATAGTCTCAGTCATCTCATTATCAAAAAGGAGGTGGTGTTGGGTGTCTTGCAAAGCATTAAGGTAGATAAGTCCCCAGGGCCTGATGGGATCTACCCTAGAATACTGAGGGAGGCAAGGAAAGAAATTGCTGGGGCCTTGACAGAAATCTTTGCATCCACATTGGCTACAGGCAAGGTACCAGAGGACTGGAGAATAGCCAATGTTGTTCCTTTGTTTAAGAAGGGTGGCAAGGATAATCCAGGAAATTATAGGCCGGTGAGCCTTATGTCAGTGGTAGGGAAACTATTAGAGTGGATTCTTCGGGATAGGATTTACTCCCATTTGAAAACAAACGAACTTATTAGCGAGAGACAGCATGGTTTTGTGAAGGGGAGGTCGTGTCTTACTAATTTGATTGAGTTTTTTGAGGAAGTGACGAAGATGATTGATGAGGGAAGGGCAGTGGATGTTGTCTATATGGACTTTAGTAAAGTCTTCGACAAGGTCCTGCATGGCAGACTGGTGCAAAAGGTGAAGTCACACGGGATCAGAGGTGAGCTGGCAAGATGGATACAGAACTGGCTCGGTCACAGAAGACAGAGGGTAACAGTGGATGGGTGTTTTTCTGAATGGAGGGATGTGACTAGTGGTGTTCCGCAGGGATCAGTGCTGGGACCTTTGCTGTTTGTAGTATATATAAATGATTTGGAGGAAAATGTAGCGGGTCTGATTAGTAAGTTTGCGGACAACACAAAGGTTGGTGGAGTTGCGGATAATGATGAGGATTGTCAGAGGATACAGCAGGATATAAATCGGTTGGAGACTTGGGCAGAGAAATGGCAGATGGAGTTTAATCCGGACAAATGTGAGGTAATGCATTTTGGAAGGTCTAATGCAGGTGGGAGGTATACAGTAAATGGCAGAACCCTTAGGAGTATTGACAGGCAGAGAGATCTGGGCGTACAGGTCCACAGGTCACTGAAAGTGGCAATGCAGGTGGATAAGGTAGTCAAGAAGGCATTCAGCATGCTTGCCTTCATCGGTCGGGGCATAGAGTATAAAAATTGGCAAGTCATGTTGCAGCTGTACAGAACCTTAGTTAGGCCACACTTAGAATATTCCGTGCAATTCTGGTCGCCACGCTACCAGAAGGACGTGGAGGCTTTGGAGAGAGTACAGAGGAGGTTTACCAGGATGTTGCCTGGTCTGGAGGGCATTAGCTATGAAGAGAGGTTGGAAAAACTCGGATTGTTTTCACTGGAACGACGGAGGTGGAGGGGCGACATGATAGAGGTTTACAAAGTTATGAGCGGCATGGACAGAGTGGATAGTCAGAAGCTTTTTCCCAGGGTGTAAGAGTCAGTTACTGGGGACATAGGTTAAGGTGCGAAGGGCAAAGTTTAGAGGGGATGTGCGAGGCAAGTTTTTTTTTTATACAGAGGGTGGTGAGTGCCTGGAACTTGCTGCCAGGGGAGGTGGTGGAAGCAGATACGATAGCGACGTTTAAGAGACATCTTGACAAATATATGAATAGGAAGGGAATAGAGGGATATGGGCCCCGGAAGTGCAGAAGGTGTTAGTTTCGGCAGGCATCAAGATCGGCGCAGGCTTGGAGGGCTGAATGGCCTGTTCCTGTGCTGTACTGTTCTTTGTTCTTATGGGTTTCCATTTCAGTTAAAACTTGAGAATCTATATTTTTTTAAAACTGAAAAGAATTTCATGGACATTGAATCATCTGGAGATTGCTGAACTTTGCGGGTGTTGTTATTTTTAAAAGGAAGGTTAACAAAAGGTTGACCAGTAAACAAGTTTTTACTGGAAGGCACATGACTTCAAGTAAACATAGCGGGGTTTGACTTAAGAGCTATTTTTCGTATTTACTAGTTAGGATTTATGATCATCACAGCATTTGCCTGGAAAAAGTTGGTTTCATTTTGAACTGTTAAAAGCTGGTTTTTGGACTAAAAGAGTCAGTTGGAATTTGCTTATTGACCCACCAGGGGATCAGAAGAAAATCCAGACAACTGTTCCCTCTCTTTGAAAAATCCCTGCTCTTGAAAAGAAAAATCCTGTATTAAGTTGTACTGTTGCCTCTTGTATTTTTGAATAAATCCTGAATGTTTGCAGAAACCTTGTATCTTTAAAAGAAGTTTGCATCAAATGTGTGAGAACTGAAACCTTTGTTGCTGCACGTCTGATGCAAGACCTATGTGAAGCCTTCTGTAGCTGAATTTCTTTGAACACCTACCCAAACAGACGGTTCATCAACATCGCCTGGAAAGATTCCTAGTGACAGCCACCTATTCGACTTTGGGACACCTCGCCATATCCGCTCTTCAGTAGAAGTTTTTTTTTTATTCCTTCTATGTCTTTTTAACAGCTGTGAACAAAAATCTATTTTTTTCCTGGTTAACCAGTTGTCTCAATGAGTATATCTATGAGGGCTAGGATAAAAATATGGGGCTTTAATATTTCAATTTGTTTATGTATTTACTTCATTATTGATTAAGATTTGGTTTATAATAAACCTAGTTGGTCTGCTTTATTCTGGGAAAAAGCAGAGTATCTGATTGTTTCAATAATTGGTATAATTTGAATATATGTTGTGACCTGTGGAGAAGTGGGACTGAATTAACAGTGCATTTCTCCCGCCTCAGTCGTAACAACACATATATATGTATGTGGCTTGGCTGTGATATTACCTATGGTAGAATGGCCTACTAATAACATAGACATAAATGAAGAATTTCCACTTGAGTAGATGCCAGCAGTTCTCTGGTATGGAAGCAGAGCCCATCATAAGACAGTGCCTTCAGGAAAAGAGGGAATAGAAAGGGACAGGAGAGGCGGAAAGAGAAGAGAATGCACAAAGTACCTGTCTCTCTGTTTATTTTGTTATCTGATCCCAGATTCCTCCCTAAAACCCTATGGGCTAGATTCTTCTGAAAAATTCATGTCATTATTAATGCACACGTCGGTCAGCAACTTGTAGCAAGGAAGAGGTTCCCCAAGAACTGCAAATCACCATAAGCAGCTGGAAAATTTGCTCTGCCATTAACTTTGTGAAAACAGCATCTTTTTTTATGAAGTTGCTGCATTTGCACATTAATTTACCATTAACCTCACCACAGAAAGTTCTGTCTTATAATTAACAGCGTAACATAAGAACACAAGAAATAGGAGTAGACCATGTGACCCTTTGAGACTGCTCTGCTGTTCAATACGATCATGGCTGATCTTCTACCTCAACACCACTTTCCTGCCCACTCCACATATTCCTTGATTGCGAAAGATCAAAGATCTATCAGTATCAGTCTTGAATATACTCAACAATCCACAACTTTCTGGGGTAGACAGCAGCCTCTTTGTGTCCTCCTCTTGGATTACATTCCTACCTAACTCTGTATCAGCAAACTTAAGATACATTACTCACGGTGTCTTTGTCAAAGTCATTAACATAGATTGTAAATAGTTGAGGTCCCAGCACTGATCCTTGCGGGAATCCACCAGTCACAGCCTGCCATCTTGAAAATGCCCTGTTTATCCCTACTCTTTGCTTCCAGTCCATTAACTAATCCTCTATCTATGCTAATATATTACCCCCAGCTCCATGAGCCCTTCTCTTGTCTATGAACCTTTTGTGTAGCACCTTATCAAAAACCTTTGGAAATTCAAGTATGTTACATCTACTGGTTCACTTTTATCTACCCTACTAGCTAAATCCTCAACAAGCTCTAACAAGTTTGTCAAATATGATTTCCCTTCCATAAAACCATGTTGACTTTGTCTGATCATACTATGATTTTCTAAATGCATTGTTAAGACTTCCTTAGTAATAGATTACAGCACTTCCCCGACTTAATGTCACTATTGTTAATGGTTGCCAACCAACCTCTTGCTCTGAAAGTAAACGAATCTACGTGTGACGTCTCTTTCCTTCAGGTTAAGAGTTGTTTTAGGAGATTTAAAAAAGTTTAATTCCTCCATCACCCCCTCCCCCCGCTTTTCCTCTGTCTCTTGATCTCGTTATCCAATCTTTATTTCCCTCCCTTACTTCTCTTCCTCTACCTGATTTGACATTGAATTCACTCAGTTTATTTCACCTCCCATCTCTCAGTTCTTCCTCTGTTCATTTCCCAATCATTTAATCTCATTGGTTAAGAAGATACACTGTTGGTCCTATTGACACCAAGGTCCCTGATGGCCTGCTGTTATCAGCTTGTGCTTCCTGCAATGTCATGGGCAAAATTTGTAAATACCTAAAAATGTAAGAACTAAGAGCATCCACGAGATACCCTGCTCTAGCAAAATCTGGCCCTATATTTAATTACCAAAATGAAATATGATGCAACACACTTCGAAAAGTAATAGAACTGCCTACATAGTAACAAAGACGCAAAGGCTAAAACACCATAATAGATTAAATCACAAGGGACAATTGCAGCTTGCTTGCTATTTTAGACAGTAGTTTTGTTGCTATTGTTTTAGTTGAAAAATGTTAATTGTTGACCAATGTAAATTTTGTGCAGGATTGCTCTGGTTGCCATAGCTGTCAGAGTGCAGTCTGCCACTGGGTCTCTCAACCGATGGACAAAAGCATATATTTTTTTTAAAAACACTGGGCTGAATTTTATGCCCCCGCACCCACCGAAGAGCGAGATGGCGGCAGGGGGGGTGGGGGTTAGTAAAATGGAGCGGGAGGCGCTGGGGGCCCTTCCCAACCTGCTCCTGCTGCCATTTTACACAGGGCGGCAGCGGCGAGAAATGGTCCTCCCGCCCCAGATCAATCACGGCCCTTAAGTGGCCAATTAATGGCGGGTGGGGGGGGCGAACAGAGGGGGGAGACCCTCATGATCGGGTACCCTGTGCCCAATGGAGGGCCGCCCCCACTGTTCCAACCACCTCCAATATCCAACACGCTCCCCGATCCCACAACCACCCTTGCCTTGCCTGGACCCGACCGATTACCCCCAGCGAGGCAACCAAAACTCCAGCGAGGCAACCAAAACTTACCTTTGTTCCATGTTCTCCGACATCTTGTTTTGAGCTAAGCTGTAGTCCCAGCAGTTGCCACCACTCCTGGTGGAGCTGCTGGAACAGTTAGCTGCCAGGCCACTGATTGGCTGGAAGCTCTATTCGGTGGGACTTCTTACCTCAAGCGGGCCGAACTCCCACCTCACGCCAATTGAAGCCCGGTGACCTGCAAAATACGGGTCGGATCCCCAGGCAAGACGAAAGCGGGTTCGCTACCAACTTTTCAGTCGGCAGCCGACTCCCGCCCACCCAGGGTTGAAGCCCAGCCACTGTATTGAAAAAATATCCAGTTTTAGGCTAAGTTACAGTACTTTTCCCCAAGAACTTATCACCAACCCAAATCTTAGCAAAATCTGTAGAACCATAAAAGTTAGCCCAGCAAGAGGCCATTTAGCCCATTGTGCCTCTGTTAGGTCTAGCCTCAAGCAATACAAAATTAGTAACAACATACATTCATATAGCACCTTTAATATAATAAAATGTTCCAAGGTGCTTCACAGGAGCATCATAAAACAAATTATGACACCGAGCCACAAAAGAAGCTATTATGCCAGCTGACCAAAAGCTTGGTCAAAGAGGTAGGTTTCAAGAAGCGTATTAAAGGAGGAAAATGAGATGGAGAGGAGGAAAGTTGTAGGGAGGGTATTCCAGAGCTTAGGGCCTAGGCAACTGAAGGCGTGGCCACCAATGCGGGAGCGATTAAAATCAGGGGTGCTCAAGAGGCCAGAATTAGTGGAGCACAGATATCTTGGAGGATTGTGGGCTGAAGGAGATTACAGAGATAGAGTGGGGCTAGGCCACGAAGGGATTTGAAAACAAGGATGAAAATTTTAAAATCCAGACTTTGCTTGATTGGGAGTCAATGTAGGCCAGCAAGCACAGGGGTGATAGGGGAATAGGACTTGGTGCGAGTTAAGACACGGGCGGCAGAGTTTTGGATGACCTCAAGTTTACGGAGAGTAGAATGTGGAAGATCAGCCAGGAGTGCATTGGAATAGTCAAGTCTAGAGGTAACAAAGGCATGAACGGAGGGTTTCAGGAGCAGATGAGCTGAGACAGGGGCGAAGTTGGGCAACATTATGGAAGTAGAATTAAGCGGTCTTAGCGATGGCATGAACGAGGTCGGAAGCTCATCTCGAGGTCAAATGTGACACCAAGGTTGCAAACAGACTGGTTTAAGCGCTGTCTGTTGCCAGGGAGAGGGCTGGAGTCGGTAGCTAGGGAACATAGTTTGGAGCGGGAACCGAAAACAATGGCTTCAGTCTTCCCAATATTTAATTGGAGGAAATTTCTGCTTATCCAGTATTGGATGTCCAGTATTCTGATAATTTAGCAATAGTGGAGGAGTCGAGAGAATTGGTGGTGAGGTAGAGCTGGGTGTCATCAGCATACATGTAAAAGTTGCGCTTTTGAATGATGTTGCTGAAGGGCAGCATACAGATGATAAATAGGAGGGGGCCAAGGAAAGGTCCTTGTGGGGCACAAGAATATTGGTGCGGGAGCAGAAAGTGGCTGCAGAGGTAGTAGAGGCTTTGGTTATAATCTTCCAAAATTTCTTAGATTCTGGAAGGGTCTCAGTGGATTGGAAAATAGCTAATCTAACACCTTTACTCAAGAAAAGGAGGGAGACAGAAAGCAGGAAACTATAGGCCAGTTAGCCTAACATCTGTCATAGGGAAATTAATGGAATCCATATTAAAGAGGCTATATCAGGATACCTAGAAAATCATAATGGGATCAGACAGAGTCAACATGGTTTTGTGAAAGGGAGATAGTGTTTAATTAATTTACTAGAGTTCTTCGAGGAAGTAACAAGCAAGGTGGATAATGGGAACCCGTGGATGTTGTATACTTGGATTTCCAAAAAGGCATTTGATAAGGTGCCACAAAGGTTCCTACACAAGGTAAGAGCACATGGTGTAGGGGGTAACATATTAGCATGGAAAAAGGTCTGGTTAGCTAACAGGAAGCAGAGTGTAGAGACAAACGGGTCTTTTTCAGGTTGGCAAGCAGTAACTCGTGGAGTGCCACAGGGATCAGTGCTAGGACCTCAACTATTTACAACTTATATCAATGACTTGGATGAAGGATCAAATGTATGGTAGCTAAATTTGCTGATGACACCAAGATAGAAAGGAAAGTAAGTTGTCAAGAGGAGATCAAGAGACTACAAAAAGATATAGATAGGGAAAGTGAGCGGGCAAAAATTTGGCAGATATATGTGGGAATATGTGAACTTGTCCACTTTAGCAGGAAGAATAGAAAAGCTGTATACTATTTAAATGGAGATTGCAGCACTCTGTGGTGCAGAGGGATCTGGGCGTCCTGGTACATGAATCACAAAGGTTAGTATGCAGGTACTGGATGTGATTAGGAGGGCAAATGGAATCTTGGCATTTATTGCAATGGGAATGGAGTATAAAAATAGGTAAGTTTTACTGCAGCTGTCCAGGACCTTGGTGAGACCACATCTGGAGTACAGTTTGGTCTCCTTATTTGAAAAAGGATATAATTGTAATAGAAGTAGTTCAGAGAAGGTTCACTTGACTAATTCTGCGGCTGAAGGGTTTATCTTATGAAGAAAGGTTAAACAGTTTGGGCCTACACCCTCTGGAGTTTAGAAGAATGAGAGGTGGTCTTATGGAAACATACAAGATCCTGAGGGGACCTGTTAGAGTGGATAATGGGAGGATGTTTCATCTTGTGGGCGGGATAAGAACTAGGGGACACAGTTTAAGAATAAGAGGTTTCTCTTTTAAGATGGAGATGGGCGGAATTTTTTCTCTGAGGGTCGTTAGTCTGTGGAATTTTCTTCTCCAGAAAGCAGTGGGGGCTGGGTCATTGAATTTATTCAAGTCTGAGCTGGACAGATTTTTGATAGACAAGGGAGTCAAGGGTGATTGGGGGGAGGAGGGGGGCGCAGACAGGAAAGTGGAATTGAGACCACAGCCAAATCAGCCATGATCTTATTGAATAGCGGAGCAGGCCCGAATGGCCTACTCCTGCTCCTAAATCCTATGTTCCTAAGAGAAGCCATTGCAAGTGATTCTCTGGCTACAATTAGACAGATAAGCATGGAACCAGGTTTCCAAGTAGTAGTCTCTTATTCTGCTGGCTGGATTCACTGTCTGTTGAAGATTTAACTATCAACCTCCAGCATAGGCCTCCTCTTCCTCATTCACTGATTAGTCAGAGGTTGCAATTCCATTTATCTTTCAATCCCCAATAGCTAACATAATTAAAAATCTTTGGGACTAAAATTCTTGGGGTCAGGAAATCACCTGGGATCTGGTGGCACTGTTATTTATGGCTCCCTTTGGGCCAAAGGATCAATCTTTTGCTTTGAGGTGGGGACACCTACCACCCCTGGACCGAGCACTATACACCACTGTTGGCAACCTCCTTGGGATAGATGGCTTTGGCGATTAATGGCATGGACCTCAACACCTTCATGTGAACTGGGTGACCTTTCCCAACCCAGCCTAGTTTCTTGGGTGAGCAGCAGAAATCATCAGTGGGCATGATCATGGAATAAGTGCTAGGATATATAATATATATCCTAAAAGGAAGAGAGTAGTTGAAGTAAGCTGAAGTGCCATAGAGGATGAGACTGGGGAATTAATAATGGGAAACAAGGAAATGGCAGAGACTTGAAACAAGAATTTTGGGTTTGTCTTCACAGTAGAAGACACAAAAAGCATCTCAAGAATAGCAGAAAATCACGAGGCAAAAAGGGGGGGGGGGGAGGAACTTAAAACAATCACTAATCACTAGGAAAACTAGTGGGACTAAAGGCTGAAAAGTCCCCATGACCTGAAGGCCTGCATCCGAGGGTTTTAAAAGAAGCAGCTGTAGAGATAGTGGATGCATTGGTTGTAATCTTTCAAAAAGCCTAGATTCTAAAGGTCCCAGCAGATTGGAAAACTGAAAATGTAAATGTTATATTACTGTATTATCCAAAAAGACTTGGAAATTATATTGCTCAAGCATTTCTTTAGAATGCCACATCACTCACTACTGCACTACAACCTGTGTACCAAACACACATTGTATCATTCCACCACAAATATGGACAAAGAAGAGAAAATATGATGCAAGCTCCAGTACTTGCCGAAAATGTGATTAATTAAGCAGCTCTGGGAACCTCAGCACATTACAGCAACATCTCTATTCAAGAAAGGAGCGAGACAGAAAGCAGGAAACTGTTGGCCAGTTAGCCTAACATCTGCCATTGGGAAAATACTAGAATCCATTATTAAGGAAGTAGTAACAGGACAGTTAGAAAATCATAATGCAATCAGGCACAGTCAACATTGTTTTATACAAGGGAAATCATGTTTGACAAATTTATTAGAGTTTTTTGAGGATGTAACAAGTATGGTGGATAAAGGGAAACCAGTAGATGTAGTGTATTTGGATTTCCAAAAGGCGCCACATAAAAGGTTACTATACAGGATGTCATGAAGACCCCCACCTGCCAAGAATGAGGCATATTAATTTCATCATCTGAACAATAATTTTAAACTGTTACTGGAGTGAAGAAATGACTTGTTTAAAGAGATCACCAGATATTTGCATACTAAGAGACGATGCTTGTGGAGACAAAGCAACTACTCTCTGGTCCAATTAACCTCAATGGATTTTTTATCACCAGACATTGAAGGTGTAAGGAAGCTCGCATTCCAGGGTCTGCAAACATGATAGAATCCACAATGCAAGAGTGGTTAAACCAGCTGGTTACATGACAAACCTGCTGGCCAGCCTGGAGTTTTGAATTGTGCCCACAGGACAGTTTGAAGACAAAGACTGCAGATTGCAACTGAACCTGGAACAAGACAACCTCTCTCCTGGCTGGCTCTCTCTCGCTTTCTCACAAGCCTCTGGACCCACTGAAGTTGCTTAAACCTCAAGAGAGAAGAGAGACCCCTACATCGAAACAAGTTAAAGCGTGCACTGGGCCCCAACTAATGGCAAGACTTACCGGCAACCAAAGACTCCATATCGAACTCAAAGGACTGTAATTACAACCCAGTTATTGCCTCAAACTTGTCCCCTTTATTCTTTCTACTTTTTCTGTCTCTATCTGCGTGTGTGTTTATCGCGTATGCATGATAGCGTGGTCACGTCGCGTATTCGTTAACTGAATTAGAGTTTAAGATTAATAAACTTCCACCTTTCTTGTTTAAATCTAAGAAAACCTGTCTGATTTGATTCCTTTGCCTTGCAATTGGAAAGCAGTGAACAAGGATTCACTGAGGGGGAGCTAAAAACAGTGTTAAAAATGAAACCCTGTTACGGTTAAACCAGGCAAAGGCTGAGAGGGATCCCCGAGAGCTCTTCTCACCTGGTTGTAACAAAGATAAGAGCTCATGGTGTTGGGGGTAATACATTAGCACGGACAGAAGATTGGCTAACAGGAAATAGAGATTCGGGATAAATGGGGCATTTTCAGTTGGGCAAACTGGGTAATTAGTGGAGGGATCAGTGCTGGGGCCTCAACTATTTACTATCTATATTAATCACTTGGATGAAGGGAAAGAGTGTATTGTAGCCACATCTGCTGACGATACAAAAATAGGTAGGCAAGCAAGTTTTGAGCAGACAAAGTGTCTGCAAAGGGATATAGATAAGGTTAAGTGAGTGGGCAAAAATCTGGTACATGGGAGTATAATATGGGGAAATGTGAGGTTGTCCACTTTGGCGGGGAGAACAGAAAAGATGATGATCTAAATGGAGAGTGACTGCAGAATGCTGAAGTAGAGGGATCTGGGTGTCCTTGTACATGAATCATAAAAAATTAGCACGCAGGTACAGCAAGTAAAAAGGAAGGCAAATGGAATGTTGCCATTTATTGCAAAGGGGATGGGTTGAAAAGTAGGGGAGTCTTGCTGCAACTGTACAGGATGCTGGTGAGACCGCACCCAAGAGTACTGTGTACAGTTTTGGTTTCCTTAATTAAGGAGGGATATATACTTGCATTGGAAGCAGTTCAGAGAAGGTTCATTAGGCTGATTCCTAGGATGAAGGGGTTGTCTTATGAGGAAAGGTTGAACAGGTTGGGCCTATACGCATTGGAGTTTAGAAGGACGAGAGGTGATCTTATTGAAACATAAAAGATTCTGAGGAGGCTTGACAGGGTAGATGCGGAGAGGATATTTCCCCTTGTGGGGGAATCTAGAACTAGGGAGTACAGTTTAAAAATAAGAGTTCTCCCTTTTAAGAAGGAGATGAGGAGGAATTTCTTTTCTGAGGGTTGTTTTTAATTTTTATTACTTCCTTTAATTTTTACTTTTTTAATTTCACAAATACTGCTGGTAAAAAGATTAAATACAATTGAAATTCCAGAAGATTCATTATGTCAGAACATTGCAAAACCAGCATTACCTGAAATCTTCGATCATATTCACAGAACTTTTCCACCAGGAAAGCATAGAAAGGATTAAATGCTTTTTCTTGCAGACAACAGTGAACAAGGACATGAATAATCTCCCTTTCCTGCTGATCTTTCAGCCTAAGCCTGTAACAATAATAAATGAATGTAAAGTCCCACAGAACAGTTAAGATATTAAGAGGTTATTTTAAATATCTTTAACTTAATTGAATACTGGGTAAGAAATGGAGTAAAATACATGGAATACACATTATTAGAGTGGTAAATAAGCATTAATTAATGGCTGTGCTGAATAATCTAAATTTAATTATAGGCAAATTCCTGAATTGACTAACTGTTCTCCCAACAACTCCCACCCACTGTGAGGTTGTGGAATCAGATAGTTAGAAAAATTATTTATCGTAGTTCATTATTTGAGAACACTTGGTGGATTTGGCACAGAGATGACTCTAGCAACCAGAAGACAATTCTGAACTTGTGGAAAAACTAGTGTTGTCTGTCTGTTCAAGGACTCACTCAGCAGTTACCATCAATTTTCAAATGTTATTCAGTGGACAGCAATCACAAATACTTCATTACCTGGTACACAACCTTGTTTTTGAACAATATGAACAGTACAGAGCTTTAGATAATCAACATGGACTGGCTGACCACTTTTCAGAAGAGATAATGGAAGACCACATTATATATATGGTCTAAAGCCATATTATTTAATGTGAAACTTGTTGGTGGTGATTAGATATATTAAAATCTTTCCCCCATCCCTCACTGAACACCCCTATACCTGACTGTCACCAAGATGCAGAGGTGGGGTAAGAAATTATGTCTGATGATTGATACCATCATACTTGGTCCCTTCACTTCCCTCAGCTGAGACTAGTTGAACTGGTGTTGAAACAAAATGGCTGTAACGGTATTAAAAGTTTTTTCATGTTGTTGAAACATTTCAAAAAGCTTCAGAGTGAATTACCTTCAGAATGCAGTAATGCCACTTAAAGTAGGCAAACTCACTCAGACAAATGTAGGTATTTCTTCCAAGTAGTAAGCAGTTCATTTATGGGTACAAGCAGTATTTTTTCCCTACACATTGATATTTTTGGTGGACTGCTTGCAACCTTGCGGAATGCGAGGGGGACGCAGACCCCAGTTGAAAACCTGTGCTAAAATAGTTAGCAAATGACAACTTAATTTGGGTTGAAAATATGCCATTTGTGAGAAACTGAAAAATAGTTCTTTATAGCCAATTGAGAAAGACTTTCATTCCATCAGATTAAGCTAAATTTGAATGTAGACTCCAGTAGAGAAAACACTACAAGGAACCCAATGTCCCATTTGTTCTCCCAAGCCATATCTCTGGTGAAAAATGCATGGCATATTCAGACAGATAAAATCCTTGAATTTAATACATAAGCCAACTCTATAGGGTTTTCAGACAAGTCACCATTCATCTCTACAGCAGCAAAGAGGAAAGAAGTTAAGAACTTGCGATTGGGAAGGGTTTAAACTAACTTGGCAGGGGGAGTGGAACTGGGAGGGAACATTAGAGAGGAAAAACAAGGTGCACAAAGAATTGGGAGAGACAGATAGTACTTGAATAAGAAATAGCAAGGTCTCCAGTGGGGTCAGAGTAAGAGGGAATGCAACAAAGTCTAAATTAGGTCTAATGTGCATGTATGTGAACACAAAGGGTGTGGTAAATAAGGCGGGTGAGCTGCAGGTGCTGAAAGACACATGGGAATATGATGTTGTGGCAAAAAGGGAGAACCGGGTACTAAATATTCCTGGATACAAGGTTCAGGAAAGATAGAGGAGGAAAGAAAGGAGGAATGGTTCCAGAGATGAGGAACTGCATTGGAAAGATTGGAAAATTTGGGACTGTTTTCATTGGAGGAGAAGGTCGAGAGGAGATTTGATAGAAGTATTCAAAATCATGAGGGATCTGGACAGAGTAGATAGAGAAAAGTTGTCCCCATTGGTGGAAGGGTGGAGGATAGGGGGGCACAGACTTAAGTTAATTGGCAAAAGAAGAAATGGCGACATGAGGGAAAATCTTTTCATGCAGCAAGTGATTAAGATCTGGAATGCACTACCCGAGAAAGTGGTGGAGGCAGGTTCAATCGAGGCATTCAAGAGGGAATTGGATTGTTATCTGAAGAGAAATAATGTGCAGGGCTATGGAGAAAAGTTGGGGGATTAGCACAACGTATTGCTCTTTCAGAGAGCCAGCACAGACACAACAGGCCGAATGGCCTCCTTCTGTGTTGTAAAAATTCTGTGATTCTGTTTTGTGAACGTTCGTTACCACCTCAAAAAATGCAACTAGGTTTGAGAGGCAGGACTGACTTACTCATCCATTCCAAATGCATGAATGCTCTCCCTGATCAGCTCATATTTGTCCGAGTGTTCACCCACTCTTTCCCCAATAGCAGATTTTAGTAACTTCCCAACAGGTGTAGACAAATAGGTCTATAATTTCCCAGTATTTCTCTCCTACCATCTTAAATAATGGAGTGAAAATTCCTTCAATAAAACTCATGACTTTTTACCATTAAGTACAATAAAACATGTTTATAATCTCAATACTGAGCTGCCAAAGCACTGTATAACAAAACAATTAAACACATTTTCTGAGCTATAAATAACTGGTAACTGCCATTCAGAACAATAAATTTGAACTGAAACCACTTGATCAAACATGATTTGATCTGAAGCACTACGAAGGGGTGTCCAAATTTTTAGTTTTGTAGGCTGCACAGACATCTTGGAGCTTCTGGCGAAACATACAAAACTTAAATCAATGTTCCTATGGATTTGTATACATCATAAATATGAACAAATCTAGGTGTTTTGATTTAGGACCGAGATGTCTGGACTTTGAGGGCCAGAATGTCAGCTTAAGTGCCACACGAGACATGATTGTCAGGTAAAAGTAGCAGTAGAACTCCATCGCAACTTACAAGGTTGCAACTACAGGTTTGTTTCCAAGAAGGGTTGGAGTGTTACATTATCTCAAAGTGCTTCACAACTAGATAAATCACTTTTCAAATATAGTCATCGTTGTTATTTAGGTAAACGTTGCACTATAATTATAGCCAGCAAGGGCCACAATAGTGAATAATCAGTTAAGCTCGTTTTGTTGAGTAACAGTTAATTACCGAAAAACTCTACTCTTCCTGGAATCGTACCATCAAATCTGAACATATAGGCAGTTAATTTAAAGTCTCATTTGAAAAATGGCACCTCCAACAATGCAGCACATATCAGTAATGCACTGAAGTACCAGCCTAGATTATGTGCTGCAGTCCTGTGGTGGGGCTTGAAGTTTATGACTCCAGGGCAAGAGTGTTACCAGACATGTTCACAGTATAGCCTTATTATGGTATAGTAGTCTAATATATGCCATTTAAGCTGCATTGAGGTTTTTTTTTTTAAATTCAGCAAAGCAAAAGTTAGATATTGACCTTAAAAGTTTTTCAAAAGCATCCAAGTAATCCTCACTGGTCATCATAACACAAAAGATGTTCTTCCGTATGTCTGTATTCATCCTTTGCTTACGTGCAAGCTCCATTATTTTTTCACTTACCTAAAATGTAACAAATAGCACTTTGTCAACACTGCAGAAGTATTGATTGCAGTTAAGGGCGAAAATGTTATCCGTTTTTATTTTGTATATTCCTTTGGTAAACTGGTTTTAAAATCAGAAATGCTTCTAACCAGCTTTGGGAGGGCTTTAACCTTAGTATTGTGACGTTAACTAACAAGTATATAATTATAGAGTGCGTCAATTGACAAGCATTAATAATGAGTCTCTTTTGAATTATCACAGCTTTTTGGCCCTTTAACCGGAGGATAATAGTCTTTCAAGTAACTCCTGACCTAGCCCGCAGCTGGCTCGCCCCACTATTATAAGTTTTACCATTCGACTGGTTGCGGTGTGTCTGTTGATTTTTTTTTTTTAAAAAGTGAAAGGCTATGAATATTTTTAATGTTTTATTATGGTTACTGAAGCTTTTTTAAAGCAAAGATTGATGAAGTCATCACATCAGGTTAGGGAAAACTCATTACAGCGAGTATTTATTTCAAACACACAAGATTTTCATGTTATGACTATTTGCCAATTTTCTTCAGTTTTCTGTTTCAACATCCTTATTCTTAATTCAGTTTCTAAAAAAAAAATGATAAACATAATTGCTTTGAATATCACAGTTCATATGCTATTGGAGAAATTTAAATTGTTTGTTAATTCCAAACCATTAATGAAATGCAAAATCTGAACAATTTATACTTGGCTGATGCAAGTCATCATATAGCAAGGCTCAGACTGATAATTACGAACTGTGAATAAAAGGACTGCATAAAAAAAAACTAGAGTTTGATGAATAAGGATGCATTGTCAGAATTAAAATCTCATGAAGTGTACGATAAAGTTAATGTTGGTAACATAGAACACCGAAAAAATTATCAAAAGCAAAAAGGAAAATTAGAAAGACCGAGTATTAAAAAAAAGTACAAGTCAACAAAGACAAAAGTAATGTAGTATATGGTATATGTGGTAGGTTTCAATTTTTAAAAGGCCTGTGGTATTAATGGTGACATGATAGCGTGAATTGAGGAAAGGCTGAAGGACAGAAGGCATGGAGTGGAAGCAAATGAATGCTTGATTGGCACTGTCCATGTAATCCTCATTAGATATTCTATTTTCCTTCATATATGACACAGGCATAGAGGAAATCACATGAAAATTTGCTGAGGGTGCCAAATTTGGGGACATGGGAGAAGAGAAACAGCAAACTATGAGGAACAATACAAGAGACCACAGGGGAGTGGGGCAGGTATTAGGCAATAATAGCTAAATGTATAGTATTTTGGGGGGAAAGAGAGGAAATTTACCCTAATCAGTAAAATTCTCAATGGAATGCTTAAATTACAAAGATGTTTGAGACAGTAAACAGTAAAGGATTATTCACTGGGCCAGAAAGGCTAGTAAACGAAGAATTAGTAATAAAGTATTGAGAAGTTTAGAAATATTTGATGGAAATTGTTAGAATATGTATTACTTGTCTACAAATGGCTATTAAAACAGTTTCAGTGACAAAACTTAAACAGGAATTAGCTAAATATGTAAAAAATGGAATATGGGAAATGAGATTACAATAGAATGTTCTAACGGAGGAAATTACCAGCTGCACAGCCATGAAAGGCCAAATTACCTCCTTTTGTACCAAAATTTCTACAATTCTTTTGAAAGCAGGAAAGTTTTCAATATACAAAAGGTCAAAGTAGACTACTTTGCTTTTAATGGATAGGAATTTCATTAAGTGAAGTTGCAAACAAAATATGTTCATGTTTTGCTGGAATTAAGTCAAACTTAAACACTCATTTATACAGGGTAACCTAAAGTGCACTGGTATAAAATCAACAGTAAAATAGCATTTACTGACTTCACACCCATTGTACATTGGTAAATGAAATGCTTACCTCTCCAACAGCAATTTTTTGCTGCATTTTAGTACTCATGTGATTAATCATGGGGATACCACTCCATGAAGATCCCACAATCCACCACCGACCAACTTGGTCTGCTTTCAGGAGGTTTTCTAACGTTGCACGGAGGAGAAAGTCACCATGGCTGTTATGAATCTGCAAAGACATAATAGATGACGCAGGAGCCTGTTTTCTTTCAATAATCTATGCATATTTTTAATATTCATTCCAGGATTTTGACCCAACAACAATGAGGGAACAGTGATATATACCCAAGTCAAAATGATGAGTGACTTGAAGCTGCTGCTCTTTTGTTTCTATGGAGGTTGTACCATTAGGAGGTGCTACTGAAGAAACCTTGGCAAGTTGCTGCAGTTCATCCTGTAGATAGCACACAGTTCAGCCATGGTAAAGCAATGGTAGAGGTCTAGGCTAGTGGATATGGTGCCAATCAAGCCAAAAGCTTTGTCCTGGAGGGTGATGATCTCTCAGAGTGTCGTTGCAGCGACATTCATCCAGACAAGTGGAGAATATTCCATGACATTCCTGACTTGTATCTTTTAAGTGGTGGAGAAGTTTTGGGGAGTCAGGTGAGCGAATCAGCAAAATACACAGCCTCTGAAATGTTCTAGTAGCCACAGCATTTATGTGGCAGGCTCAGCTGAGTTTCTTAAAGTTCAATGGTGATCCTCAGGATGTTTGATTGTGGGAGGACTTAGTGATGGTAATACTATTGAATAACAAGGGAAGGTGGTCAGGTACTCTCTTGTTGGAGATGTTCACTGCCTGGCACTCGTGGTGCAAATATTAATTGTCACTTATCAGTCCAAGCCTTCATGTTGCCCAGATCTTGCTGCATATGGACGTGAACTGCTTCATTTGGTGAGAAATTGCACATGGAGCTGAACACTGCAATCAACAATGAATAGCTCCACTTCAGTCCTTATGGGGTGGGGTGGGGGGGGGGGGGTGGGGAACAGTAATTGATGAACCAACTGAACCTAGTTAGAGATGGGACACTGCCCTGAGGAACTCATGCAGCCACAAATGAATGGGGCTGAGCGAGTGGCCTCCAACAACACCAACCATCTCCTCGGTGCCACAATCGGTTGAATGCTGTCCAGATGTAAAGGGCAGTCATTCTCACCTCACCTCTGGAATTCAGCTTATGTCCATATTTAGCCAAAGGCTGTGAAGAAGTCTGGATATCAAGGGATATGGAAACAGGTGCATAAGTGAAGTCAAATACAAATCAGCAATGATCTAACTGATTGAACAGGTTTGAGGGGCTAAATGGTTTACACCTGTTCCTATGCCAATGTAGCTGAACCAGCTTGGCTGGAGGTCTGGCTAGTTCTGGAGGACAGGGTTCAGTGCAACATCCAGGATGTTGCCAGGACCTGTAGTCTTTGCTGTGTCTAGTACATGCAGCAATTTCTGGCCATCACATGGAGTTAATCGAATTGGCTGAAGTTAGGCATCTTTGATGGCAGAGAGTTCTGAAGAGGAAGAGAGCCATCCTTTCTGCACTTCTGGCTGAGGATAGTTTCAAATACATCAGCATTTAATTGAATGATCATGAATCAGAATACCCTAAATGTTACCTTTAAAGCAACTGATTTAGATTAAAAATGGAACTATCAACATGGATTGCAAGTACTATAGAAGAATAAAAGAATTTTTATTTATCTAGTGTCTTTCATAACCTTAGGACGGTCCAAAGGCTGCACAGCTAATTGTAGGGTATGGAACCTGTAAAAGAGACTTGCCTAGGCTACTGACCATGGTGGTGTATAAAATGCTTAAGCTTGACTAAAACTAACCAACATGCTTTGAGAAATTGGGAGCAGGGCTGAAGGGAAACAAAGTTTTCCTCGAGCTTGCTGAACTGGGATGTTCTTGTGAAGTAATTTTCTCATATTGAAGCCAGACATTGTTATCAAGAGAGAAAAAGAAGAGTTATTCAACAGACCTTGAAGGTCCACAAAACAAGACAGACAGTCAGTGTCCTCAAGACTTGATAAGCACAACTAATTACCAACCAACAAACAAAGAACTCGGGCTTCATATCTGGAAAAATGCCAACTCAGTTGATTTGAACAGAGATTAGCTGAGGACCATCAGGTGAGGAATTGCCCCCAACATAGCACATGCTGATGGAATTTTAACTGTATAAAAGACAGTAACTTTTGAAATTAGGTACTGCAGTCACAGAAGGGGGATTTGGTCAATTACTGAAGACTATAATCAATGCTGAACTGACCATTCGCAGGTGATTTGTAGGTATCACTCTCCTTGTAACTGCATATTTCTGTGCGTTCTATCACTTGGCTAACAGAAAACTGAAAGTATTGCAAAAGAATAGTAAAGATTTTAGTGGTTATCTGAAGCTTTTGAGTGTGAACTCATTATTTCTGTAAATGTCGGGTCAGAACTCTAAAACCTGTTAGGTCTAAGAAATGTCTTACCTAATTAAGTACTTATTGTTGTAATGTAGGAAAATGGCATAGCCAATTTGTACACTATAATGTCCCAAAAATAGTATTGAGACAAATTATGTTTTAGTGATGTTCGTTGAAGAATAAATGTTGGCCAAGGCACCAAGTAAATCCCTTGCTCTTCCTAGGATAGTGCCATGGGATCTTTAAGGTCTCGTTTTAACTTTTCACCCGAAAGATGGCACCTCCTGAGCAATTGCTCAGTAACTGTCAACTAGATTATGTCCTCACGATACTGGAGTGGGGCTTGAAGCCACAACCTTCAGACTTGGAGGTGAGAGTGCGACCATTAAGCCAAGCTGACACCTAAACCCACTGTAGCTGTGCATTGCAGCTGACTGAAGCATACATGACTAAAAAGCTCAGAGTTGCATAATCAAATTGCAAACCTTCGTTGACTTTATTCATGGGCAACTTTAAAATTATAAGTACATCTCAGCAGCAGGAATCCAACAGCCAGCTTTAACATTTTTTTTAAAATTTAGAGATCAATCCCCTCAGCTATGTTCCTAAACATCGAGCAAAAGTTTCATTTTAAAATGTTGTTAACCTCAGTGATAGCCATTTCCATTTACACTAATGAGTATGGCCACTGAACTTTAGACTGTAATTGCACCGAAAATTATTTCGGCACCCACCCTACCCATCCCCATTGTTTGGGCATCTATCTCAAAATTGACTGAATCTATGTTCACAATGGTCACTACACAAAAATATTTTTATAATGATGAATCAGTATCACATTAAAGTAACTCCGATTTAATTAGTTTTAGTCACTAAACAGGATTTCTCATTTCTTAAATGTTTTGTTTTCACTGTTTCCCATTTATATCAAGAAGCACCATCCAGCTATTTTCAGTGCATTTTTAACTTGACAGATCTCCCAACAAAAAACGTGTTTCTTCTCATTACACTGATCTGGCTTTGCAAAACACAATAGACTTGCATTAAGTGAGACCAGATGTTCTACAGAACTGAGTTTTCCATTTTACTTACAACTGAAATAATAAAGTTGGGAAAGAAAACATCAGATCATATACTGTTTATTTTTCAGTCTATAAAGCAAATTCTGCCTGGAAATAACAGTAGCAATAAAATACATATCATCTGAAGTGGTCTTGTAATGGTCCCTTTTAACTGTCAAGTAAACATACTCGTTAACAACCTTTGTTACACCAAATAGACACATTTACAGTCTGGATATAAAAACAAATTCACTTTTCGAAGAGGACAACATTAACCTTTTCATCAGTGTAATGTACAGTTATGGTTCAACAAGAATTTGTGCAGTGTTTTCTGCTTCTATGAATCTCTCAATGTAAGGCACATGTAGTAAAATATAGATAAGAGTCAACAAAAATATTTTAACTATATAGTTATACAAATAATAGAAGTATAATTATGCACTAAAGAAGTGGCAAGTAACATCCACACCACACAAGTGGCAGGCAATGGCCATCTCCAACAAGAAATAATCTAATCATCTCTCCGTGATATTCAATAGTATTACCATTGCTGAATCCCCCACCATCAACATCCCAGGAGTCACTATTGACCAGAAACTTAATTGGTCCAGCCATATAAATACTGTGGCTACAAGGGAGGGTCAGAGGCTGGGAAGTCTGCAGTGAGTAACTCGCCTCCTGATTCCCCAAAGCCTGTCCCCATCTACAAGGTACAAATCAGGAGTGTGATGGAATATTCCCCACTTGCCTGGACAGGTGGAGCTCCAACAACACTTAAGAAGCTCACACCATTCAGGACAATTGGCACTCTTTGCACCACCTTAAACATTCAGTCTCTCCATCACCGTGGCACTTGCCAAGCCTCCTTCAACAGCAACTTCCAAACTTGTGACCTCTACCACCTAGAAGAACAAGGGTAGCAGATTCATGGGACGCAATCACCTGCAGGTTCCCCTCCAAGCCACACACCATCCTGACTTGGAACTATATCGCCGTTCCTTCACTGCCGCTGGGTCAAAATTCTGAAACTCCCTTCCGAACAGCACTGTGGGTGTACCCATCCCACATGGACCGCAGAAGCTCAAGAAGGCAGCTCACCACCACATTCTCAAGAGCAATTAGGGATGGGCACCAACTGCTGGCCTTGCCAGCGACCCTCACATCCCATGAACGAATAAAAAAAAGACACTTAGTTGACAGCAAGCTGACTAGTGTCAAACTGCATTGCCACACTCCAATTGCGATAATTAACATTTTGCACTTGAAAAGCAATATAACAACCATAAATAAATCTGAATATACAATTAGAAATATTGTAACATCCAAGTTCCTCTGCTCCTTTTAAAGTTTTATCATTTAGGGTATGTCCTCTCCTTACTCTTCCTCCCAAAATTCACACCTCATATTTTTCCACAAACCTCATCAGATATTTTTCTGCCCAACCTAACATGTCTCCATCTGCCTGAAGTTGCATACAGGTCCTCTTCAGAGTTAATCACATTCCCTATTTCTGTGTTGTCTCCAACGTACAATCTTGTGCCCCATATCTATGTCCTGATCTATATATAAAAAAATATGAAAAAAGAGAAACGGTACCAACAGCAATCACTTGGACTCTTAAAAAAAAACATGTATTTTTGATACGGATCTTGTCGACTGGGAGAGTACATGTAGAAATGGACAATTTATGGATGGAAAATCAGTCACTACACAATGCTGGATTCTGCAGTCATAGAAAGCTCAGACTGTTGTAGACTGGAATGTTGGCACCAGATGCATTGTGATTGAAGTGAAACATTCACTATTCTTATCTAAATCGTGCTGTACCTCACCTGGCAGTGTTTGATGGGAATAGAAAAAAGACTTGCATTTATAAAACGTCTTTTAGTTTTAGTTTTGGTTGCAGCAGCTTTGACAGAAGCGGAGGTACGGAGCGAACTTGCAGCTGGGAGGTCAGTTTCAGTGTAAGTTAAAAGTTAATTCCCTTTTGTTTTCGGAGGACCAGGGGACTGCTGGGTAAGTAAAAACTATATATTTGGGCGGTGGCTGTACCCGAGACACTACACATGTAGTGTCTCCTACCCACCCTCCTCCTCTAACCAAAAAAAAAGGACTCTGTTGTGTTGATAAGATAAGCTTTTTATTTAAAAAGTTCTGTCCGTCGGATTGCTAAGCTAACAAGTTTTGACTTTTTTTTTTTGGTTTTTCAGTAGATTTGTTGGGAATTTAGAATAGTGGGAATGGAGGTTAAGGCAGTTGTATGTTCCTCCTGCAGAATGTGGGAGGTAAGGGTCGCCAAGAGTGTCCCTGCTGACTGCATCTGCGGGAAGTGCACCCAACTCCAACTCCTCAAGAACCGCGTTAGGGAACTGGAGCTGGAGGAACTTCGGATCATTCGGGAGGCGGAGGGGGTTATTGAGAGGAGTTATGGGGAGGTAGTCACACCTCAGATAAAAGAAGAAGGTAGATCGGTTACCGTCAGGGGAAGGAGAGGGAACCAGCAGGCAGTGCAGGGATCCCGTGGCCGTTTCCCTCAACAACAGGTATACCGTTCTGGATACTGTTGCGGGGGACGACTTACCAGGGGTAAGCAATGGGGTACAGGTCTCTGGCACAGAGTCTGTCCCTGTTGCTCAGAAGGGAAGGGGGAAGAGGAGCAGAGCATGTGTCATTGGGGACTCCATAGTTAGGGGAACAGATAGGAGGTTCTGTGGGAACAAGAGAGACTCACGGTTGGTGTGTTGCCTCCCAGGTGCCAGGGTTCGTGATGTCTCGGATCGTGTTTTTGGGATCCTGAAGGGGGAGGGGGAGCAGCCTCAAGTCGTGGTCCACATAGGCACCAACGACATAGGTAGGAAGAGAGATGGGGATTTAAGACAGAAATTCAGGGAGCTAGGGTGGAAGCTTAGAGCGAGAACAAACAGAGTTGTTATCTCTGGGTTGTTGCCCGTGCCACGTGATAGCGAAGCGAGGAATAGGGAGAGAGAGGAGTTGAACACGTGGCTGCAGGGATGGTGTAGGAGGGAGGGTTTTGGTTTCCTGGATAATTGGGGCTCTTTCTGGGGTAGGTGGGACCTCTACCAACAGGATGGTCTTCACCTGAACCAGAGGGGTACCAATATCCTGGGGGGGAGATTTGCTAGTGCTCTTTGGGGGGGTTTAAACTAATTCAGCAGGGGAATGGGAACCTAAATTGTAGTTCCAGTGTACAGGATGTTGAGAGTAGTGAGGTCAGGGATAAGGTTACAAGGACGCAAGAGGGCACTGGCAAGCAAGAACTTGGTTTAAAGGTGAGTCTACTTCAACGCCAGGAGCATCTGGAATAAGGTGGGTGAGCTTGCAGCATGGGTTGGTACCTGGGATCTCGATGTTGTGGCCATTTCGGAGACATGGGTAGAGCAGGGGCAGGAATGGATGTTGCAGGTTCCGGGATTTAGATGTTTCAGTAAGAACAGAGAAGATGCTAAAAGAGGGGGGGGTTGTGGCATTGTTAATCAAGGAGAGTATTACAGCGGCAGAAAGGAAGTTTGAGGACTCGTCTACTGAGGTAGTATGGGCCGAGGTTAGAAACAGGAGAGGAGAGGTCACCCTGTTGGGAGTCTTCTATAGACCTCCGAATAGTTCCAGAGATGTAGAGGAAAGGATAGCGAAGACGATTCTCGACAGGAGCGAGAGTAACAGGGTAGTTGTTATGGGGGACTTTAACTTTCCAAATATTGACTGGAAATACTATAGTTCGAGTACTTTAGATGGGTCAGTTTTTGTCCAGTGTGTGCAGGAAAGTTTTCTGACACAGTATGTAGACAGGCCAACCAGAGGCGATGCCACATTGGATTTGGTACTGGGTAATGAACCCGGCCAGGTGTTAGATTTAGATGTAGGTGAGCACTTTGGTGATAGTGATCACAATTCGGTTAGGTTTACCGTAGTGATGGGCAGGGACAGGTATATACCGCAGGGCAAGAATTATAGCTGGGGGAAAGGAAATTATGATGCGATTAGGCAAGATTTAGGATGCGTAGGATGGGGAAGGAAACTGCAGGGGATGGGCACAATCGAAATGTGGAGCTTATTCAAGGAGCAGCTACTGCGTGTCCTTGATAAGTATGTACCTGTCAGGCAGGGAGGAAGTTGTCGAGCGAGGGAGCCGTGGTTTACTAAAGAAGTTGAAGCGCTTGTCAAGAGGAAGAAGGCGGCTTATGTTAGGACGAGACGTGAAGGTTCAGTTAGGGCGCTTGAGAGTTACAAGCTAGCCAGGAAGGATCTAAAGGGAGAGCTAAGAAGAGCAAGGAGAGGACACGAGAAGTCATTGGCAGATAGGATCAAGGAAAACCCTAAGGCTTTCTATAGGTATATCAGGAATAAAAGAATGACTAGAGTTAGATTAGGGCCAATCAAGGATAGTAGTGGGAAGTTGTGTGTGGAATCAGAGGAGATAGGGGAAGCGTTAAATGAATATTTGTCGTCAGTATTTACAGTAGAGAAAGAAAATGTTGTCGAGGAGAATACTGAGATTCAGACTACTGGGCTAGATGGGATTGAGGTTCACAAGGAGGAGGTGTTAGCAATTTTGGAAAGTGTGAAAATAGATAAGTCCCCTGGGCCAGATGGGATTTATCCTAGGATTCTCTGGGAAGCCAGGGAGGAGATTGCAGAGCCTTTGTCCTTGATCTTTATGTCGTCATTGTCGACAGGAATAGTGCCGGAAGACTGGAGGATAGCAAATGTTGTCCCCTTGTTCAAGAAGGGGAGTAGAGACAGCCCTGGTAATTATAGACCTGTGAGCCTTACTTCGGTTGTGGGTAAAATGTTGGAAAAGGTTATAAGAGACAGGATTTATAATCATCTTGAAAAGAATAAGTTCATTAGCGATTGTCAGCACGGTTTTGTGAAGGGTAGGTCGTGCCTCACAAACCTTATTGAGTTTTTCGAGAAGGTGACCAAACAGGTGGATGAGGGTAAAGCAGTGGATGTGGTGTATATGGATTTCAGTAAGGCGTTTGATAAGGTTCCCCACGGTAGGCTATTGCAGAAAATACGGAAGTATGGGGTTGAAGGTGATTTAGAGCTTTGGATCAGAAATTGGCTAGCTGAAAGAAGACAGAGGGTGGTGGTTGATGGCAAATGTTCATCCTGGAGTTTAGTTACTAGTGGTGTACCGCAAGGATCTGTTTTGGGGCCACTGCTGTTTGTCATTTTTATAAATGACCTGGAAGAGGGTATAGAAGGGTGGGTTAGTAAATTTGCAGATGACACTAAGGTTGGTGGAGTTGTGGATAGTGCCGAAGGATGTTGTAGGGTACAGAGGGACATATATAGGCTGCAGAGCTGGGCTGAGAGATGGCAAATGGCGTTTAATGCGGAAAAGTGTGAGATGATTCACTTTGGAAGGAGTAACAGGAATGCAGAGTACTGGGCTAATGGGAAGATTCTTGGTAGTGTAGATGAACAGAGAGATCTTGGTGTCCAGGTACATAAATCCCTGAAAGTTGCTACCCAGGTTAATAGGGCTGTTAAGGCGGCATATGGTGTGTTAGCTTTTATTAGTAGGGGGATCGAGTTTCGGAGCCACGAGGTTATGCTGCAGCTGTACAAAACTCTGGTGAGGCCGCACCTGGAGTATTGCGTGCAGTTCTGGTCACCGCATTATAGGAAGGATGTGGAAGCTTTGGAAAGGGTGCAGAGGAGATTTACTAGGATGTTGCCTGGTATGGAGGGAAGGTCTTACGAGGAAAGGCTGAGGGACTTGAGGTTGTTTTCGTTGGAGAGACTTAATAGAGACATATAAGATAATCAGAGGGTTAGATAGGGTGGATAGTGAGAGTCTTTTTCCTCGGATGGTGATGGCAAACACGAGGGGACATAGCTTTAAGTTGAGGGGTGATAGATATAGGACAGATGTTAGAGGTAGTTTCTTTACTCAGAGAGTAGTAGGGGCGTGGAACGCCCTGCCTGCAACAGTAGTGGACTCGCCAACTTTAAGGGCATTTAAGTGGTCATTGGATAGACATATGGATGAAAATGGAATAGTGTAGGTCAGATGGTTTCACAGGTCGGCGCAACATCGAGGGCCGAAGGGCCTGTACTGCGCTGTAATGTTCTAATGTCTTTCACAATCTCAGGACATCCCAATGCATTTTACAGCCTTTTTGAAGTATAGTCATTGTTGTAATGTGGGAAATGCTGCAGCTCACTTACACACAGCATGCTTCCACTCACAGCAATAGGACGAAGACCAGATAACCTGGTATTTTCTTTTAGTAATGTTGATGTCGACAGTGTACAGGGAACTTTATTTGGTGTCAACCGTGGCTCAAAGGTAGCATTTTCAACTGAGTCCAGAAGTTGTGCATTCAAGCCCTATTCAAGACATGAGCAGACAATCTATGATGGCACTTCACTGTAGGGAGTACTGCACTGTGGCAGGTGCTGTTTTATCAGATGGAATGTTAGACCTGTCATCCAAGATGTAAACGATCCCATTAATTGAAGAGGAGCAGTTCTCCTGGTGTCCTTGTCAATATTTGCATCTCAACCAATTCCATTAAAACAGATTATTTGGTCATTTATCCAACTGCTGCAGTGAGATCTTGCTGTGCTTTAATTGGCTAATGTATTTGCTACATTCCAACAGTGACAACAATTCAAAAAGTACTTCATTGGCTGTGAAACGCTTTGAGATGTTCTGAGGTAGTGAAAGGCACGATATAAATATATGTTTGTTCTTATATCTGTTTTCTGTTGTATATATTCTTATTGATCAATTTATCTCTGTTGCCATACTCTAGTTGATACACCATACCTCAATACCTTATCAGATGCTTTTTGAAAATCCATACACACATTTCATTTGCTTTATCAATACACTATTACTTTTTCAAAGAACTCTTAACATCAGACACAACTAACTTCTTGCAAATTGATTAATTAGGGCAAACCAGCATCAATGTATTTTCAAAAGTATTAATTTTATCTTGTCTTAAGACTTATAGAAACTTATCCATGACCAATGCTAAGCTGACTGCTCCATAGTTACTGGTTTATTCATTTTTCTTGTATGAAATTCTGGGCTGGAAAGGAAATCAACCTACTCAATGGTCTAAAATAAAAGCAAAATACTGCAGATGCTGGAAATCTGAAATAAAAACAGAAAGTGCTGGAAACACTCAGCAGGTCAGGCAGCATCTGGAGAGAGAAGCAAAGTTAACATTTCAGGTCTGTGACCTTTCATCAAAACTGGCATAGGTTAGAAAAGAATTAGGTTTTAAGCAAGTGAAGTGGGGGTGTGGGTTGGTGGGGAAGAGAACAAAAGGAAAGGTGTGTGATAGGGCAGAGGGCAGGAGAGATTAAATAACAAAGCTGTCCTGGGACAAAGGCAAAGAGTGTGTTAATGCTTATGGTGAAAGACAAAGCATTAGTCCAGAGAGAGTGTTAATGGCAGAATAATGAGCAGCTCTGTCTACATGAAAAACAGGCACATGGTTAAAAAGTAAAATAAAAAAAAAAAATGAAAACAAAGGACCAGTCATGCTCTGAAATTATTGAACTCAATATTCAGTCTGCAAGGCTGTAGAGTGCCTAATCGGAGGGTGGTGGATGGGGACTGGCTGGGCCTCTACTTAAGGAAGAAGTGGAGAGCACTCAGACCATCCTGCTGGGGGATGGAGGTGTAGAGAGATTGGACATGAATAGTGTTATGGTCCTGTAGTTTTTTTTCCCGTAAGATGCCTTTAAGGCTTGCAAGGGATCAGTATTGCTTTAAGATCCGGCAAGCCTCAAGAGCTACAGAAAGGTGTATTTTCGGTTGCCGTTAGAAACAGCCATTTTGGAGAATGTGATTCAAAGGGTGCATTCTTGTTACCATAGATATAGCCACTGGGAGTGAGTCTGATGAGATACATTTGTTACAATTCAGTTTTGAACTGGCTTTTAGTGGAGACAGTTTGTTCTAACAGAACACACAAACAGACACAGCTGTGGTGTCAGCACCTGGAAAAAGAGCTCTCAGCCATTTAAACTGAAGGAATAAGAATTTTAGTCTGTTTAATGATCATCTCTCAAAATTCTAAAACAGCAAGCCAAGACAGAGATCTCTGGTAATTTAAATTGAAGAAAGGGAAGTTAGACTGTGACAATCTTTTATCCCTCAAAAACTCTAAAGTCAGATTGATTCTGTTGAAAGTTTTTGCAAGTCATTAATTGTTAAAATTCGCTGGAGAAGGAAAGCAACATCCTGTGAGGACTTGGAGCAGCATTGGACTGTAAATTTGCAAGGATTAATTTTTTCTATTTGAAACGTTGTTTATATCTTCATAGTGTTTAAGAATTTAGTTCTTCTAATTAAAGAGTTAATTTATTGAACGAAAGACACCTGGTTTGGTTAGCCTCATTTGGGGGTTAATAGATGGTACAATTTGGTTGGGTCTTTCTTTAATTTGGAACGTTTTAAATGATATGTTAGGCGATCTGTGGAGTGATGGGATTGAATCATCAGTGCGTCTCTCCCACCACAATCAGAATCATACATTTTGATTGGGGGCTTTGCCAGGAGCGGTTGGTCATAACAATAGTGAAGAGGAGGCGATTAGGGCCATGAAACTGGAAATTGTCAAAATGACGTAGGGTGTCGGAAGAGTCATGGATGTAGGTGGGAAGAGACTGGACCGGGGAGAAAAGATAGAGTCAAGATAGGAAGAAACAAGTTCAGTGGGGCAGGAACAGGCTGAAACAATGGGACTACCAGGACAGTCCTGTTTGTGGATTTTGGGAAGGAGGTAGAAAGCAGGCTGTCCAGGGTTGTGGGACTATGAGGTTGGAAGTTGTAGAGGGAAGATCTCTGGAGATGAGGTCAGTGACAGTCCTGTGGACAGTAGCTTGATGTTCAGTGTTGGGGTCATGGTCCAGGGGGAGATAGGAAGAAGTGTCTGAGAGTTGGCGCTCAAGCTCTGCAAGGTAGAGGTCGGTACGCCAGACAACAACAGCAGCACCCTTGTCAGCAGTTTTGATCACAATGTTGATGTTAGACCCAAGAGAACGGAGTACAGTAAGTTCAGAGGGTGACAGGTTAGAGGAGCAAGGGGAGCAGAGAAATTGAGGCGGCTGTCAGTTCTCAATTAAACATCAAGAATGGGTAAGAGGCCAGAGGGAAGGGTCCAGGTGGAGGGAGAATAGTGGAGGTGGGTGTAAGGGTCTGCTCGCTGGGGGGAGGACTCCTGATCAAAAAAGTGAGCCCGGAGAAGAAGACAGAAGAAGAGCTCAACGTCATGCCGAGTGTGAAATTCATTGAGGTGGGGGCATCAGGAGATAAAACTGAGTCCTATGTTAAGTACAGGTTGTTCAGGGTTAGAGATGGGAAGGTCAGAGGGTATTGTGAATACACCGCAAAGGGTCAGATTAGAAGGGATGGGGTCAGAGGGACTCCAGAGGTTGTAAGGAGTGTCTTAAAAGGAGGAAAGCGAGATAGAGAGGGAGAGGGAATTCCAGAGCTTTGAGCCTAGGTACCTGAAGGCACGACCACCAATGGTGCAGCAGTTAAAATCCAGGGATGCTCATGAGGCTAGAATTAGATGAGTAAAGATATCTCGGAGGGTTGTGGGGCTGGAGGAGATTACAGAGATAGGGAGGAGTGAGACCATGGAGTGATTTGAAAACAAAGACGAGAATTTTAAAATCAAGATGCTGCCTGACAGAGCCAATGTAAGCCACTGAGCACTAGGGTGACACCTCAGTGTTACTCAGTGCAAGATAAAGACAAAGGTGGCAGTTTTGGATGACCTCAAGCTTAAGGAGGGTAGAATATGGGAGACCAGCCAGGAGTGCATTGGAATAGTCAAGTCGAGAGGTAACGAAGGCATGAAGAAGGGTTTCAGCAGCAGATGAGCTGAGACAGTGGTGACTTACAGAGGTGGAAACAGGCAGTCTAGGTGATGGCGGGAATGTGTGGTCTGAAGCTCATCTCGGAGTCAAATATGACATTAAGATTGCAAATGGACTGGTTTAGTCTGACTGTTGCCAGGGAGAGGGATGGAGTAGACAGCTAAGGAACAGAGACCAAAAACAATGGTTTCAGTCTTTCTAGTATTTAATTGGAAGAATTTTCTGCTCATCTAGTACTCGATGTCAGATAAGTAGTCTGACAATTTAGCAACAGTGGATGAGTCGAAAGAAATGGTGAGGTAGAGCTGTGTGGCATCAGCTTATGCGAAAACTAACTTTTCGGATGATGCTGCTGTGGAGGGGCAGTGTGTCGATGAGAAACAAGAGGGGTCAAGGATAGCTACTTGGGGGACACCAAAGTAACAGTGAGGGAGTGGTAAGAGAAGCCATTGCAAGTGATACTCTAGTTATAATTAGATCGCTAAAAATGGAACAATGTGAGAACAGTTCCACCCAGCTGGACAACAGTGGAGAGGTGTTGAAGCAGGATGGTGTAGGAAACTGTGTTAAAGGCTGCAGACAGGTCCAGAAGGACGAGGGGGAAAGTTTACCTTTGTCACAGTCACATATGTCATTTGTGACTTCGATAACAGCTGTTTCGGTACTGTGGCAGAGGTGAGCTTGATTGGAGGGATTCAAACATGGAGTTCTGGAAAAGATGAGCACAGATTTGGGAGGTGATAACACGTGTCAGGACTTTGGAGAGGAATGGGATATTGGAGGAGTCAAAATGTTTTCAAGAGTTAAAAGGAATCTCAGAAAGGAGAGATAACAGCAAGCATCTACACAGAACCTCTAATGTAGCAAAATCTCGAGATGTGAAGCCACAGCAGAAGAGTTAGAAGAGGTGAAGAATGCTCCAAAAGGTGGAAAGGTAAAGGCAGAGGACTTTATAGAATCTACTTCTCGTAGCTGTCACTAGACTGTACCTTATCCGAATGAGGATCTTTTCGAGAAGAAGTTCAAGAGAGAAAAATTGCAGAGCCAAATTTGTGCAGGAGGGTATAAGACTGGAGGAAGTTGCAGAAGTATGGTGTGGTTAGACTGGACAAAGGTACTAATGGCAACAAGGATGTTCAATTCAACCAATTAGGAAAAAGGGAGGTGATGTAGATCAATGAGGACTGGGATGAGCAGCAAGCAGGACATGCAGATGAATTTTGAAACAACATGCATCTGGAGAGCCTCCTGGTTCCCTGCAGATACAGGACATCTCTCCTCCTTTCTACCTCCTCTACCAAGGCCTCCAGTGCAGCGTCAGAAATCCTGGGTGCCCCCTTTCTCCCATGTTCAGACAATTTTCTGTCTTTTCCAGGTCAGATTGAGCTCCCAAAAGACTTTCAGCACCTACGCTGGCCATACTGCATCTCCCCTTTAAGAAGTGAATGCGAGTTTTAAGTGGTGGTTTCCCTACTGATGCGGACAGCCAATCAACAGCAAGTTTAGCATTGGCTGCAAGCTGAAATATTCAGCTCGAGTACTGCGTACAGCTTTGGTCACCATATTACAGAAAGGATGTGCTCATATTGGAGAGGGTACACAGGAGATTTACGAGCATGTTGTCAGGAATGGAGAATTTTAGTTATGAGGAAAGATTGAATAGACTGGGATTGTTTTCTTTGGAACGGAGGAAGCTGAGGGGAGATTTAATTGAGGTGTATAAAATTATGAGGGGCCCCAGATAGAGTGAATATGAAGGACCTATTTCCCTTCGCAGAGAGCCAATAACCAGGGAGTAAAGATTTAAAGTAATTGGTTGAAGGGTTAGAGGGGAGTTGGAGAATTTTTGCATCCAGAGGGTGGTGGGGGTCTGGGACTCTCTGCCTGAAATGGTGATAGAGGCAGAAACCCTCATTGCAGTTAAAAACCCTTGGATATGCAGTTGAAGAGCTGTAACCCACGAGGCTACAAACGCAGCTGTAAAGTGGGATTAAGTTGGATAACTCTCATGCGGCCGAAGTGGACACGATGGGTTGACTTCTTCTCTACCATAAATTTTCTATATTACTTTTTCTATGTTTCTAGTTGGAGTTTATGAAGGGAGGAGGTCCAGAAGAAAACATTGGAGAAATCTTCTTGCATGACTTCTTTATTGTTCACTCGGCCAGTTGGTGCTAAAAATCATTGGCCTGATATGCCTTCATGGGCAGCTCCACATATACCTATTTTCATTGAAGAGAGATTTGAGGGACTCGCCTACAGTGTGTTCACTCAACAGTATGTACTACCTATAAAACACAGCAGGGATAGAAAAAGAGCAGAAAGAGCTGCCAATAAACAAAATTTTAAAAACTTTTAAGATGCTGAGTGGATACTGCATTTTAGTATAACCTCTCAAAGCATGCAGCCAGGATTCCCTCTGAAACTTGTTTCTAACTTACTTTAAAAAAAATTGTACTTCCCTTTATAAATTAAAGAGATCTGTCCTGCCAATGACATGACTGATAGCCATGACAGTGTTACACAAAGTGAGTGTCAAGGGAAAACTATGCATTTGCAAGACTATAAATTAAAATTTGAGTGGGTCACAAGCTTCCATTTCAAGATGGACTGATAATTTGTCGTCAGAATCTATGGGGAAAAAAAATTTAAAACCGGTTTTTATTTACATTAACTGGTATGCTGATAAGCAATTATGTTAATGATGGATTTCCATTTTAAATGCACCACAGAATCTTTTGGTAGAAAAGTGCCAGTTGATATTGCAAACAAGTTTTTGTGAAATGCCCTGACCAACCACATATTGCCATCTAGTGGCTTTGTAGCAGCCCACAACATCTAGGAACTTCTGTCAGCTGGATGAATAAAATGTCATCTCCCCATCTCCCAATTCAGAAAGACTAGCAAGACAGTCTGTGAAAGCCCTCACCCTCACCTGACCCCTCCACCATTTTGTTCACATCACAGGCAGCTAAACAGATAAACCCAGCTCCACAACTCCCTTTCGAATCTCATGTGTCACTTCCTTCACTTGCTGCTGCTGTTGGTAACCAAATTTCACTACTCTTAGCACTCTGTGGAGTGACAACCCTCTCAAAAGTCTGCTCCAGAATACATTCACCCTCCTAAACATCGTGGAATGTGCCCAGTTGACTCTCAAACTATGCAACCTTCTATTTGAGGAGTGCAACCTTTGTCCACTTCATATACATGTATTCACCATGCATGGTACTTAAGTCCAGGCAGATCTATATTATGCGTGCTGCACACATCACCCCAGATTCTTATCCTACCATACATACTTATGTGTAACCTGACTGGGATATAATGCAGAAAGTGACTGACTCACTTACTAAGACTCTGAAATGCTAATGATAAAGGGGTGGCTGATTCAACACCTCATATTCATACAGCACCTTTAATGTAGGAAACCAAACAAAAACTGACAAGAGCACAAGGAAGAAATATTAAAATGGTTGACTAAAATCTTGGTCAAAGAGGTAGCTTTTAAAAGAGGGTCTTAAAGAATGACAGAGGTGGAGATGTTTAAGGAAGGAATTCCAGAGTTTATGGCCTAGATGGCTAAAGTCACCAATGGTGGGTGCACAAGAAGTCAGAGTTGGAGGAACACAAAGTTTTCTGAGGATTGTAGTGCTGGGGAAAGTTAAAGAAAGAGAGAGTGGGCAAGGCCATGGAGGGACATGAGGATGAGAATGTTAAAATTAAAATGGAAGAGATGGTGGATGTGAACCAATGTAGGTCATTGAGCACAAGGGTGATGGGTACGAGGTAGGGTATCAGTAGCACAGTTTTGGATGAACTCAAGTTCAAGTTGAGTGAAAAATGGGATGCTGAGCAGGAAAACAGCGGATTAGTTGCGTTTGGAGGTGACAAAAGCATGAATGAGAGTTTCAGCAGTACACAGGTTGAGGCAGGGACAGAGATAGGCGATGATACGGAAATAGAAATAATTGGTCTTCGTGATGGAGCAAATAACAGGTTGGAAGCCCAGCTCACAGTACAGTAGGAAGCCGAGGTTGTGAACAGTCTGGCTCAGCCTGAGACAGTGACCAGAAATGGAGATGGAATCAGTAGCAGGGAATGGCTTGGTCTTCTCAATGTTTAATTGAAGGAAATTGCAGCACGTCCAGGACTGTGAATGCCCGAGAAGCAGCCTGAGCACAAATACAGTGGATGGCTTGAGAGTTGGTATCGAGGTAGAGGTGTGGAATAAAAACAAGAAATGCTGGAAATACTCAGCAGATCTGGCAGCATCTGTGGAGAGAGAATCAGAGTTAATGTTTCAGGTCAGTGACCCTAGAGGCGTGGAACCTGACAGGTCTTTGGATGATGTCACTGAAAGGGCAGCAATTCACTTGCTGACACTCATAAGTGGTGGTGATGTCGTATGTAAATATTCAGTCTATGATTGACTGTTGCCTCAAACAAACCAGAGTTAGGGAAAACTCACAGCACACATCCGGTACAAATCATGAATTTATTTTTCCGCATTTATACAGATAGATATTTGAGAGAATTTCTATGTTACCAGATTCCTCTGCAGTTTTCGAAGTTTTTCCACGGGTTCGGGATCATAGCCTGGAATTTTTCGCACATCATTGTTCTTCAATGCCAACATGGTTTCCAGCATAAAACGGATCTGTAACAGAGTTACAGAGTTGTACCGTAATCAGTATACATAGGAATGCATTGGACTGTTTTGGTTTATCTGGCTAACCCCAGAGTTCACAAACAGAATATATAGTTCATTACTTAAATCTCTCAATTGATTTTCTCATCAAATGTTTGTTCAACTTGCTCTTAGAAATACTGCTGTTAGCAACCTAATTTGCCTCCTTGGGCAGTCCATTCCAAATGATCACTACATTATTGCTCGAAATATTTATGTTGAGCTGGCCACTCACTTACCCAATTCTGAGTTTCATCCTCTGCCCACTCATTGCCATTCTGCTGGCCACATTAAGTGGTTTCTCAGGTTCCTCATTCAGAAATGATTTTCTCTTAACGGGATAATGTTTGCATAAAAGATTCACAATCCTAGAATGGTTACAGCACAGGAGACCATTTGGTCTGTCCTGTGTGTGCTGGCTCTCTGCAAGAGCGACTCCCACTCCCCTGCCTTTTCCCCGTGGCCCTGCAATTTTATTCTATGCCTTGTACAGAGAATTAATCTAACATGTGGAACCAGTGTTAAAAATTCAGCTGGACGAATGCTTTGTCTTTTGCCACAAGCATTAACACACTCTTTGCCTTTGTCCCAGGACAGCTTTGTTATTTAATCTCTCCTGCCCTCTGCCCTATCACACACCTCCCCTTTTGTTCTCTTCCCCACCATCCCCCCCACCCCCTTCACTCGCTTAAAACCCAAATCTTTTCTAACCTTTGCCAGTTCTGATGAAAGGTCACAGACCTGAAACGTTAATTCTGCTCTCTCTCTCCACACATGCTGCCTGACCTGCTGAGTATTTCCAGCACTTTCTTTTTATTTCAGATGTCCAGCATCTGCAGTATTTTGCTTTTATTAAAAATTCAGCTATGGCTTATGACCCAGCTTTCAAATGAATTGTGATTTAAGGTGATTGGTAGAAGGATCAGAGGGGACGTGAGGAAAAACCTTTTCACCCAGAGGGTGGTGGGTGTCTGGAATTCACTGCCCGGATTGGTGGTGGAGGGAGAATCAGTCAACTCATTTAAAAAGGTACCTGGATCTGCACTTGAAGTGCTGTAACCTGCAAGGCTATGAACCAGGTGCTGGAAGGTGGCATTAGATTGGGCAGCTATTTTTTTCAGCTGGCACAGACACGATGGGCTGATTGGCTTCTTTCTATGCCATAACTTTTCTATGATTCTCTAATTATCCAAATCCTTTGGAAAACCACAATTGAATCTTCCTCCGCCACACTCACAGGCAGTGCATTCCAGGTCGCAACCATGCGCTGCATAAAAAGATTTGGCTCATGTCACCATTGCTTCTTTTGCCAATCACCTTAAGTTGGTGCCCTTCCACCAAGGGCAACAGTTTCTCCTGAGCTACTCTGTTCCGACCCCTCATAATTTTGAACACTTCTATCAAATCTCCTCTTAATCTTCTCTTCTCCAAAGAGAACAGTCCCAGCTTCTCCTATCTATCCACGTAATGGAAGTTCCTCATCCTCGGAACCATTCTTGTGAATCACTTCTGCACTCCCTCTAATGCCTTCTCATTCTTCTTAAAGTGTGGTGCCCAGAACTGGACACAATACTCCAGTTGAGGCTGAGCCAGGGATTTATACAGGTTCATCACAACTTCCTTACTTTTGTACTCTATACCTCTATTTAGGAAACCAATCATCCCATATGCTTTAATAACCACTTTCTCAATCTACCACCTTCAATGATCTGTGCACATATACCCGCAGGTCCCTCTGCTCCCGAACCCCCTTGAAAATTGTACCCTTTATTTTGTTTTGCCTCCCCTCGTTCCTCCACCAAAATTAATCACTTCATACAGGAAATTCCATCTGCCACTTGTCACCCATTCCACTAGCCTAAGTCCTCTTAAAGTTTATCACTATCCTCCTCACAATTCACAATACTTGCAAGCTAGTTGAACACAATTTGCCCTTAACAAATCCGTGCTGACTTTACTGGATTAATCCACATTTGTCCAAGTGACTGTTAATTTTGTCCCGAATTACCATTTCGAAAAACTTTCTCACCACTGAGGGTAAACTGACTGGCCTGTAGTTGCTGGGCTTATCCTTACACCCTTTTTTGAACAAAGGTGGAACATTTGCAATTTTCCAGTTCTCTCGCACCACACCTGCATCCTGCCCCAGAACTGGTCCCAATGCCCCAAGAATCTGAAGCCCTCCCTCCTGCACCATGCCTCAATCCATGCATTGATCCTCCCTATCTTCTATTCTTACTAGAATGTGGCACTGGGAGTGATTCAGAGAAGCATGCTGCTGAAGAAATTTCTCAGCCGAAATTCTACAAGGAAGTACAGGCCAAGTTAATTGCCTGAGGAAAAAACACTTTGAAGAGACCGTTTGTATTGAAGTAAAGTTTTGACTGAGAGAGCGTCGGTTTTAAAATTCAAGTTTACCTATTGCTGTGCTCATGGTTGAAAGAACGGTTTGATGCCTACTGCAGCCGAAGTGTTTTGGATGCCTATCTGGTCAGAGACCGTTTCATCGGATCCGCGTGGAGACTTCGAGTGGCATTTGATTGTTTTTGCATTGGAGTGCCTCACCCATCAGGAATGTAACCCACAAAGACTTATATGCCAGTTATTTATTTATCCTTAAGAAGCAGCTAATTTTTATAAAAAAGAAACCGGTTAACGGTGATTTTTTTTTTGAGTGTATGTGCGTAAATGGGGGAGTTAGATTAAAATAAGTTATAAGGTCTTTAGACATAGGTTTATCTTAATAGTGTTTAAGATTTAGTTTTAATATATAGTTAATTTGTTGTTGTCTAAAGATAACTGGTTTGGTCTGTTTAATTCTGGGGGTTACGAGTGTGCTTAATTTGGCTGTTTTCCGGTTGGTTGTGAAAACTTTAATAATATGCTGTGACCTGTGAAGTGATGGGACTGAATTGACAGTGCGTTGCTCCTGCCTCACTCATAACATTGCTAAGAATAGCAGTAAGCCTGAGGATTAGGAGCATTTTAGAAACCAGCAAAGGGTGATAAAAAGGGAAAAACTGAATGAAAGTAAATGAGACAATTATAAAAAGAGATTTAAGAGCTTTTACAAGCAAAGGAGAGTAGCTAAAGTAAACATTTGCCCCTTAGAAACACAGACATGAGATATTATCATCTGGAATGAGGAAATGGCACATATGTTGAATAAGTATTTTGTGTATGTGTTCACAGTAGAAGACACAAATTACATACCAGAAGTAGAGGGCAACAAAGGGACTACTAAGAGGAGTGAGGAACTTAAGGTAATTAATATCTGCAGAGAAAAAGTATTAGAGAAACTTGAGAGACTAAAAGCCAACAAATCCCCAGAAGCTGATGGTCTGCATCCTTCTGTTCTAAAAGAGATAGCTACAGAGATAGTGGATGCACAGGTTATGATTTTCCAACATTCCCCAGATTCCAGAATGGTCCCAGCAGATTGGAAGTCAGAAAATCTAACACTGCTATTCCAGAAAGGAGGGAGAGAGAAAACAGGGAACTACAGGCCAATTAGCCTGACAGTCAGTCAGTCATTGGGAAAACGTTGGAATCTATTATTAAGGAAGTCTAAACAATAAAGTTTGAACATAATTTGATCAGACAAAGTCAACAAGGGATATTGTATTTGACAATTTAGAGCTTTTTGAGGATGTAACTAGCCGGGTAGATAAAGCGGAACCTGTAGATGTAGGATACTTGGATTTTCAAAAGGCAATCGATAAGGTGCCGCACAAAAGGCTCATGTACAAGATAAGAGAGCATGGGGTTGGGGGTAATATATTAACATGGCCAGAGGATTAGTTAACAGACAGGAAGCAGAGAGTAGCGATAAACGGGGCATTTTCAAGTTGGCAGGCTGTAACTGGTGGAGTGCTGCAAGGATCAGTGCTGCAGCCTCAGCTATTTACAATCTGTATTAATGACTTAGACAAAGACACAGAGTAAAATATCTAAGTTTTCTAACAATACAAAGCTAGGCAGGAATGTAAGCTGTGAGGAGGCCACAGAGGCTTCAAGAAGATGGTACGATCACTTGGTTCATGGTTTGTATTAACTTTCTAGATGTAACTTTTAATTTGGAAATTGATTTTTTTTTAAAATACAAGACAAACGAAAATACCTGGTTTGAGAAGCTGGCAAACAAACCTAGGATGGTTACAAATCAAAGGGTAGCCCATGTTTATTTAGTAAGGTCATAATGGGAAGTGTAAAGACCCTAGACAATGGGAACCCCTCTTAACTTGTTCATGTAGATGGTGTGTCTGCAGCTACCTCAGTCAGGATTTTAAATTATTTTATATGATTTCCCAGTACCAAGAGAAGATTTGGATTTGGAAATAATTACTCTAAATTGCTATCTGGGACATCCCACATGTACCTCATTGCTATGGAGATATATGATGCAGGAGGTGCCTGTTGGGTTTTTGATCTGTGTGCTTGCAGACACAATCAGTTAGGTGGCCTTTGGACAAGCAGTTAGTTGCCCTTTGAAAAAGCAGTTGGCTTTTGGAAGTCAGCTGGACTCAGGAGCAAAGAGGCCATCAGGAACCACGGGAGTTTCTGTTCTGAGGCAGGCCCATGCTCAAGCTGGGAAGTCCAGATTCGGAAGGTGATCTTATACAGAGTCAGAGTCATTTACGTCACAGAAGGAGGCCATTCAGCCCATCGCGTCCACGCTGGAAGACAGCTTAGAAATTAAGGAAATCGAAGTGAATTCCGAAGAGCTATGTTATACTTTGGATTGGTCCCGGGAGAAGTGAACAAACCACCAAGATCCTGGAGGTATAGGGGAGTTTTTGGGATGGAACTGACAGCATACGACTTCATATTCTGTTAAAACTATAGGTTTAAAATATAAATGTTTCCAAATTGTAGCGTTAAGTTAGTAGTGTTTTGCTTTGTTTAACTCTTGTACGGTGAAGTTTTTGTTTAAAATGTGATATCTTGTGGCATAATTCTTTCAGTAATAACTGGGAATTTGACTTTCTCTTTTTAAAGGTTAACAGTCCCTAACCAGATCGTAATAAGATATAGACAAGTTAAGTGAGTGGGCAAAAAGCTGGCAGATGGAGCATCATGTGGGGAAGTGTGAGTTATTCATTTTGGTCGTAAGATCAGAAAAGACGTGAAACTTCAAAATGTTGATGTTCAGACAGTCTTAGGTGTATTCTTACAAGGAAATACACAAAGTGAGCATGCAGGGTACAGCATGCAATTAGGAAAGCAAATGGTACGTTAGCCTTTATTACAAGGAGTTTAAAAAAATTCTCTCATGGGATGTGGGTGTTGCTGACAAGGCCAGCATTTGCTGCCCATCCCTAATTGCCCTTGACAACTGAATGGCTTGCTAGGCCATTTCAGAGGGCAGTTAAGAGTCAACCACATTGCTGTGGGTCTGAGCATACGAACTAGGAGCAAGAGCAGGCTATTTGGCCCTGAGCCTGCTCCACCATTCTATAAGATTATGGCTGATCTGTTTGTGGACCCAACTCCAATTTCCTGCCTATCCTTGATACCCTTTGACTCCCTTGTTCGTCAAGAATCTGTCTATCTCTGCCTTAAAAATATTCAATGACCCTGCCACCACCGCTCTCCAGGGAAGAGAGTTCCACACACTCTTGACCCTCAGAGAGAAAATTTCTCGTCTGTCTTAAATGGGAGACCCCTTATTTTTAAACTGTGCTCCTTAATTTTAGTCTCTCCCCCAATATCCTTTCAACATCCACCCTGTCAAGTCCCCTCAGGATCTTGTGTTTCAATAAGATCACCTCCCATCCTTCTAAGCTCCACTTCAACCTATCTTCATACGATAACCCTCTCATTCCAGGAATCAGTCGAGTGAACCTTATCTGAACTGCTTCCAATGCAGTTATATCCTTTCTTAAGTAAGGAGACCAAAACTGTACACAATACTCTAGATGTGGTCTCACCAATGCCCCGTACGACTGTAGCAAAACATCGCTACTTTTATATTCTAACCAGAAAGCAACAGTCAAAGGAGACATAGAGAGGATGTTTCCTCTTGTGGGGCAATCTAGGTCATAGTTTTAGGATAAGGGGCAGCAGATTTAAAACAGAGATGAGGAGAAATTACTTCTCTCAAAAGGTCGTGAATCTGTGGAATTCACTACCCCAGAGTGCGGTGGATGCCGGGACATTGGGTAAATTTAAGGAGGAGATAGACAGATTTTTAATGAGAAATGGGTTGAAGGGTTATAGAGAACGGGCAGGAAAGTGGAGTTGAGGCCAAGATGAGATCAGCCACGATCGTATTGAATGGCAGAGCAGGCTCAAGGGGCTGAATTGCCTACTCCTGCTCCTAGTTTTTATATTCCATTCGCTTACAATAAACAACAACTTTGCATTTGCCTTCTTAATCACTTGCTGTACCTGCATAATGACATTCTGTGGTTTGTGTGCTCGGACACCCAGACCCTTCTGCATCTCAGAGTTCTGCAATCTCTCTCCATTTAAATAGTATGTTGCTGTTCTATTTTTTCCAGTCTAAGTGGACAAGTTCACACTTTCCCAAATTATACTCCATCTGCCAAATCTTAGCCCACTCACTTAACCTATCTATATCCCTTTGCAGACTCCTTATGTCCTCTTCATAACTTACTCTTCTACCTATCTTGGTGTCATCAGCAAATTTAGCAACCATACATGCTGTCCCTTCATCCAAGTCATTGATATAGATTGCAAACAGTTGAGGCCCCAGCACTGATCCCGATGGCACTCCACTAGTTACAGCCTGCCTACCTGAAAACGACCCATTTATGCCTACTCTGTTCCCTGAAAGCTAACCAATCCTTTATCCATGCTAACATGTTAGCCCCTACACCATGAGCTCTTATTTTGTTTAGTAACCTTTGATGTGGCAACTTGTCAAATGCCTTCTGGAAATCCAAGTGTACCACATCCACAGGTTCCCCGTTACTTCCTCAAAGAACTTGAATAAATTAGTTAAATATCATTTCCCCTTCACAAAACCATATTGACTGTCTGACCCTAAGACAGATGTTAAGCTAACTAGCCTGTAGTTTCCTGCTTTCTGTCTTCCTCCTTTCCTGAATAGCAGAGTTACATTTGCTATTTTCCAATCTGATGGAACCTTTCCAGAATCTAGGGAATTTTGGAAAATTAAAACCAATGCATCCACTATCTCAGCAGCCACTTCTTTGCCAGTTCTGATGAAAGGTCACAGACCTGAAATGTTAACTTTGCTTCTCCCTCCACAGATACTGCCAGACCTGCTGACTAATTCCAGCACTTTTTGTTTTTATTTCAGATTTCCAGCATCTGCAGTGTTTTGCATTTACTTCTTTTAAGACCCTAGGCAAAGTCCATTAGGACCTGGGGACTTGTCAGCTTTTGGTTCTAGTAATTTTCTCAGTACCTTTTCCCTGGTGATGGTAATCGTTTCAAGTTCCTCCCTCCCTTTCAACTCGATTCATAGTTACTTCTGGGATGTTATTTGTATCCTCTACAGAGAAGACAGATGAAAAAAATCTGTTCAATTCCTTTGCCATTTCCTTACCTTCCATTAACTCTCCAGACTCACTCTCTAGAGGACCAACACTCACTCTACTTACTCTTCCTTTCACATGTAGGCCAGACCAGGTAAGGACGGCAGATTTCCTTCCCTAAAGGACATGAGTGAACCAAGTGGGTTTTTATGACAATCGATGATAGCTTCAAGGCACCATTACTGGGACTAGCTTTCAATTCCATATTTTCTGTTAATTAATTGAATTTAAATTCTACCAGCTGCTGTGGTGAGATTTGAACCCATGTCACCAGGAAAATAACCTGGGCCTCTGGATTACTAGTCCAGTGACATTACCACTATACCACCATCTCCCTTCTAGCTGGTCTGAAGCCAAAGTGTAATGAGTACCACCACCTGCGCAAGGTCTTGGACTGCTTATCTAAATGCAAGTTGCATGGCTTCACACTCTTGTGGCTACTGGAAGGGGTTGGAGTTTGGGTATTCTGTGCTAAGTGGCTCACTACATGACTCCCCAAAGCCTCTCCACTAGCTGCAAGACACAAGTGAGGAATGTGTTGGAATACTCTCAACTTGCCTCGACGAGTGCAGCTTCCTCAACAAACAATAAGCTTCACTACAGGATACAACAATTCAACTGACTGACACTTCACCCACTAGCCTAAAAAAGACATCCTTCACGATTGTGGCTGCAGTTTGTATTATCTACAGGATGAACTGTAGCAACTCACTAAAGCTTCAATGGCAGCACCTCTGGAACCCACGACTTTCACTAACTAGGACAAGTGCAGCACGTGCACGGGTAACACCATTGCTTTTAAGTTCCCCTCCGAGTCACCACCATCCTAACTCGGACATATATCATCATTCTTTCATTGTTGTTGTCCCCGAACTGTCAAACCCTAACAGCATTGTGGGAGCACTGTCACCACAAGGAAATCAACGGTTCAAGAAAAAAGTTCACCATCACTTTCGACAGCCACTAAGGATGAACAACAAATGCTGGCCTTTCTCAAGACAGCTATATCTTGAGAATTAATTTTTAAAAAGTTGTCAATTCTTAAAGGCAGCTTCCAGTATAGGATATTTCAGTTCAAGTAATCTCTGGTCAGATACACTATAGTCAAATGCAGAAGAAAAAGCTCCACTCCTGTACCCAATAAAGCTCCTCAATTTCATCCCAGGAGAGCAACCCCTAATATATTAATGTGAATCATTACTTCCAATTCTAATGGATGCCTCTTCAAATAGTACAGCTGAATCATGAACTAATGCAAAGAACTGCAGAGTGAAACCTATACTTCACAGTTCCATGGCACAGAAAATACTGTCACCAGAATACAATTTAAAATCCCCAATCTCAAAAATGAATTCCAAACTGAATTTGAAATCTGTCTTACCCTAGTCTGGTCCTGAAATTGTTTACCAACACTATTAGCTTTGTTTTGGGCCTCCATGATCAAATCCCTCAATGCCACAGCATCATCCTTCCGAAGGGTAAATCCCACATGCTTCAGTAAAAGGAGGATTAGCTCAATGTCTTTCTCCTTGAAGATGCTTGTGAATTTCTTCAGAATATCGAACACCAACACAGAGTGTATCACATGGAAGTTGTAGAAGTGTGCAATCAAACTAATTAAATTATCACATTCTTTTGTTTCACTGTCAGTCCTAGAGTGCTCATCAAATTGCTTCACTATTACCTCCAAAACATGTGCTCCAACCTGCAAAGCAAAAGGCATTAATCAGTAATTCTAACATATAGTAATTACATTGTGAACTATAACTCTGAAAATTCATGGTATCAAACTTGCAATTCTATATAGTGTCTTTCACACCTTCAGTAAGACCCAAAGCCTCCAATCAAATACTTTTGAAGGGTTTTGCTGTCTGAGAACTAAAAGATAAACACCTTAGCAGAATTCCAGAGAGCAGATAGAGGGCAGAGAAAACAACAGTGCCATGAATCCTAGACAAGACACCTGGGTGCCAAGGCCACCATGTTTCTCTTGCTTTAGTCAAGCTTGGTATTTGAGTGCTTATGAGCTGAGAGGCGCCTGAACATGGGAAGCCAGAGATCTTGAGAGTTTGTCCAGGCTTTGGTGGGATGATGGATAAATGACATCTTTTGTAATTGGGCCTTTCAAACAATAGCAAAGTAATGATTGGGTTAAATCAGTCTCCAAAGGCTACGACTGTGCAAAGGAAGTGTAAAAGGAGATTCCCTGAACACAGAAATGGTAGAGGTTTTACATGCTACATTGATTGATGCGACAGTACCTGGGGCATGACGATAGGGTGGTTACATGGAAATTGCACTTCTACCCATGGCATAATCTTAATGCTGTTGTGCTTTGATATGACTGCTCAGATATAAGCATGTGTCAAGTCCTGCTTATACTGAACAAAATATAACCATTGTCACTAATAAGGGTCATTACTTTGAATCATCTCACAACTTGAGAATTAGGGGTTAAAGGGTTAATTGATTCTGGTAGTCCAAATTCCAACAATGTGGTTGTATATCCATTGTACCTCAATCAATCTTACCAAATAGAACTGTTATTTGTATACTCATTCACTTAAAACCTTTACTAACCCATCTAAATGAGAAATTCCATAGATGGTGCTTGGAGACAAGAATGCTAACAGAAATGTTTTGACCACTTTGCAACCCAAAATTCTGTGGTAGCCAAGAACTGACTTCAATAGCGGTGTGCTCAAGAAGTCTGGATACAAAATTAAGAGATGCCATCTGTACACAAACATATTTACGTCTGTGTTTATATAAACATAATTCGTAGATCTGATTTGCCACTCCTTAGATTTCATCAGTAATAGAGTCATAGAGTCGGACAGCATAGAAACAGGCAATTACAAACCAATTTCATAGAACAATGGCTCAGAATAATCAAAATTACCTCAGATTGCAGTTTAAAAAAAAAAAGTGTTTAAAAGAGGGGTAAAATGAGTTGCTGTTCAGCAGCTTTAAGTTTACAGCCAAAATGAGATTTATGCAGAAAATTCTGGAAATACTCAGCAAGTCTGGCAGCGTCTGTCAGACCTGCTGAGTAATACCAACATTTTCTGTTTTTATTTCAGATTTACAGCATCCACAGTACTTTGCTTTTGAGATTTATGCATCTGTTCTACCAATTATGGTAGTAATACTGATAATTTAATTTTCCAACATACAGATTTGCAGTAAGCAATCAGCCTTACTGCCAAACACAAAATTAAAAATGCCAGCAACATAAATATCGCAAGCTTAAAAACAGCTATTTATTTGACCGCTTTGATAAGCGACTTGAGTAATGATGTTACCTCAATTCCAACGTTGTGATGAAGAATGCTGATTAACAGAACATGCTCCATCATCAGCCTGTTAGGCATCAAGGCTGGAGTGACACAGGCCGCCAGGAGGACATCCGTTAGAGTATCATTCATGTCTTTCCGGCTGTTTGTCATGTAAAACTCTTCAAGCTGACTACTAATGGAGGCCATATTAGGTTCACTCAATCTAATACCAGAGAAAAAGGTTAATTAAGATTCACGTTTGAAGTAATGGTTACTTGAAAGCATCATTTACCTAATTATCCATTCCAAATATTGACTATATAATGCAGGATTTTACTGGTGGGCTTAATACTACACACACTATACAAATGCTCCTTACGATAATTATACATTAGATGCTTAGCTTTTTAAATTACTGAGGGATGCCACTAATTTTATCTTTTTTATACTGAGAAATGAGATGAAGGGTCAAGGTTCACAAGGCAGGACACCATCAAGATTGAAAAGAGTAAAAGAAGGCAAGATAACTCATTACATGGTAGACCAAAAGCCAAATACTGTGGATGCTGGAAGTCAGAAATAAAAATAGAAAATGCTAGAATACTCAACAGGTCAGGCAGCATCTGTGGACTGAGAAATCGAGTTAATGTTTCAGGTCAATGACCTTTCATTGGAACTGGAGGTTAGAGATTCAACATTTTATAAGCAACTACAGAGCCTGGGGAAATGTGTGGATGAGGTGGGGAGGAAAGAAAAAAAAGGGATGATGATGCAAAGCAAAAGCGGGTGACAAACGTTAGCCAGGATACTAGGAGAACTTGATCTCCTACAAATAGTGCCGTGGGATCTTTTAAATCTCCCCAAGAAGGCCGATGGAGCTTCAGTTTAACATCTCATCTGAAAGAAACCACCTCTGACAATACAGCTTGGAAGTATTAGCTCATTTCCTGCAGTGAAATTTTACTGCATGAAGGGTGCAAAGGTGGTTTACCAGGATGTTACCAGGGATAACGGACTTCAGTTGGGACAAGTTGAAAAAGTTAGAACTGTTCTCCTTGAAATATGCTAAGTTAAGAGATGACCTAATTGAGGTATCCAAGATGATGAGAGGTTTTGATAGAGTAGATAGGGAAAAATTATTTCCTCTGGTCACTGAGTTAACAACTGGAGGTCATAGATTCAAAATCATCTGCAAAAGATGTAGCAGGGAGAGGAGGAGAAACTTTTTTTTTTACTTGCGCTTCACTTTCATATTTTGTGTGGGATCTACAATGGTGAAAGCTGATTTCATAAATAATTTTAAAAGGGAGATGGACAGGTACTTGAAAATGAGGAACACTCACTGTTGTGAACAAAAAGCAGGGATGTGGGACTAAGCACGACTGCTATTTCAAAGAGCCAACAAAGGCACGATGGGGTTGAATGGCCTCCTTCTGTGCTCTAAGAATTTGTGATTTTGTGAACTTCTAACTCAGATGGGAATACTACTACTGAGGCAGCTGAATTTCAGAAACTATGTTATCCCTCCATTGAAAAGCACGGAGATCATTAAGATACATCTATGCAACCACGATGTTGGGGGAGGGAAGAAATGGAAGATATCTCACAGAAATGGCCAGTTGGAATAGGTGTCATATGCAAGTTTAAAAAAAATTTTCAATGGGATGTGACCATCGCTGGCAATTGTCGCCCATCCCTAATTGCCCTTGGGAAGGTGATGGCGAGCTGTCTTCTTCAATCGCTGCAGTTCATGTGGTGCAAGCACACCCACAGTGCAGTTAGGAAGGGAATTCCAGGTTTTTGCCCCAGCAACAGCGAAGGAACGGCATGTTACAACTAAGTTTCTGTTTTTGCAACTATTAAAATTGGTCTAAAGTATTTCTAACCCAGTGTGCGACAGTTTAGGATATCTTAAATGAGCAGTTCTCATTTTCTGCAGTTCTGGTATAAGCTCCCCATAAGTGAACCTTGCATTCCAAGCACTGAGCAGCTAGCGTCTGCATTTTTTGCAGCCAAATAAATCTCATACTCTCAGGACTAACATGGATCAAGTTCACCTATTTACTGGAACACTTACTTGACTTTTAGACAGTATTGAAGGAGGAAATACCAACATACGCAAGCTTGTTTTATTTAGTCTCCAAATTGAATTATTGAACTTATTCATAAGCCTATATAAAAACAGTTTTTCACAATAAGTCACCACTTATCTATCAGACCTTGAATTATGCACTCTTCATTCAGCAGTAAACAATACAACTTCTTTTGAATCACAAATCTCAAATTAAAAGATCACAGTAAACTCTTAGACATAAAAATATAACTACAAATTTTACAGCATCTTGTTTTCTCAGCTCAAGCAATGTTCCAAATTGAACTGAATAAGTGTAATACACATGGCCCTTCTGGCTTGATTAGCAAATCAAACCATTCTGCATGACAGAACCTCACACTTTCTTCCAGATTGGCCTTTCCCAATCTCAATAATCCTGAAAACTTTTGCAACACTGAAACCAGTCAATTTGATATAAAGTTACTGCTCTTTAAAGATTATATTTGTCACATTTTAGAAGAATTCAAATATTTACAATCATACAAGTTAAATAACGGAAAATTTTGAAAACATTCAGGGTAGGAAGCATCAGTGGGGATAGGAAGGTGGGGTTAACACATCGTCGATGACCTTTTGTTTTTTATTCTTTTATGGGATGTGGGTGTCGCTGCTGCCCATCCCTAATTTCCCTTGACAATTGAGTAGTTTGCTAGGCCATCTAAGAGAGTAGTTAAGAGTCAACCACATTGGTGTGGGTCTGGAGTCACATGTAGACCAGACCAGGTAACGACAGCAGATTTCCTTCCCTAAAAGACATTAGTGAATCAGATGGGTTTTTATGCCAATCAATGATAGTTTTATGGCACCATTACTGAGATGAGCTTTCAATTCCAGATTTCTATTAGTTAATTGAATTTAAATTCCACCAGCTGCCATGGTGGGATTTGAAACCATTAGCCTGGGCCTCCGGTTTTTAAAAAATTCATTCCTGGGCTATGGGCGTCACTGGCTAGACCAGCATTTATTGCCCATCCCTAATTGCCCTTGAGAAGGTAGTGGTGAGCTGCGTTCAAGAACCACTGCAGTCCATGTGGGGTAGATACACCCACAGTGCTGTTAGGAAGGGAGTTCCAGGATTTTGACCCAGCGACAGCGAAGGAACGGCGATATAGTTCCGAGTCAGGATGGTGTGTGGCTTGGAGGGGAACTTGCAGGTAGTGGTGTTCCCATGCATTTGCTGCCCTTGTCCTTCTAGGTGGTAGAGGTCGCAGGTTTGTAAGATGCTGTCTAAGGAGCCTTGGTGCGTTGCTGCAGTGCATCTTGTAGATGGTACAAATGTGGAAGTGAGCAGAACGACATGGCACTATGCTAGATGGGAAATATAGCCAAGTTAGGAGTAGTCACTTTGCTGAGCTCTGATGAAATGATTTAAAGCTCGAGAAACTGCAATGAAATAGTTAAAAGTAAAGGCTGAGAGTGTGAGATCGTATAAACTTACAGGCACTGGTAATTGCAAGGACATTTATTCATTCATGACTTGATTGTGTGACTCCTTGTGGTTTGGAACAAATGGATTCCTGTGAGAGATGCTGGCCATCCCTGTGTGAGTGATGATAAGGAATGAAAGGCCACACTATCACTGTATACTGTTGCTGCTTGGTGTTACTTCATGATGTGACTTGACAGAGATTACAGGATCCCAGGACTTATGACAATTGTGGGAAGCAAAAGCAGTATCTGTGGGAATCAAAATCAGTATCTTGTTTCTAACTCCTCTTCCTTTGCTAATTGTCTTAATGTCTGTTTTCTTTTAATCTTGCTGATACAAAACGATATTTTATTAGTAACAAGTATGTATTGAGAATGGAGTGTATTGTAACCTCAGTAACAGATGTACTGCACGTCACCACGTGGGTGAAGTCGAATTGTACCGCACTGATTGGTTAAACAAGGAGGTGTAGCATGAATCTTAATGTATAAACAGTAGTACCTGTATCACAAACTTTACTTACTCTGGGGGGGGGACCCGACAGACTCTGGTGGAGTCAGTGCCGCTGTTCTCAGAGTAAGTCCGCTGGCGACTGCGCAAATAAAGTGATTGATTTTACCTACACATCCGACTCGGTATATTTACTGAACCAGACTGAAGGCAAAAAGAACTCAGATTTACACACACTGCTGCCACTGTGCGTCGGTGGTGGAGGGAGTGAATGTTTGTGGATGGTGTGCCAGTCAAGCAGGCTGCTTTGTCCTGGATGGTGCCGAGCTTCTTGAGTGTTGTTGGAGCTGCACCCATCCAGGCAAGTGGAGAGTATTCCATCACACTCCTGACTTGTGCCTTGTAGATTGTGGACAGGCTTTGGGGAGTCAGGAGGTGAGTTACTTGCCTCAGGATTCCTAGCCTCTGACCTGCTCTTGTAGCCACGGTATTTATATGGCCACGCCAGTTCAGTTTCTGGTCAATGGTAACCCTTAGGATGTTGATAGTGGGGGATTCAGCGATCGTAATGCCATTGAATGTCAAGGGGAGATGGTTAGATTCTCTCTTGTTGGAGATGGTCATTGGCTGGCACATGCGTGGCACGAATGTTACTTGCCACTTAACAGCCTAAGCCTTGATATTGTCCAGGTCTTGCTGCATTTCAACACGGACTGCTTCAGGATCTGAGGACCTGCGAATGGTGCAGCACAGTGTGCAATCATGATCGAACATCCCCACTTCTGACCTTATGATTGAAGAAAGGTCATCGATGAAGCAGCTGAAGATGGTTGGGCCTAGGACACTACCCTGAGGTACTCCTGCAGTGATGACCTGGAGATGAGATGATTGACCTCAAAAAACCACAACCATCTTCCTTTGCACTAGGTACGACTCCAACCAGTGGAGAGTTTTTCCTGAATCCCATTGACTCCAGTTTTGCTAGGGCTCCTTGATGCCATAATCAGTCAAATGCTGCCTTCATGTCAAGTGCAGTCACTCTCACCTCACCTCTTGAGTTCAGCTCTTTTGTCCATTTTTGAACCAAGGCTGAAGGCTGTAATGAGGTCAGGAGCTGAGTGGCCCTGATGGAACCCAAACCGAGCATCACTGAGTAGGTTATTGCTAAGCAAGTGCCGTTTGATAGCACTGTCGATTACCTTCCATCACATGACCGAGAGTAGACTGATGGGGCGGTAATTGGCTGGGTTGGACTTGTCCTGCTTTGTGTACAGGACATACCCTGAGCAATTTTCCACATCGCCGGATAGATGCCATCATTGCAGCTGTACTGGAACAGCTTGGCCTTTGGTGCGGCAAGTTCTGGAGCACAGGTCACTAGATACTAGTTCAGTGACATTACCACTATGCAACCGTCTCCCCCTCCCTTCTATGGTCTAGGCTCATAGTAACAATGAATGTTTTTCTCCCTCCAAAGTTTTAAGAAAATAAAGTTTTCTACAATTAACAGCAATCCAGTTTTCATTATGGCAAAAGTCGAAAGTTTTCATATTCCTACCTATTCAGAAGTCCTTTTACGGTCTTTTTCAGTCTTGCAAGTTCTTCCTTCTTCTTTGCATCCACAGTTTCAGCCACTTCACGCAAGTGTGGGGGAATATACTTCCTGGAAACAGTGCCCTCATTTGACGTTTGCTCCTAATGTAACATGATGGAATATGTTATAACTAGGTGAAATCAATTACACAGTAATTTTGTTTTTTTTTTTGAAGTGTAGGATATGGACAAATTATTCTACAATGAATAAATCTGAAGGAAGCCTATATTAGGCCTACTAGGGAGGTTAAGGATAGTATTAGATTACAAGAGGCTCATAATGTTGTGAATAGTCCTAAATTTGAAGATTGGAAGAGTTTTAGAAACCAGTAAAGGACAAGCAAAAGGTTGATAAAAAGGGAAATATTAGCATGAGAGCAAACTAGCCAGTAATACAAGTATATAAAAAGGAGTGCATTGAAAGTAAAAGTTGGTCCCTTAGAGGCAGAGACAGGAGAAATTGTCTGAGGAATGAGGAAGTGACAGTGAACAAATATTTTGTGTCTGTCTTCATATTAGAAGACAAAAATTACATACCAGAAGTAGAGGGTAACCAATGGTTTAACAGTGAGGAACTTAAGTAATTAATATCAGCAAAGAAAAAGTGTGAGAGAAACTTAAGGGACAAAATGCCAACAAATCCCAGGACCTGATGGCCTACGTCTTTAAAAGAGCCACCTGCAAAGACAGTGGATGCACTGGTTACGATTTTCCAAAATTCCCTAGTTTCTAGAATGGTTATTCAAGAAAGGAAGGAAGAGAGAAAACAGGGAACTACAGGCCAGTTAGCCTAACATCAGTCGTCAGGAAAATGCTGGAATCTATTCTTAAGGAAGTCTGAACAATGCACTTAGAAAATCATAATAAGATCAGATTCAACATGATTTTGTGAAAGGGAAATCACATTTGACAAATTAATTAGAGTTTTTTTGAGGATGTAACTAGTCGGGAAGATAAAAGTAGATATATTTGGATTTCCAAAGGACATTCGATAAGGTTTCACACAAAAGGCTAACATGCAAGATAAGGGTTCATTGAGTTGGGGGTAAAAGAATAGCATGGATAGAGGATTGGTTAATAGACAGGAAGTAAACAGTATTGATAAAAGGGCAACAAAGTGGCGGTGAATGCAGTATAATGCAGCAAAGTGTGAGGTTATTCACTTTGGTAATTAGAAAAGCAGAATTTTTTTTTAAAAAAAGGCACAAAATGTTTAAATGTTGATGTTGAGAGAGATTTGGGTGTGCTCGTATAAGTAAAGTTTGGATGCAGGTACAGCAAGCAATTAGGAAGGCAAATGGCATGTTGGCCTTTACTGTAAAGGGACTGGAGTACAAGAACAAAGAAGTCTTGCTAGAATTAGAAAGGGCTTTGGTGAGACTGCACCTGGAGTACTGTGTGCAGTTTTGTTTTTCATATCTAAGGAAAGATATACTTGCTTAGGAGGTGTTACAGCGAAGGTTCACTAGATTGGTTCCTGGGATGAGAGGGTTGTCCTATGATGAGAGGCCGAGTTAACTGGGTCTATATTCTATGGCGTTTAGAAGAATGAGAGGTGATTTCATTGAAACATACAAGATTGTGAAGGGGCTTAAGGGGGTAGACACAGAGGTTGTTTCCTCTAGCTGGGAAATCTAGGACACAGGAGCACAGCCTTAGGAAAGGGATTGATTATTTAGGACGGGGAGAGGAGAAATTTCTTAGGAAAGTTGGCAATGCTCTGAATTCTCTATCCCAGAGAGTTGTGGATGCTCCAATATTGAATATATTCATGACTGGGATAGATAATGTTTTGATGTCTCTGGGAATCAAGGGATATGAGGAGCAAGCAGGAAAGTGAAGTTGAGGCAAATGATCAGCCGTCATTGTACTGAATGGTTGAATAGGCTCGAGGGACCATATGGTCTACTTCTGCTCCTATTTCTTATGTTCTCAGAAAAGCTTATTTTAAAAGGGCTTGTAAATGTTGAATTAGATATCTATATTGCAGAATTAAATGTTACAATGGTTTTTAGGTGTTCTACTGGCTTTCCAGGTCACTTCATGAAGTTAGTGCTGTGTTTAACGTTTGAGAAAGCACTATTTAAACTGCTGGGAATTGGAGGTCTGAACTTGAATGCAAGGACACAGTTGAGGAGTTATCCCCCAGTGGCCAATTGCAACAGCCCTCAATGTAACTTGGTTCTTGCAGGCTGTGCTCGGCACTGTAAAGCTAAGGCTCTCAGATAGGTAATATAACTACAGCCTCAAACATAACTATCAGTACTAGATTTGGTAGATTTTATCAACACGAACAAATGTGCATTACTGAATTTATGCACACCTCAGCCAAACAGACTGGACCATCAGCAATAGTCTCATCAGCTAACATGACTTAAATTTGTGTGGAAATATGCCCCAAGGAGCTTTACAATACATTAAGCGCTGAAGTGATTGAAGGCTCTACCATTAACGGTATGGCAAATTAATAAAAGGTCAGGCATGTGATGTACAAAACATTTGGAAGCGGCTATCGAACTGGAGGTTTTGCAGAGGTTATAGGCCTGGAGTAACTTAGAGGTTAGAGGTCAGGTGGGCTCCACAACATTGTCGAGTGCTTCTCTGAAGCATGTGAGAAAATGGGCCTTTCACTAAACACTCAGAAAATGAAGATCCTCTTCCAACCAGCTCCCACACCACAACACCTCAACCCTTCAATCGAGATCAGCAGCGAAATCCTGAAAAATATGGAGTATTTTCCGTATCTTGGGAGCCTCCTCTCGGCAAAGGCAGACATAGACAACAAAGGTCATCATGGCCAAAGTGCTAGTTCAGCCTTCGGCCAACAGAGGAAAACAGTATTTCAGGAGTAGGATCGCAAACCAGAGTCCAAGATCATGATTTACTAGGCAGCGGTGATCCCTGCTTCCGAGACTTGGACAACATACAGCAGGCACCTCAAAGCATTGGAGAAGCCCACCAGAGGTGCCTCCACAAGATCTTCCTGTGTCAAGAAAGGCAGTTCAACACCACTGTCCTCTCACAAGCCAACCTGCACAGCACTGGGGCACTAATCACCCAAAACCAGTTCTGCTGGGTGTGACATATCAATCACATGCCTGACGCCCAAAGCAGCTGTTCTACTCAGAACTTAGTTGCGGCTAATTTTATTACATTCTAAAATCAGATCAGGACTCAACTTGAGAGTTATGGGGCAAGATTTAACTCATTCAAAACCCACAGTTAATATCAGGCCCGTGGTGTTGCTTGAGAAAATGGGACTATTTCCATTGGAGCAGCGAAGGTCAAGACCAATTTTATAAAAGTTTTTCAAATTATGAAGATTTTTATAAAATAAAGTTGGTTGGGGAATCATTGACAAGGGGCTGTCAATTTAAAAGTGTCACTGAGAAGAGGAGAGGATTGACAACAACTTACACCATGCCTTTAATGTAATAAGACATTCCAAGGTGCTTCACAGAAGCAATATAAAACAAAATATGACACCGCCACATAAGGAGATCATAAGTCAGATGACCAAAAGCTTGGTCAAAGAGGTAGGTGTTAAGGTGCGTCTTAAAGGAGAGAGGAGTAGAGAGGTGTGGGGAAGGAATTTTAGACCTTAGGGCCCAGGCACAGCCAACAATGGTGGACGATGAAAATCTGGGAATGCTCATAAGGCTAGAATTAGATGAGCGCAAATATCTCTGTTGGGCTGGAGGAGATTACGGAAGTAGGGAGGGGCGAGGCCATGGATTTAAAAACAAGGATAAGAATTTTAAGATCAAGACGTTGCTTGACCAGGAGCCAACGGAGGCCAGTGAGCACAGGAGTGATAGGTGAACGGGACTTGCTGCGAGTTAGGACATGGGCAGCAGAGTTTTGGATGATCTTATGTTTATGGATAGTAGAATGTGGGAGACCAGTCAGGAGTGCATTGGAATAGTCAAGTCTAGAGGTAACAAAGGCATGAATGGAGGGTTTCAGCAGATGACTTGAGACAGGGGTGAAGTCAGACAATGTTATGGAGGTGAAAAGTGGTCTGCGATGGCACAAATATGTGGTCGGAAGCTCGTCTCAGGGTCAAATATGACACCAAGATTACGAACAGACTGGTTTAGACTCAGACTGTTTCCAGGGAGAGGAGCGAGGTTGGTAGCTAGGGAACAGAGTTTGGAACGGGGACTGAAAGCAATGGCTGAAGTCTTCAAGGGAATGGAGTCCGGCCGGGCTTTGGCTTCCTGATGTTAAACTAGAAGAAATTCTAATTCATCCAGGCAGATAATCTGACATCGATCAGTGTAAAGGGCAAGAAGGGTGAAGAATTCCTGAAGTTTCTACAGGAGAACTTCCTTAATCATTGTTTCTAGCTCTACGAGGAAGCAATGCTGGATCTATTTCTAGGGAATTAAGTAGGGCAGAGTGTGCTGCAGTGAGAAAACATCTGGGTAAGTGATTATAATGTAATTAGTTTTAAAGTAGTTATAGAGAGGGAAAAAGAAAATGAAAGCTCAAAATACCCAACTGGAAGAGGGCTAATTTCAGTGACTTAAAAAGAGATCTAGCACAGGTGGACTGGGAACAAAGATTGGCCAAAAAAAAAAATGTAAATCATCTGTAGCAGGTCTTCAATGGAGACAAAGGTTGGGTCCAAACAAAGCAGATTCTTAAAGAGGAAAGAAGGGGCATCCAAAGCTAGAGCTTCCTGGATTCCAAAATAACTAAGTTCATGACAATTGCCAAGTGCAGAATACAGTAGAAAAATAGGCAGAATACAAAGAGTCAGGGGGAAATTGAAAAAAGATATAAGGGCAAAGAGAGAAAAGATTAATGGCTAGCAAAAGGGACAACAAAAATCTTTTCTAAACATATAAAAACTAACAGGATAGTTAAAGGAACTGTGGGGCCAATAAAGGACAAAAGGGAGAACAATCTTCTGGCAGCAGAGGGCATGACTGAGGTACTGAATGAATACTTTGCATCAGTCTTCACAAAAGAAGAGGATGAAGTTAATGAGACAGTTGAGGAGGAGGGAGTAGAAACATTGAATAGGATCCTAGGGTGTTAAAAGAAGTGGCTAGTGAGATAGTTTTCTTGTTGATGCATTAGTTTTAATTTTCCAAAATTCCCCAGATTTGGGGCAGGTTCCTTTAGGTTGGAAAATAGTGAAAATAACTCTTTTATTCAAAAAGGGAGGGAGACAGAAAGCAGGAAACTACAGGCCAGTTAGCTTAACATCTGTCTTAGGGAAAATGTTAGAAGCTATTATTAAAGATGTTATAGCAGGACATTTAGAAAAATTCAAGGTAATCAGGCAGACTCAACATGGTTTTCTGAAAGGGAAATCATGTTTAACCAATTTATTGGAGTTCTTTGAGGGAGTTACATGTGCTGTGGATAAAGGGGAACTGGTGGATGTATTGTACTTGGATTTCCAGAAGGCATTTGATAAGGTGCCACATCAAAGGTTATTGCAGAAAATAAAAGCTCATGGTGTAGGGGGCAACATATTGGCATGGATAGAAGATTGGCTAGCTAACAGGAAACAGAGAGTAGGCATAAATGGGTCATTTTCTGGTTGGCAAGATGTAATGAGTAGTGTGCCACAGGGATCTGTGCTGGGGCCTCAACCGTTTAGAATTTATATAAACAACTAAGATGAAGGGACCAAAGGTATGGTTGCTAAATTTGATGATGACACAAAGATAGGTAGGAAAGTAACTTGTGAAGAGGACATTAGGGGGCTACAAAGGGTTCTAGATAGGTTAAGTGAGTGGGAAAAGACCTGGCAAATGGAGTATAATGTGCGAAAGAGTGAAATTGTCCACTTTGGCAGGAAGAATAAAAAAGCATATTATCTAAATGGGTGCCCTAGTGCATGAATCGCAAAAGGTTAGTATGCAGAGTCAGCAGGTAATTAGGAAAGCTAATAGAATGTTATCGTTTATCGTGAGGGGAATTGAATATAAAAGTAGGGAGGTTATGCTTCAGCTATACAGGTCATTGGTGAGACCACATCTGGAGTACTGTGTACAGTACTGGTTTCCTTATTTAAGGAAGGATGTAAATGTATTGGAGGCAGTACAGAGAAGGTTTACTGGACTAATACCTGAAATGGGTGGGGTGTCTTCGGGGGAAAGATTGGACAGGCTAGGCTTGTAGCAGCTAGAATTTAGAAGAGTAAAAGACAACTTGATTGAAACATACAAGATTCTGAGGGGTCTTGACAGGGTGGATGTGGAAAGGATGTTTCCCCTTGTGGGAGAATCTAGAACTAGGGGTCATTGTTTAAAAATAAGGGGTCGCCCATTTAAGACAGAGATGAGGAGAAATTTTTTGTCTCAGAGGGTTGAGTGTCTTTGGAATTCTCTTCCTCAAAAGGCAGTGGAAGCAGAGTCTTGGAATATTTTTAAGGCAGAGGTAGATAGATTCTTGATAAGCAAGGATGTGGAAGGTTATCGGGTAGATGGGAATGTGGAGTAATCAGTTCAGCCATCAACTTATTGAATGGCGGAGAAGACTTGAGGGGTCAAGTGGCGTACTCCAGCTCCTAACCCGTATGTTCGTAGAGATAGAAATGAGGTGCCAAAGAAGTTGGCATCACTCAAAGTTAACAATTCATCTGGGTGCATCCTAGGTTACGAGGGTGGAGATAACAGAAGCTCTGACCACAATTTTTCCCAACTTCTTGGATCTACGCGGTCAGAAGACTGCAGGATTGCAAATGTTACATACCTGTTCAAAAAATGGGGAGAGGGATAAGCCTGGTAACTACAAGTCAGTCAGTCTAATGTCAGTGGTCAACGAGACCATTGTCAAGGACAAAATTAATCCTCACTTGGAGAAACTGAGTTAACAAGGGACAGCCAGCTTGGCATGTCAAAGCCAAATGGTGTCGACTACTCAGTTCTTTGATGGAGAGGGTTGATGAAGGTTAGTGCAGTAATGTTATGTATGTGGACATCAAAAGGTATTTGATAAAGTACCACATAATATTCAGAAAACAGATGCACATGGTATGAAAGGGATGGTGGTAACTTGGTATGTATTTGATTTCGGGAGAGGAGACAAAGCTGATGAATGGATACTTCTGCAGTGGGATCCCCTAAGGGTTGGTATTAGGATCATTGTTTTCTTGCATAGAGTCATAGAGAGATACAGCACTGAAACAGGCCCTTCGGCCAACCGAGTCTGTATCGACCATCAACCACCCATTTATACTAATCCTACATTAATCCTATATTCCCTACCACATCCCCACCTTCCCTCAATTCTCCTACCATCTACCTACACTAGGGGCAATTTACAATGGCCAATTTACCTATCAACCTGCAGGTCTTTGGCTGTGGGAGGAAACCGGAGCACCCGGCGGAAACCCATGCGGTCACAGGGAGAACTTGCAAACTCCGCACAGGCAGTACCCAGAACTGAACCTGGGTCGCTGGAGCTGTGAGGCTGCGGTGCTAGCCACTGCGCCACTGGTATATAAATGACCTAAATTTGCGCATAGGGCAGACAATTTCAAAAAGTTTGCGGATCATACATAATGAAGAGCAAGTACGGAGGAACTGTTTACTCTGGCAAGTTGGTCAGTAACCACAGGCCATAGATTTAAAATAATTGGCAAAAGAATTAGAGGGGAATTCTTTTTCAGAGGATTGATAGGAGCTGCAAAGCACTACCTGAAAGGGTGGTGGAATTAGATTCCAGAGAACATTTCAAAAGGCAATTGGATATGTACTTAAAGAGCACTAATTTGCAGGGTTATGGGGAAAATGTTTGGATGTGGGACTAAATTGGAAATTTCTTTCAATGAGCGGGCTGTGGCATGACAGACAAATGACCTCCTTCTGTGCTGTAAGATTCTCAAGATGTAGCTCAGGGGGCCAAGGGAAATGGTAGAGCAGTATTGCAGTGTGCCATCAGCAATCATATGGAAACTAACCCCATGCTTTATGGATCATATCTCCAAGGAGAAATATGCGGATAAAAGGAGGGCTGGTGCTTTAGAGGTTACAAAACAAGGGAGTTGCACTGGATGCGACAAGATAGGTAGAAATAGAAGTATGCAAGGGCCGCCACAAAGATGAATAATAAAAAGGATGCATTAGGTAAGATGGCACGATAGCCATGTCAGATAGCTAAACAGATCCAAGATAAGGAAGGGAGAAAGCATCAATGTCAATGTTACAGGACTTTGGTGAGGGATATTTCAGTGCTCAAGAAATATAATTAAAAGGATGGATGAGTCAGGAGTATGTTTTTTTAATTAAGAGGGGTAGAAAACCTTTTTTTAAGAGGGGAGGTGGGGGTTGGAGGAAAGAGTATATCAGCTAGCTAAGGAAGGGATTTAAGTGAGAAAGGGATCAAGAGAACAAGGGGCTTAATGAGATTGGCAATGGAGCTAGGGAAAAAATTGCAAAAGGGAAAGGTGCAAGATTGGAGTGGGTAAGAGGCAGGTGAAAGACAAGAGGTGGAAGAAGCTGTGAAATTATTTTGATATTGATTGAAGAAATTCTTGAGATCAAGTTTGAAGTGAGGGCAGAGAGAGTGGAGATAGAAGACGACCCCATTACTGTATTGTCTTAAAGGTTCTAGGACGATGTTGAAATAATAGGTGGTTTCAGTTGAGAAAAAGGAAGACATGATGTTGTCTAGCCAGATCAGGCAATTATATAAAAGCAAAATACTGCAAATGCTGGAAATCTGAAATAAAAACAAGAAATACTGGAACCACTCAGCAGGTCTGGCAGCATCTGTGGAAAGAGAAGCAGAGTTAACGTTTCGGGTCAGTGACCCTTCTTCGGAACAGACAAATATTAGAAATATCAAAATATCAAGTGAGGCGGGGGTGGGGCAAGAGATAACAAAGGAGGTGGTGTAGATGGTGCGGGGGGGGGGGGGGGGGGCGGGCTGGGACGGGGTTGTTGGGGGGTCTGAGAGGGTGGAGCAGGGAAGGGGATGGGGGGAGGAAGGGGGGAAAAAAGTGGGGTGGGGGGGGGGGGGGAAAGCAGGTTCAGGTAATAAGGTCCCTAGTGTTCACCATCGACGTCCGGAAAGCTCATCCACGTCCTTCGGGAGGTGAAGCATCTTTTGGCAGATTTACAGAGGTGATTACATTCACTAAGGGTTTTTTTTTTTCCAGTGGTTTAAATAAAGGCATACAGCATTGCCGACAGTGCGCTGCAGATGCTCTCCGAGCCATCTCCCGCGGGCGCTTTGAAGTTGCGGCCGGGGGGCCGTTCGTGGATTTTTTGGGTGATCGGGGCACCTTTTCTCAAGACTTCTCTAGGGTCCCGCTGCTCCTTCTTCACCTCAATGGACTTACCGCATGCCGTGGCTGCAGACACTCTGGGCGGTGAAGACAGCAGGATCGGAGATTAAAGTATCGACAGCTGTGCTCTTCAGTTTCGTTCGGATCAATTTCATTGACAAAACAAAGAGCAGGTGTGGCTGGGGGAGGGCAGTGGGCCCAGGTAAAATACACTAAACTAACTGTTAGCTTTTAGTTAGGGCTAAAATGAACTGATTTAAATAGCCAGGGGAGTTTAAACAGTTTAAGAGGACAGATTGGGGGAGAAAACATTAGGAATGGGAGCAGATGACCATGGATATCGTTGAACAGTAGGGAGCTTCCTAGGGAGCTTCCAGCCGAGGACTGGAACCCCTTCCCCTGCAGCCCCCCCACCCCCTTACAGCCCCCTTCCCAGCTCCCCCTCGCACCCCCCCCTCCCTCTCGCATCCCCTCTTCCCACAGGCACCATCCTACACCTGTGGAGGGGCCCTAACAACCCCACTGCCTTGTGGGCCTCTCGGGAGAGACCAAGGCTAAGGGAGTAAACCCCAACAGAAAATCCGGAGCGGAACCCCGTAGGCGGTCATGTGTCACCTTTGGCATGTTTCCGGCAGTTCCTGCAGCCATACCGGTGCCAAACGTCGTGCTCTGCACTCCTTTGGACCCCACCAGAAAGGCCGAGAGGGGGGTTTTGACAACTGGGCAACTCTCAACCTCCATAAATTTGCCCAGGCATGCGCCATGGAGAGGTCACTCCATAGTTGCCTCACAGCGACTGACACAACACGGAAGGCAGCAGTTACGGGTTATAAGTCCAGATAAATTGGCGTAGAAACTGGGCGCCACGGCTTGCCTTTGTCGGTGGGAGAGGTCATTGCACCTCACTGGACAGCTACCGCCCGCCTCAAACTGGGCAGCCCCCGGTCAATAAGGTTCTGTCCCACCACAGTCTGCCTGCTTCAATGGGTGCTTGGAGCTCAGGGTCATTGCCCGAAAGGTGGACTGATACACCGCACCAAACAACATGAAAAAAGGAAAGAAGGTACCAGCCCTTCGTTTTGCAAGCTGGAACGTCAGAACTATGTGTCCTGGCCTGTCGGAAGACCTTACACAAATCAATGATTCTCGGAAGACCGCCATCATTAACAACGAGCTCAGTAGACTCAATGTAGACATTGCAGCACTTCAGGAGACACGCCTCCCCGCGAGTGGATCTCTCGCAGAGCAAGACTACACCTTCTTCTGGCAGGGCAGGGATCCTGAAGAACCAAGACAGTATGGAGTGGGCTTCGCCATCAGAAACTCCTTGCTCAGCATGATAGAGCCTCCCTCAAATGGCTCGGAACGCATACTGTCCATCCGACTGCTCACCACCTCTGGTCCAGTACACCTACTCAACACCTATGCTCCAACACTCTGCTCCCCTCCTGAAGCTAAAGACCAGTTCTACGAGCAAAACCATATCATTAGCAGCATCCCCGACACCGAAAACCTATTCCTGCTGGGGGACCTTAATGCCAGGGTTGGGGCCGACCATGACTCATTGCCCTCCTGCCTTGGGTGCTATGGCGTTGGAAGGATGAATGAGAACGGGCAGAGACTGCTTGAATTGTGAACCTATCATAACCTCTGCATCACCAACTCGTTCTTTCACACTAAACCCTGTCACCAGGTTTCATGGAGGCACCCAAGATCGCGTCGTTGGCACCAGCTAGACCTCATTGTCACAAGGCGAGCCGCCTTAAACAGTGTTCAAATCACACGCAGCTTCCACAGTGCGGACTGCGACACCGACCACTCCCTGGCAAGCAGCAAGGTTAGACTCAGACCAAAGAAGTTGCATCATTCCAAGCAGAAGGGCCACCCGCGCATCAACACGAGCAGAATTTCTCACCCACAGCTGTTACAAAAATTTCTAAACTCACTTGTAACAGCCCTTCAAAACACTCCCGCAGGGGATGCTGAGACCAAGTGGGCCCACATCAGAGACGCCATCGATGAGTCAGCTTTGACCACCTACGGCAAAAGTTCGAAGAGAAATGCAGACTGGTTTCAATCTCATAATGAAGAGCTGGAACCTGTCATAGCCGCTAAGCGCATTACACTGTTGAACTACAAGAAAGCCCCCAGCGATTTAACATCCGCAGCACTTAAAGCAGCCAGAGGCACTGCACAAAGAACAGCCAGGCGCTGCGCAAACGACTACTGGCAACACCTATGCAGTCATATTCAGCTGGCCTCAGACACCGGAAACATCAGAGGAATGTATGATGGCATGAAGAGAGCTCTTGGGCCAACCATCAAGAAGATCGCCCCCTCAAATCTAAATCAGGGGACATAATCACTGACCAACACAAACAACCCTGAAATAATCAAGAGTGCCAAGCCTGCTATACTCTCAGCACTACATGAACTGCTATGCCTGTGCTGGGACGAGGGAGCAGTACCCCAGGACATGCGCGATGCCAATATCATCACCCTCTATAAAAACCGCGGTGACTGCAAGAACTACCGTGGAATCTCCCTGCTCAGCATAGTGGGGAAAGTCTTTGCTCGAGTCGCTCTGAACAGGCTCCAGAAGCTGGCCGAGCGCGTCTACCCTGAGGCACAGTGTGGCTTTCGTGCAGAGAGATCGACCGTTGACATGCTGTTCTCCCTTCGTCAGATACAGGAGAAATGCCGTGAACAACAGATGCCCCTCTACATTGCTTTCACTAATCTCACCAAAGCCTTTGACCTCGTCAGCAGACATGGTCTCTTCAGACTACTAGAAAAGACTGGATGCCCACCAAAGCTACTAAGTATCATCACCTCATTCCATGACAATATGAAAGGCACAATTCAACATGGTGGCTCTTCCTCAGAGCCCTTTCCTATCCTGAGTGGCGTGAAACAGGGCTGTGTTCTCGCACCCACACTTATTGGGATTTTCTTCTCCCTGCTGCTTTCACATGCGTTCAAGTCCTCTGAAGAAGGAATTTTCCTCCACACAAGATCAGGGGGCAGGTTGTTCAACCTTGCCCGTCTAAGAGCGAAGTCCAAAGTACGGAAAGTCCTCATCAGGGAACTCCTCTTTGCTGATGATGCTGCTTTAACATCTCACACTGAAGAGTGCCTGCAGAGTCTCATCGACAGGTTTGCGGCTGCCTGCAATGAATTTGGCCTAACCGTCAGCCTCAAGAAAACAAACATCATGGGGCAGGACGTCAGAAATGCTCCATCCATCAATATTGGCGACCACGCTCTGGAAGTGGTTCAAGAGTTCACCTACCTAGGCTCAACTATCACCAGTAACCTGTCTCTAGATGCAGAAATCAACAAGCGCATGGGAAAGGCTTCCACTGCTATGTCCAGACTGGCCAAGAGAGTGTGGGAAAATGGCGCACTGACACGGAACACAAAAGTCCGAGTGTATCAGGCCTGTGTCCTCAGTACCTTGCTCTATGGCAGCGAGGCCTGGACAACGTATGTCAGCCAAGAGCGACGTCTCAATTCATTCCATCTTCGCTGCCTCCGGAGAATACTTGGCATCAGGTGGCAGGACCGTATCTCCAACACAGAAGTCCTCGATGCGGCCAACATCCCCAGCTTGTACACACTAGTGAGTCAGCGGCGCTTGAGATGGCTTGGCCATGTGAGCCGCATGGAAGATGGCAGGATCCCCAAAGACACATTGTACAGCGAGTTCGCCACTGGTATCAGACCCACCGGCCGTCCATGTCTCCGCTATAAAGACGTCTGCAAACGCGACATGAAATCCTGTGACATTGATCACAAGTCGTGGGAGTCAATTGCCAGAGTTCGCCAGAGCTGGCGGGCAGCCATAAAGACGGGGCTAAAATGTGGCGAGTCGAAGAGACTTAGTAGTTGGCAGGAAAAAAGACAGAGGCGCAAGGGGAGAGCCAACTGTGCAACAGCCCCGACAAACAAATTTCTCAGCAGCACCTGTGGAAGAGCCTGTCACTCTAGAATTGGCCTTTATAGCCACTCCAGGCGCTGCTTCACAAACCACTGACCACCTCCAGGCGCGTATCCATTGTCTCTCGAGATCAGGAGGCCCAAAAGAAGGTGTAGATTGGACAAGGCCACATAGCTGACCAAAAGGTCATGGAGCAAAGGCAAACAATTAACCATTAACATATTATTAACCATTAGGCGTTTGATAAGGTTCCCCATGGTAGGCTCATTCAGAAAGTAAGGAGGCATGGGATACAGGGAAAGTTGGCTGTCTGGATACAGAATTGGCTGGCCCATAGAAGACAGAGGGTGGTAGTAGATGGAAAGTATTCAGCCTGGAGCTCGGTGACCAGTGGTGTTCCGCAGGGATCTGTTCTGGGACCTCTGCTCTTTGTGATTTTTATAAATGACTTGGATGAGGAAGTGGAAGGCTGGGTTAGTAAGTTTGCCGATGACACGAAGGTTGCTGGAGTTGTGGATAGTGTGGAAGGCTGTTGTAGGTTGCAACGGGACAGTGACAGGATGCAGAGCTGGGCTGAGAAGTGGCAGATGGCGTTCAACCTGGAAAAGTGTGAAGTGATTCATTTTGGAAGGTCGAATTTGAATGCGGAATACAGGCTTAAAGACAGGATTCTTGGGGTCCATGTCCATAGATCGCTCAAAGTTGCCACCCAAGTTGATAGGGTTGTTAAGGCGGCGTATGGGGTGTTGGCTTTCATTAACAGGGGGATTGAGTTTAAGAGCCGCGAGGTTATGCTGCAGTTCTATAAAGCCCTGGTTAGACCACACTTGGAATATTGTGTTCAGTTCTGGTTGTCTCATTATAGGAAGGATGTGGAAGCTTTCGAGAGGGTGCAGAGGAGATTTACCAGGATGCTGCCTGCACTGGAGGGCATGTCTTACGAAGAAAGGTTGAGGGAGCTAGGGCTTTTCTCATTGGAGCGAAGAAGGATGAGAGGTGACTTGATGGAGGGGTACAAGATGATGAGAGGCATAGATAGAGTGGATAGCCAGAGACCTTTTTCCCAGGGCGAAAGGGCCATCACCAGGGGACATAATTTTAAGGTGATTGGAGGAAGGCTTCGGGGAGATGTCAGAGGTAGGTTCTTTACACAGAGAGTGGTGGGTGCGTGGAATGCGCTGCCAGTGGTGGTAGTAGAAGCAGATACATTAGGGCCATTTAAGCGACTCTTGGATAGGTACATGGATGATAGTAGAATGAAGGGTATGTAGGTAGTTTGATCCTAGAGTAGGTTAAAGGTTCAGCAGAACATCGTGGGCCGAATTGCCTGTACTGTGCTGAACTGTTCTATGTTCATTTAAGGGTCACTGACCCGAAACGTTAACTCTGCTTCTCTTTCCACAGATGCAGCCAGACCTGCTGAGTATTTCCAGCATTTCTTGTTTTTATTTCAGATCAGGCAATTGATGATTAGACCAACAGACCACTATAAATGTTTCATTTTCATGATTTGATGGCGCAGTTGGGGCTAGACCAGGGGCAGCAGTTATGCAAAAGCGAAATACTCCGGATGCTGGAAATCTGAAATAAGAACAGAAAATGCTGGAAATAATCAGCAAGAATGAAAGGTCATGTCTTGAAACTTAAACTCTGTTTTACTCTCTCCACAGATGCTGCCAGACCTGCAGCAGTTATGCAATTCAACAGTGCCAGAAAGGTCAAGGAGGAACAAAAGCAGAAAGTTGGGAGTTACAATGAGGGAGCAAGGGTGGAGAAATGGTGGTGGAAGACATGGATAAATAAAAGTCACAGATAGTTTTGTCATCAAGACCTGACACAAAATTTTCAGATAATGACAAGATCAAGAGGATGGACCAAGTATACAACTAGAGAAATTAATTATGAAGGGTGAGCCTGAGGAATAACATAAAATTGGAGGAAAGGGGACTATGGGAAATAGAAATGTTGGTTAAAAATGGTTGAAGGATAAAAAGTTGCTCAGCATAAAAGCAGAAGCAAAATAGGTCCGAGGACACCTCGGAGTATTAACATTTGTGCCACCTAAGTGCCAGGCAATGAACAACTCCAACATGAGTCCATCTCCTCTTAACATTCAACATTACCATTGCTAAATCCCCCACTAAGATCCTGGGTGTTACCATTGGTCAGAAACTAAACTAGTGCAGCCACATAAATACTGTGGCTACTAGAGCAGGTCAGAGGCTGGGATTTCTGCAGTGAGTAACTCACGTCCTGGCTCCCCAAAGCCTGTTCATCTAAAAGGCACAAATCAGGAGTGTGATAGAATACTTTCCACTTGCCTGGATGAATGTGGCTCCAAAACCATTTAGGAAGCTCAACACCATTCAGGACAAAGCAGCCCACTTGATCAGTACCCCATGCACCAACTTAAATATTCACTCCCTCCACCACTGGCACAGTGGCAGTCGTGTATACCATCTACAAGGTGCACTGCAACAACTCACCAAGGCTCCTTCGCCAACACCTCCCAAACCTGCGTACTTCCAGGCGGTAGAGTTCAAAGGCATCAGATGTCCGGGAACACCACCACCTGCAAGTTCCCTGCCAAACCATCCTGTCTTGGAACTATATTCCCGCTCCTTCAGTGTCATGGGATCAGGAACTTCCTAATAGCACTGTGGGCGTACCTACACAACACAGACGGCAGTAGTTCAAGTAGGCAGCTCAGCACCACCTTCTCAAGGGCAATTAGGGATGGACAACAAATGCTGGCCTTGCCGGTGACACACACATACCACGAAAAAAAAAAGTTGTCACTGGACTTAGAATGATAACTGGTCATGAGATTCTCTAAACACTTAAGGAAACCCAAGCTCCTCATAAGTTTTAACTTGTTCAGATTCACAGGTTTAATGGGCGAAATGCTTCACAATTTTTCCTACTAGGGAGATAGACAACTACGTTCACAAAATTTTCCCCTTCCGCAATTCCATTACAACGGTTACTGATATACCTTTGCCTTTCGAAATGTTGGTTGGTCTGGCTGGGAACTTCGTCCATCGTTATCGTCACTATATTTATCCACGTCTTCGCTGAGAGATACTTCCATTTCCATCACACTGTCATGATCTTCCTCACTCTCTTGGCCAGCGTCTGAATCCTCCCCTGAGCTCTCTTGATTCTCAGGTTGTCCCAGGTCACAGTCAGCCTCCTGATTTGTGAACTCCTCTTCAACTGCGTTCATCTCATCGTCACTCTCGTACAACGCCAACAAGTTGCCGGCGCCGGGTTCAACGATTCCGAGGATATAATCCAGGCCGTCCCGGGCGAAAGCCTGCGGGATAGAGCTTTTATTTTTGCGCTTGTTAAGTCCCAGTGCTCTCTCCAGCCTCTTGATTTCTCTTTCCTCCTCCTCGTTGGCCTCCAGCAAGCCTATTCTCCGGGTTTGCTTGCTCTTGGCTTTCCTCCTGGCTTCGCCAGCGGACGGTGCTGCCGTTGCCGCCGCCTCCTTCCTCTTCTCGAGGGATCCCGGCCTGGTACCTTCTCCCTTGGCGGCCTCCCTTTTCGCCAGCTGCAGTTTCGCGCCGTTATCACCCCCATTCTCGGGGCTACGATTCAGGTGCTTCCTCTGGTAATAGTCCCTCATCCTGCACTTCTTCAGCATCCGTTGCTCCTTCCTCATCTGTTTCCGACTTTTCTTCCTCCTTGCCCCGAGGCCGAGATCCTGGGAACGGTCCTGATCCGGTTTGACTGCCGCCGTTTCTACGAATCTCTCCACGGCCACTTTAAACTGCTTCAATGTCCCAAGGCCGCACTGCTGACCCTTCCTCTTCATTATTGATCCACAACAAAAAAAACAACTTTTTAATATAACGCGCAAATAAACATTTATTTGCTATTAATAAAACATGGAAAACGACTGTTAAAACAACCACAGGACAGTTCAGCGCCACCAAATAAGTCTGAAACTGCTGCCGCTGGTTACCACACGCTCCAGAGCCGCCATGTGCATTTTTAAAAAAACCGTCATTTGATGGGGCGGCATCAATCTAATACCGCCCCCTTCCCAATATCACACTATGTTTGGCTTCTTCCCAACACACAGGCTCCGCCGCTTCTCCATTGCCATTGGTTCGGGTGCACGTCAATATTACTTGCGGGCCAATTTTTTTCTTCCTTGTCCCCCCCCTTCTTACTCGCTCTCTCGGAAGTTTGATCGACGTCGCGACCAACCTATCGGTGAACGTAATCTAAGGCGATCGCCCGGTCATTGGGCGACATGTCAGCCAATGGGAGATGCTCTTACTGGCTGGTCTGCGGTCGCGCAGTGATGAAGGAAAGGAGTTCGGGGAGATGGTGATGGTGTTGCGTCACCGTTTGAAATATTGTGCTGCCAGTTCTCTCTTTTCGCTCCTTTATTGCATCGTGGTCGTCATTTTCTTCTCGATTGATTTCTTTTTTTGTTGTTGTAAATGTTAAGTTTCAATGAAGGATGGATGCTGATGATGTGACAATCAGAGAGCAAAACTTTCACAGCCAGGTTCGGGAGTACATTGTGAGTAGCTGCACCTGCACTCGTACCGCCTACTCTCGGCATCGCCTCTGCGTTTTGTATTGTTTTCAACAGTGACGGATCAAAAGGGATGAAATAAATGCAGAAAGGGTGGCGGCTCCTACTTTCATATCCGTTCTCTATAAGTGTGTAAAAAAAGGGTCCTTTAAACGCCTAGTATTCTCTGGCTTTGTTTTTCTGTGTACATCCGTTAGATCGTGCCGTTTTTAAAAAATGTTCTTGTTCTTTGTGGCTTCCAACGCAAGAGAACGCAGTTGTTCTGAATTGATCACGTACTGTTTATCGTAACTGTTTATCGTGCTCCAGGTCGTGTCCCCGCTGTTAGATTGTTTCTGCAGGTGACGCGCGTTTCTTGTATTTCGGTGGCTCGTGTTTTTTGTATCCATGTAATTTTATATATCAACCTACGTAAAATTTAACTGAGCGGGTTATTTTGGTCTAAGGCTTTCTGGCCACGGTGCAAAGGTTGATGCTATTATAACGGTGTTGGCAATAGGCCTACAATGTCACGGAGTGTCAAGGCGACAGAATGGTTCGAATTTTAGGTGTGTTTAAAGTTGGGAAGAAGTGAATCTGATAGTTTTTGTGGATGTGACTGATCAGCTTTGACTTACTACTTCTAATAACGCATTGCATATCAATATAGGATACGTGATTCTGGTTATTTTAAATATTACAGTACCATGAGTAATGTTTAGTATGTTGACAGAAGCATTGTTCTATATAGTGATATATGTAAATGAAAAATGAAGGCATCCTACATGTGTGTTTTAGTTGGCGTTAGTGTATTTGAAGTATTGCTTTTGTTGTGATTGCAATATTTCTGTAATTACATCAAAAACAATTATTAAGCTGTTAAATCAGTCGGGAATACTTGCTGATATCTAGTTGGCTGATGAGAGATCCTTAACTGAATTAAGCAGAGTTTGTTCCATGATAAATTCTTGAGCAATCAAGAAAACTGTCATTTAAATTTTTGTTTCTGATGAATGTTTGTGCCAAATTGTGGTCGTGTGAGAATAAAGCTTCCTCTATTCCAGGTATAGGAAGAAAATGCAATGAAAGGCAAATTAATTTGTAGATTTGACTTGGCACCAAAATTATGAGTAGAGGTTGTAATATTAACTGAAAACTGTGGAATGGTCTTATGGGAGTACTCAAGATCCTAAAGAGTATAAATAAGATCACCATCTATATGTTTCACATACATTCTCTGATGTATTTCACAGGGGAATGGAACTGAGGGAATTGCTCTTTCAGAGAGCCAGTGTGGACATGAGTGGCTGAATGGCCGCCTTCTGCACTGTAACGATGCTTTGATTCTATGTGAGCATAATTTCAAACTCGAGTGGTGATGAAAAGACAATTCCAATTTTATCACTTTAGGGTCATCAGGAAAGTGACCGAGTTCTTACCTCTTGTTTAGAAGGATGTGGGTTCAAGAATCTAGGCTGACATTTCAGTGCTGTACCAAAGGAATGCTGCATTGTTGGAGAGGCTGGCTTTTGGATAAATTGTTAGAGATACTGCTACCAAATGAAATATGAATGCAAGCTGTTTGTTTTTAACATCCCCTGTTTATTCTTCTGACACTTTATTCTTTGAAAGGGAAAAAATGAGAACTAGGATAGGAAACAGAAGCCTGTATGTAAGATGCATGATCTTGATGAATTGCTGTTTAGGTGGTTTAATTACAAAAGCGCTCAATTTCCTGCTTGACAGCTGCCTGTTGAAAGCTGAAAGCAATCAGCTTGCCGAAGAACTCTGCATAAAGCTTTGAAGCATCAAAATGGATTCCTGTGCCACTGAAAAATGAGATACAAACTTGTTTAGAAAATGTGAAGATAAAGTAGACAATGCTGTTGATGCAAATCCAGGTTTGCAAGAAGCATATCCACCTGACTGTATTTACAATTACGATGAGACCAGACTTCTCTATTATGCTCAGCCTGATCAAACCTACGCAAATAAAGGAAAGCAGGTGATCTGAAACAAAATGAGAAAAGAAAGCCTTACATTACTGTTCACTTGCCAAATGGGCTTGGACAAAGTGAAACCTATTGTGACTGGGAGAAGCAAGAACTCTTGTTGCTATAAAAATTTGGGAACTTTTCCAACTGATACTTGGATGATTTCAACAATATTTGTGCAATGGCTACGATCCTTCAATGCCAGTATGATAAAGTGATGAGCAGAAGTTTTTTTATGCCACTTGCATTCCATGACTCTTAATCTTTCACAAGCGTGGTCCAATTCTTACCATCTAATGCTACTTCCACATCTTGCCCTGGACCTTGGCATCATTCGTAGCATGAAGCAACACGACAAGCAAATTCTACGCAAAGTAGTTTCTTTTTTAGATTTTGCGAGGAAACTGGTGTTTCCTAGATTATGAAAAAAATAGCCTGTTGGATGCTGTGCACATATACAGTAGAATGCAGTGACTTCCAGATGTATCAATTACTGCCTTAGAATCTGTCATTTGGTTTCAAGTGAGGAAAACAATGACCCAGGTGCATTTGAGGAGGTTGATGAAGGGATACCCAGTGGTTTGATTGAGGTAGAGTTTGATGTTTTTAATGGATGGCGACCCTGACATTTGCACAGAGATAACTGACAAAAATTGTTCTTGGAAACGGAGGCTTCAAGTGAATATAAGTGAAGATGTGCCAGTGTTTGCAACTCTCAAAATTAGGTAGATTCCGTGCTATGTGTTTTGCATTGATTCTTCAGCAACAACTAGTTGCTATTTATTTAGCATTTTTAATGTAGTAAATTGTCACAAGGTGATATGAAACACAACTAGACATAGCCACATAAGGAGATATTAGGGCAGATACTAAAAGATTAGTCCAAGAGATGGGTTCTAAGGAGCATCTCCCTCTCTCTGGAAATTGCATGAGTCGACCTTGGTGTCATTATTTGACCCCAAGATGAGCTGCTGACCACACATTCATCACCAATACCGTCTACTTTAATTCTTTCATGGAATGTCAGCGTCGCTGGCAACACCAGCTTTTGTTGCCCATCCCTATTTACCCTTGAGAAAGTGCTGCTGAACCGCCGCCTTGAACCGCTGCAGTCCATTTGATGTTGGCTGTCCCTCGATTTGAGGATGACATCTACTCAAGGTTGCATGTTTCTGATATGTGTTTTCAGGTGACTGAACAGGCCGATTCTCGACCCGCAGATCTTTGGGCACATGGGACAGGATGTCCCACGAGGTAGTGGGATCTTGAGTGCAGGACTTGCTTCCTTTTCTTTCCTTCTCTGCCTCATCATTGAGGCATTTGGACTCAAAGCTTGATGTAGCTTGATGGTCAATTTGAACGATTGGTAGCAAGTTCCTCCCAGTCATCAACGTCAATGTTGCTGCATTTCAAAGAGAGCTTCAGAGTGTCTTTGTCCTCCCCTGGAACGCTGGTCATTTGAGCGTTGAGACAACAGGGCGGCACAGTGGCGCAATGGTTAGCACCGCAGCCTCACAGCTCCGGGGACCCGGGTTCAATTCTGGGTACTGCCTGTGCGGAGTTTGCAAGTTCTCCCTGTGACCGCGTGGGTTTTCGCCGGGTGCTCCGGTTTCCTCCCACAGCCAAAGACTTGCGGTTTGATAGGTAAATTGGCCATTGTAAATTGCCCCTAGTGTAGGTAGGTGGTCGGGAATATGGGATTACTGCAGGGTTAGTAGAAATGGGTGGTTGTTGGTCGGCACAGACTCGGTGGGCCAAAAGGCCTGTTTCAGTGCTGTATCTCTAAAATAAAAAAAAAATTAAAAAAGGATCTGGCTCCGCACAGTGCGGAGTTTGAGCAGAGAGATCCACCATTGACATGCTGTTCTCCCTTCGCCAGCTACAGGAGAAATGCTGTGAACAATAGATGCCCCTCTACGTTGCTTTCATGGATCTCACCAAAACCTTTGACCTCGTCAGCAGACGTCGTCTCTTCAGACTACTAGAAAAAAGATCAGATGTCCACCAAAGCTACTAAGTATCATCACCTCATTCCATGACAATATGAAAGGCACAATTCAGCATAGCAGTTCCTCATCAGACCCCTTTCCTATCCTGAGTGGCGTGAAACAGGGCTGTGTTCTCACACCTACACTGGGATCTTCTCCCTGCTGTTCTCACATGCGTTCAAGTCTTCAGAAGAAGGAATTTTCCTCCACACAAGATCAGATGGCAGGTTGTTCAACCTTGCCCGCCTTAGAGCGAAGACCAAAGTACGGAAAGTCCTCATCAGGAAGCTCCTCTTTGCTGATGATGCTGCATTAACATCCTACACAGATGAGTGCCGCAGAGACTCATCGAAGGGATTGTGGCTGCCTGCAACGAATTTGGCCTAACCATCAGCCTCAAGAAAACGAACATCATGGGGCAGGACGTCAGAAATGCTCCATCCATCAATATCGGCGACCACGCTCTGGAAGTGGTTCAAGAGTTCACCTACCTAGGCTCAACTATCACCAGTAACCTGTCTCTAGATGCAGAAATCAACAAGCGCATGGGAAAGGCTTCCACTGCTATGTCCAGACTGGCCAAGAGAGTGTGGGAAAATGGCGCACTGACACGGAACACAAAAGTCTGAGTGTATCAAGCCTGTGTCCTTAGTACCTTGCTCTATGGCACCGAGGCCTGGACAACGTACGTCAGCCAAGAGTGACGTCTCAACTCATTCCATCTTCGCTGCCTCCGGAGAATCCTTGGTATCAGGTGGCAGGACCGTATCTCCAACGCAGAAGTCCTTGAGGTGGCCAACATCCCCAGCATATACACCCTACAAAGCCAGCGGCTTGGCCATGTGAGCCGCATGGAAAATGGCAGGATCCCCAAGGACGCATTGTACAGCGAGCTTGTCACTGGCATCAGACCCACCGGCTGTCCATGTCTCTGCTTTAAAGACATCTGCAAATGCGACATGAAGTCCTGTGACATTGACCACAAAACGTGGGAGTCAGTTGCCAGTGATCGCCAAAGCTGGCGGACAGCCATAAAGGCGGGGCTAAAGTGTGGCGAGTCGAAGACACTTCGCAGTTGGCAGGAAAAAGGACAGAAGCGCAAGGGGAGAGCCAACTGTGTAACAGCCCAACAACCAATTTTATCTGCAGCACCTGTGGACGAGTCTGTCACTCTAGAATTGGCCTTTATAGCCACTCCAGGCGCTGCTCCACAAAGAACTGACCATCTCTCGGCGCATACCCATTGTCTCTCGAGACAAGGAGGCCGAAGAAGAAGAGCTAAAGGACCATAGATGGCATGAGGAAAAACTACTTTTACATAGCGAGTGTTTGCGATCTGTAATGTGCTGCCTGAGAGTGTGGTGGAGGCAGATTCAATTATGGCTTTCAAAGGGGAATTGGATAAGCAGCTGAAGGAAAAGAATTTGCAGGAGTACGGGGAAAGAAGGGGGAGTGGGACTAGCTAAACTACTTTTGCAGAGAGCCAGCACAGAGACAATGGGCCAAATCGCCTCCTTTTGTACTGCAACCATTCTATGAATCTTCAGTTTTTTTATGTTGCTGCTTGGTTAATTTTCAGCATTATTTGGGGAAAAGCTCGGCAAATAGTTTCAAAAGCTTGCATTTTTAGTAGCCCCTTTTATTCCAGAAAATTGTGCTATGCAGTTTCATGGAGGAGAAGGTATTGTGCAAATGGACGAAGTGGTTGATTTTTAGACGGACCTAAATAGGAGGAAAAGTGGAGGAATTTAGGAAGGGAATTCTAGCGGATGGGTCCTGACCCAACTGTCACCAATGGTGGGGGAAAAAGGGAGCTGCACAAGAGGCCAAAGTCAGAAGAACAGAGCTCTGCGATGCAGGTGGGGGTTGGTTAGGGTTGCCGTTGTTACCTGTGAACTTGACTATTTGAATGCTCTGCTGGCTGGTCTCCCATTCTCCATTCTCCATAATCTTGAACTGATCCAAAACTCTGCTGCCCATATCCGAACTCAGACCAAGTCCGCCCATCATCCCCTGCTTACTGACCTAAATTAGCTTCCGGTCTGGCAACGCCTCAATTTTAAAATTCTCATTCTTGTTATCGAGTTTTAGTGTGGGATAGGATGTGGGCAGCAGAGATATGGACAAGTTGAAGTTAATAGAAAATGGCAGAATGGACATAGTCCAGGTGGAATATGTGGATACCTTAGGCATAGGTGAGAGTTTCAGTGGTGGGGTGGAGGCAACCGATGTTACGAGGTGGAAGTAAGCAGTCTTGGGAGGATATGGGGTCTTAAATTCTGCTTGGAGTTATATAGGATGCTTTGTTTGCAAACAGTCGGGCTCAGCTTGAGACAGTAATCTTAGAGGAAGAGGGAATTGATGGGAACGGTTGGAGTTTATAGTGGGGGTGACTTTAGAGAAGAATGGAACATTTCAAATTGGGCTTTAGTTTTCAACGACACAAGGGTCAAAGTTGGGTATTTTGAGGGGTAGGGTGGGGTAAGATGACTAAATATCCTCCTTCTCCATTTAAAACCAATGTGTGCTAGCTTGGAGGACCAATTAAGTCAGATGTTTAGTTGGAATGGGGTCAAGGGAGTAGGAGGTGGTTGTGGACGTGATGAAGTTTGAACAGATATGAGGGAAGCTAAGAGAAACTAGAGAAAGATGCAAGAGTGGTGTTTAGGTAGTGGGTACTTTTTGGAGGGATATAGCTTGGTGGGTAAGGGAAAGAAGCAGCAGAGATAACAATGGATGGTCTCAATTACGTAGAATTTATGGCACAGAAATAAGCCATTCAACCCAACTCAGTGCAGGATTTAAAAGTTTTTGCCCACAAAGTTGCTGCAAGTGCAAGCTGATAACAGTGAAACTGGGAACCTGGGACCTTGGTGAACAACAGGACAACCAATGTACTACCTCAACCAGTGAGATTAAAGGACTAAGGAACGGTGATCATAATATCAGGTTTAGAGTCGTTATGGAAGAGGTCAAAAACATTCAGAACTGCAAATACTCAACTGGGAGAGGGCTAATTTCAGTGAGTCGAAAAGGGTTCTGGCACAAGTGGATTGTCAGACAAGATTGTACTTGAGCCTTCAGAGAGCTGCCGGTTTGGGTACAGACTAGGCATTACCAGGAGAAAGGAAGGCTAGCTAAAGCAAGAGCTCCCCATTTTTAATATATTTTAAGAGATTAAAATATCAAACAGAAAAAGGAGGCTTATGACAAATATCCGATTCATAATATAGTAGAGAACCAAGCTGAATACAGGAAGTACAAAGGAGAAATGAAAAACAAAATGAGAGTATGAGAATTGATTGAGGGAACCCAAAAGTCTGTTATAGACATAAATACTAAAAGGAAAGTTGGAGGAACGGTGGGTCTGATTATGGACCACAAAGGAGATCTTGTGGAGGAAGGGTGTACTAAATGAGCACCTGTTTTCACAGAAGAAGAGGATGCTATCAAGGTTTTTAAAAAAAATATATGGTATTGAGTCATGGAGTACAAAAGCAAGGAAGTCATGCTAAACCTTTATTAAAAAAAACACTGGTTACGCCTCAGCTCTTGAGTTAATTCTGGGCACTATTGGGTACGAAGTAAGTCAAGGCCTTAGGGAGAGTCTAATGCAGAAGAGATTTACTAGAGTGATGATGAGGGACTTCAGTAAAACTGGCCATCCTTAACTCACTGTGGCCATCAGTTGCAGAATTGTTTTCCACCATGATCTGTAAACACAGGGCCTGAAATATCCCTCTTTCAGCCATTGCCATCAGCTAGGGAATCAACTGTGGCTCAGAGGAGCATAGAAGAGCATGCCAGGAGCAGAACTAGGTGTACCAAAAAAAGAGGTGACAACCTGGTGAAGCTGCAACACAGGACTGCATGTATGCTGAGCATCAGCATATTGTAGACTGAGCTAAGGAATCTCACAACTAATCGGTCAGACAAAGCTCTGCAGTCCTGCCACAACCAGTTATGAATGATGATGGACAATTAAACAACTAACAGGAGGAGGAGGCTCCATGAACATACCCATCTGTAATGATGGTAAATCCCAGCACAAGTGCAGAAGACAAGACTCAAATGTTTGCAACCATCTTCAGCCAGAAATGCTGAATGGATGATTCATCTCAGCTTCTTCCAAAGGTCCCCAACATCACAGAAGACAATTTTGAGCTAATTTGATGCATTCCAGCTGATATCAAGAAACAGCTGAGCATGATGGAAACCGCATACTCAGCTGTTTCTTGTTATCAGGCAACGTTGACCCAGTGTGACATCAAGGAATCGTAGTAAAATTTGAAGTCAGTGGGAATCGGATGGTAAACTCCACTGGTTTGAGTCATACCAAGCACAAAGGAAGATGGTTGTTGGAGGCCAGTCATCTCAGCCCCAGGGCATTGGTGCATGAGTTCCTCAGGGCAGTGTCTTGGACCCAACCATCTTCAGCTGCTTTGTCAATGACCTTCATCATGAGGTCAGAGGTGGGGATGTTTGCTGCTGATGGCACAGTGTTCAGTACATTTTGCAACTCCTCAGATAATGAAGTAGCTTATGCTTGCATGCTGGAACACCTGGACAGCATTCAGCCTTGGGCAGATAAGTGCCAAGTAATCTTGCCTGGCATTTAACCACATCCCCATGTCATTGAATGATCATTGTTTAGAGATACAGCACTGAAACAGGCCCTTCGGCCCACCGAGTCTGTGCCGACCATCAACCACCCATTTATACTAATCCTACACTAATCCCATATTCCTACCGAACATCCCCACCTGTCCCTATATTTCCCTACCACCTACCTATACTAGTGGCAATTTATAATGGCCAATTTACCTACCAACCTACAAGTCTTTTGGCTTGTGGGAGGAAACCGGAGCACCCGGAGAAAACCCACGCAGACGCAGGGAGAACTTGCAAACTCCACGCAGGCAGTACCCAGAATTGAACCCGGGTCGCTGGAGCTGTGAGGCTGCAGTGCTAACCACTGCGCCACTGTGCCGCCCATGAATGCCCCACCATCAACCTTCTGGAGTTCACCATTGAACAGAAACTTCAATTGCATCAGCCACATGAATACTTTTGTCTACAAGAACAGATCAGAGGCTGGGTATTCTGTGGTGTGTAACATGCCTCCTGAGCCCCAAAAACCCTTCCTCCATCTCCAAGGCACAAGTCAGGTGTATGATGGAATAATGTGATCGGCTCAGGAAGGTTTACTTTTTTTGGACCTTTTAAAAACCAGTGAGTTGGACAAAGAGTAGGCACTTTGGAAATTTTGAAACTTGGACCTGATCTGCCTTGAGATTAGAGAAAAAGACCTCTCTCTGTAAAGGAAACTTGCATCTCTTGAAAAGAAACCCTGTATAGAAAGGTGACAGATTCCTATTGTCTCCTGTCTCTGAAGAATTCTTGCATCCCGTGTGGTTCCTGTTGCCTCCTGTGTTTTGGGAAATTCTGGAACCTGAAGAAATCTTCTACTGCTATGAATCCTAAGCAGACGTGTTGCTACATCCCTGCTGAAAGACATATGTGATGCCTGCTGCAGCCAAATTGCCTTGAACAGACTGTTCATCAACCTCGCTTGGAGAGACCGCGAGTGACATCCGACCATTCGACTCTGGGACACCTCACCCAACTGACTATTTTCCTACCAGAATTATTTTATTATTCCTTTTATTCATATGCAACAGATGTAAATCAAAACCCTTTTTTCCCGGTTAACCGTTTTTTTGAACGTAAGTGTGTGTGCGCATGAGGGCTAGGGAAATTAGCTTTCATATATATGGATTTATCTCATTAGTGGTTAAGACTTTTCTTTGCTAATAAATAGTTAATGTTTTAAAAAATAACTGGTTGGCGTGCTGTATTCTAGGGGACAAATAGAGTTTTAATTGGCTATTCTTCAGTAGGTGGGAAAATTCGTTGATATACTGTGACCTGTTGAGAAGTGGTACTGAATTAACAGTGCATTTCTCCCACCTTGGTTGTGACCAGGTGCACTGCAGCAACTTGCCAAGGCTTCTTTGGCACCTCCGCAAATCCATAACCTCGACTATTTTATTCATTCATGGGATGAGGGCATTGCTGGCTAGGCCAGCATTTATTGCTCATCCCTAATTTCCCTTGAGAAGGTGGTGGTGAGCTGCCTTCTTGAACCGTTGCAGTCCATGTGGGGTAGGTACACCCATAGTGATGTTAGGAAGGGAGTTCCAGGATTTTGACCCAGCGACAGTGAAGGAACGGTGATATAGTTCTAAGTCAGGATGGTGTGAGACTTGGAGGGGTACTTGCAGGTAGTGGTGTTCTCATGTATTTGCTGCCCTTGTCCTTCTAGTTGTTAGAGGTCGCAGGTTTGGAAGGTGTTGTCTAAGGAGCCTTGGTGCGTTGCTGCAGTGCATCTTGTAGATGGTACACACTGCTGAATGGGGTGCCAATCAAGTGAGCTGCTTTGTCCTCGATGGTGTTGAGCTTCTTGAGTGTTGTTGGAGCTGCACCCATCCAGGCAAGTGGAGAGTATTCCATCAAACTCCTGACTTATGCCTTGTAGATGGTGGACATGCTTTGGGGAGTCAGGAGGTGAGTTACTCGCTGCAGGATTCCTAGCCTCTGACCTGCTCTTGTAGCCGCGCTATTTATACTCCAGTTCAGTTTCTGGTCAATGGTAACCCCTAGGATGTTGATAGTGGGGGTTTCAGCAATTGTAATGCCATTGAAAGTCAAGGGGAGATGGTTAGATTCTCTCTTGTTGGAGATGGTCATTGGCTGGCACTTGTGTGGCGCGAATGTTACTTGCCACTGATCAGCCCAAGCCTGGATATTGTCCAGGTCTTGCTGCGTTTCGACATGGACTGCTTCAGTATCTGAGGAGTCACGAATGGTGCAGCACAGTGTGCAATCATCAGCGAACATCCCCACTTCTGACCTTATGATTGAAGGAAGGTCATTGATGAAGCAACTGAAGATGGTTGGGCCTAGAACACTGCCCTGAGGAAGTCTTGTAGTGATGTCTTGGAGCTGAGATGACTGACCTCCAACAACCGCAACCATCTTCCTTTGTGCTAGGTATGACTCTAACGAGCGGAGAGTTTTCCCCCCACCATTCCCGTTGACTTAAGTTTTGCTAGAGTTCCTTATTGCCATAGTCTGTCAAATGCTGCCTTGATGTCAAGGGCAGTCACTCTCACCTCACCTCCTGGAAGGACAAGGTTAGCAGGTGCATGGAACACCACCACCTACAAGTTGCAACCTGACTTGGAAATAGATCACCGTTCATTCATTGTTGCTGGGTCAAAATCCTGGAAATTCCTCCGGAGCAGCACTATGGGAGTACCTTCACCCAATGGACTGCTGCAGTTCAAGAAGGCACCTCATCACTACCTTGACAAGGGCATTGGGGATGGGCAGTAAATGCTGGCCTTGCCAACGATGCCTACATCTAATGAATTAATAAAATAGCAGAGAAGGCTAACCTCCGCCCTTGCTTTTTCTGATTTACAACATGACAAAACTACGACAGGTGGCATTCTGTGTGAGGTCCTTTACTTTGGATCTACGAAAGACGCATTGGAATATTTAGCTTAACGATGGAAGTCTATGAGATGTGATGGTGGAAAGGGATTTAGGTGTCCATGTGCACCAATCACTAAAGGTTAGTGTGCAGATACAAAAAGTAATCAAAACAACTAGTGGATTGTTGGCCTTAATCTCAAAGGGATTGAAATTCAAAAATAAGGAAGTCATGTTTTGGTTGTCGTGTGTTGGCCAAATGCAGTCTGGAATAGGTCCATTTGGCTTTGGTGCGAGTAAATTACAGATTTCCCAGAATGATACTAAGGCTTTAAAGGCTAAATTGTGAGGTTGCATAGACTAGGTCTATATCCCTTGAGGTTAGAAGGTTGAGGGGTAATCCAATTAAAATAATAAAAGGATTTCACAGAGTTGAAACAAACTAGTTCCTCTGGTGCAAAAAGCCAGAACAAGGGAGCATAATCTTGAATAAGAGCTGGGCAATGAAGGAACTTGAGGTGGTTGTTTTTCACACAACTGGTGGTGGAAATCTGAAACTCTCTCCCCAAATGACTGGATGCTGAGTCAATTGAAATTTTCAAGACTGTGATTGTTAAATGTATTAAATAAAGGTGTCAAGGGATATAGAGCAAAGATGGGTAAATGGAGTTGAGGTGCAGATCCCCCATGATCTAATTGAAGGGGCTAATTTGCTGACTGTAGGAATGTTTGCCTCCCAGTTTCACCAAAGCCTTGGGCAGATCTCTTTTAATGCAATTATGTCACGCCGTTACATTTTGAACCTCTAACCCACCGGTTTTACAAAATATACTTGGCATATTTGCACACACACACAAATCAACCTGTTTCTATCTGTTTGGCAAACTACGTCTTATTAGTTTCAGGTTGCAACTCGGAAGCACACAGCATTTTAAACTCGTTTTGCATCTGTAATGAAATGCGACTTCCAGAGTCTTTATGCATTTTAATGTTTTTACTTGGTCTTCTTTGGTATTTCTCCTAAGTTATGAGTTTTTTTCCAATAAGGACAGGAGTGTTGTACCATGTAACATGTATTCTTTAAATTTTAAGCTCTGTCTTTTCCAGTTCACAAATACTGATTTGTTAAGTAAGCAGCATTCTTCAACATTATGTTTAGCGAGGGAAATTTGCAAATTGGAACATTGGCACATTGGCTTCAGACTGGAAGTTAGAGGTGCAAGTCAGAAATGCTGAGAATTTTCAAGCATGTTTGCATTTGTAATAGGCTATATTGCAGTGTAAGTGTGATATGCTGTTTTAAACAAATTCCAATAAATATATGAAATAAGAATAGTCATTTTTTTAGAAATGCTGGTCACTGCTCAAGATGTATCTGATGAATGCTGTTTTGTTCTGTTTTCTTTCAGATTTGTTTCTTTTTGTTTGCTATTCTGTACACAATCTCCTACTTCATTATCACCAAATACAAGAGGAAACCAGGTTAGTAGAAATTTGCATTCATACAATGTTAAAAATGTGCCAATAATTGAAGGTTGAAATTGTAAGTGGTGGAAAGACTTTGGGGAATTTGAGAGGTGAGTCACTCACCACAGAATATTAAACTTCTGACCTGCTCAGATTTGAGGATGGTGTTGCCAAGGGGCGGTGGTTAGACTCACTCTTGTTGGAGATTGGTACTTGTGTAGTGTGAAGATTACTTGTCACATATCAGCCCAAGCCTGGATGTTCAAATCTTTCTGGAGTCTCCTCTTCTGTTGAAGCCCTCCTCTATATCTTCATTGCCTTCAGTTTGATATCTTTAGTACTCATTGTTGGGCCTCTGAACTCCACTTTACACAGACTCTGCAACTTGCTTTTGTTGTGTTGCTTTTATATATCGTTCTTATTCTTTTTCTCATTTGTTCCCTCCATGTTGTCTGTCAGAATAGTGGCTGCACTTCAGAAGTAATTCCTTGACTGTGAAGCACTTTGTGATGTCCTTAGGCCTTGGTAAGCATTTCTATAGATGAATGTCTGTTTCTTTCTTTCTGTCCAGCTCTATCCATCTGGTTTCTTTCTTGCCCAGAGCAATGAGAATTTGCTGGCCAAAATTATGAATGATATATTGCATGACTGTCATCTTAGTGCATTATCGATTCCCAATCTCTTCAACTTCCCTGAAGCTTTCAATATGGTTCAACGAGCTTTTTCATTCGTATCTTTTTTTTCATTTGCTTACGTGGCAGTCTTCCATTCCTACCTGTTGCACATTGCATAGCACTACCTCTCCATTTTTTTTCCTTCAGTGACCTAACAGTCACCTCCAGTGTACCCAAGGTTTCATCTTTGGTCTGTTCTGTTTCTTACCGTCATTGCAACAATATCACAAGGGACAGCTTCTGTTTACCTCTTGACAACCATCTTAGCTATCTGCTAGTGTACTCAATTTCATCGTCGTTAGCTGAACCATCTGTTTACTTGTCTGATATTGTTGAGTACGAGAGAACATTCTCTAGCTGAACACGAGCAAGACTGAAGCTATTCTTTTGAGTTCCCATCAGAAACTTGGCATGTTACACCCTAATTTCTGTTGTTCTTGTGCAGGCGGAATCAAAACGTCTGCGATCATAGAATGTTTAAGGCACAGAAAGAGGCAACTTGGCCCATCGTGTCTGTGCCGGCCGAAAAATGATCCACCTATTCTAATCCCACCATCCAGCATTTGATCAGTAGCCCTGCAAATTACAGCACTTGAGGTGCATATCCAGACTGCTTTTGAATGAGTTGTGGGTTTCTGCCTCAACTACCCTTTCAGGCAGTGAGTTCCAAACTCCCAGCACCCTCTGGGTGAAAAAGTTTTTCCTCATTTCCCCTCTAATTTTTCTGCCAATCATTTTAAATGTATGCCCCCTCGTCACTGATCTCACTTGTTTGGCCTCCTTGTCTCGAGAGACAATGGGTAAGTGCCTGGAGGTAGTCAGTGGTTTGTTGAGCAGTGCCTGGAGTGGCTATAAAGGCCAATATTAGAGTGACAGACTCTTCCACAGGTGCTGCAGGAAAAATTGTTTGTCGGGGCTGTTAGACAGTTGGCTCTCCCCTTGCGCCTCTGTCTTTTTTCCTGCCAACTACTAAGTCTCTTCGACTCGCCACACTTTAGCCCCACCTTTATGGTTGCCCGCCAGCTATGGCGATCGCTGGCAACTGACTCCCACGACTTGTGATCAGTGTCACATGACTTCATGTCGCGTTTGCAGACGTCTTTAAAGCGGAGACATGGATGGCCGGTGGGTCTGATACCAGTGGCGAGCTCGCTGTACAATGTGTCTTTGGGGATCCTGCCATCTTCCATGCGGCTCACATGGCCAAGCATCTCAAGCGCCGCTGACTCAGTAGTGTGTATAAACTGGGGATGTTGGCTGCCTCGAGGACTTCTGTGTTGGAGATAAGGTCCTGCCACCTGATGTCAAGGATTCTCCGGAGGTAGCGAAGATGGAATGAATTGAGACGTCGCTCTTGGCTGACATACGTTGTCCAGGCCTTGCTGCCATAGAGCAAGGTACTGAGGACACAGGCTTGATACACTCTGACTTTTGTGTTCCGTGTCAGTGCGCCATTTTCCCACACCCTCTTGGCCAGTCTGGACATAACAGTGGAAGCCTTTCCCATGCGCTTGTTGATTTCAGCATCGAGAGACAGGTTACTGGTGATAGTTGAGCCTAGGTAGGTGAACTCTTGAAGCACTTCCAGAGCGTGGTCGCCGATATTGATGGATGGAGCATTTCTGATGTCCTATTCCCATGATGTTCGTTTTCTTGAGGCTGATGGTTAGGCCAAATTCGTTGCAGGCAGCCGCAAACCTGTTGATGAGACTCTGCAGACACTCTTCAATGTGAGATGTTAATGCAGCATCGTCAGCAAAGTGGAGTTCCCTGATGAGGACTTTCCGTACTTTGGTCTTCGCTCTTAGACGGGCAAGGTTGAACAACCTGTCCCCTGATCTTGTGTGGAGGAAAATTCCTTCTTCTGAAGACTTGAACGCATGTGAGAGCAGCAGGGAGAAGAAAATCCCAAACAGTGTGGGTGTGAGAACACAGCCCTGTTTCACGCCACTCAGGATAGGAAAGGGGTCTGATGAGGTGCCGCTATGCTGAATTGTGCCTTTCATATTGTCATGGAATGAGGTGATGATACTTTGTAGCTTTGGTGGACATCCGATCTTTTCTAGTAGTCTGAAGAGACCACGTCTGCTGACGAGGTCAAAGATTTTGGTGAGATCAATGAAAACAACGTAGAGGGGCATCTGTTGTTCACGGCATTTCTCCTGTATCTGACGAAGGGAGAACAGCATGTCAATAGTCAATCTCTCTGCACGAAAGCCACACTGTGCCTCCAGGGTAGATGCGCTCGGCCAGCTTCTGGAGCCTGTTTATAGCGACTCGAGCAAAGACATTCCCCACTATGCTGAGCAGGGAGATTCCACGGTAGTTGTTGCAGTCACCGCGGTCACCTTTGTTTTTGTAGAGGGTGATGATATTGGCATCGCGCATGTCCTGAGGTACTGCTCCCTCGTCCCAGCACAGGCAAAGCAGTTCATGGAGTGCTGAGAGTATAGCAGGCTTGGCACTCTTGATTATTTCAGGGGTAATGCCGTCCTTCCCAGGGGCTTTTCCGCTGGCTAGAGAATCAGTGGCATCACTGAGTTCCGATTTTGTTGGCTGTACGTCCAGCTCATCCATGACTGGTAGAGGCTGGGCTGCATTGAGGGCGGTCTCAGTGACGACATTCTCCCTGGAGTACATTTCTAGGTAGTGCTCAACCCAGCGGTCCATTTGCTTGCGTTGGTCAGTGATTGTGTCCCCTGATTTAGATTTGAGGGGGGCGATCATCTTGATGGTTGGCCCAAAAGCTCTCTTAATGCCATCATACATTCCTCTGATGTTTCTGGTGTCGGAGGCCAGCTGAATATGACTGCATAGGTGTTGCCAGTAGTCATTTGCGCAGCGCCTGGCTGTTCTTTGTGCAGTGCTTCTGGCTGCTTTAAGTGCTACGGATGTTAACTCGCTGGGAGTTTTCTTGTAGTTCAACAGTGCAAAGCGCTTAGCGACTATGACAGGTTCCAGCTCTTCAAAATGAGATTGAAACCAGTCTGCATTTCTCTTCACACGTTTGCCATAGGTGGTCAAAGCTGACTCATAGATGGCGTCTCTGATGTGGGCCCACTTGGTCTCAGCATCCCCTGTGGGAGTGTTTTGAAGGGCTTTTACAAGTGAATTTAGAAATTTTTGTAACAGCCTTGGATAAGAAATTCTGCTCGTGTTGATGCGCGGGTGGCCCTTCTGCTTGGAGTGAGGCAGTTTCTTTGGTTTGAGTCTAACCTTGCTGCACACCAGGGAATGGTTGGTGTCGCAGTCCGCACTGTGGAAGCTGCGTGTTATTTGAACACTGTTTAAGGAGGCTCGCCTTGTGACGATGAGGTCCAGCTGGTGCCAACGACGTGATCTTGGGTGCCTCCATGAAACCTGGTGACAGGGTTTAGTGTGAAAGAACGAGTTGGTGATGCAGAGGTTATGATAGGTACACAACTCAAGCAGTCTCTGTCCATTCTCATTCATCCTTCCAACACCATAGCGCCCAAGGCAGGAGGGCCATGAGTCATGGTTGGCCCCAACCCTGGCATTAAAGTCCCCCAGCAGGAACAAGTGTTCGGTGTTGGGGATGCTACTAATGATATTATGGAGTTCCTCGTAGAACTGGTCTTTAGCTTCAGGAGGGGAGCCGAGTGTTGGAGCATAGATGCTGAGTAGGTGTACTGGACCAGAGGCGGTGAGCAGTCGGATGGACAGTGTGCATTCCGAGCCATTTGAGGGAGGCTCTATCATGCTGAGCAAGGAGTTTCTGATGGCGAAGCGCACTCCATGCTGTCTTGGTTCTTCAGGATCCCTACCCTGCCAGAAGAAGATGTTGTCTTGCTCTGTTAGAGATCCACTCGCAGGGAGGCGTGTCTCCTGAAGTGCTGCAATATCTACATTGAGTCTACTGAGCTCGTTGTTAATGATGGCGGTCTTCCGAGAATCGTTGATTTGTGTAAGGTCTTCTGACAGGCCAGGACACACAGTTCTGACATTCCAGCTTGCAAAACGAAGGGCTGGTACCTTCTCTCCTTTTTACGTGCTGTTTGGTGCAGTGTTGCAGTCCACTTTTCGGGCAATGACCCTGAGCTCCAAGCACCCATTGAAGCAGGTAGACTGTGGCGGGACAGAACCTTATTGACCGGGGGCTGCCCGGCTGACCGGGCGGTAGTTGTCCATTGAGGTGCGATGACCTCTCCCACCGACGAAGGCAACCCGTGGTGCCCAATCTCTACGCCAATTGAGCTGGACTTATAACCCGTAGCTGCTGCGTTCCGTTTTGTTTCGGTCGCTGTGAGGCGACTATGGAGTGACCTCTCCATGGCGCATGCCTGGAATGTATGGACGTTGAGAGTTGCCCAAGCGTCAAACCCCCCCTTTCGGCCTTTCTGGTGGGGTCCAAAAGAGTGCAGAGCATGACGTTTGGCACCGGTATGGCTGCAGGAACTGCCGGAAACATGCCGAAGGTGACAGATGACCGCCTACGGGGTTCCGCTCCGGATTTTGTGTTAGGGTTTACTCCCTTAGCCTTGGTCTCTCCCGAGAGGCCCACAAGGCAGTGGGGTTGTTTGGACCCCTACACAGGGGTAGGGGGGGGTGCGAGGGGGAGGGGTGGAGGTAAGGTGCTAAGGTGAATAGACCCTTCACCTCCACTCTAACTAGGCCCCTCAAAATTTTGTACATTTCAGTCAGATCTTCCCTCAGCCTTCTTTGTTCCAAGGAAAACAACCCCAGCCTATTCAATCTTTCCTCATAGCTGCATTTTTCCAGTCCTGGCAACATACTCGTAAATCTCCTCTGTACCCTGTCTAGTGCAATTACATCCTTTCTATAATAGGGTGACCGGAACCGCACACAGTACTCAAGTTGTGGCCTAACCAATGGGTTATCCAGTTCTAGCATAACCTCCCTGCTCTTGTATTCTATACCTCGATTAATAAAGGAAAGGATTCCATATGCCTTCTTAACCACCTTATCGTCCTGTCCTGCTACCTTCAGGGATCTGTGGACATTCAGTCTGAGGTCCCTCACTTACTCTACACTTCTCAGTATTTTCCCATTAATCGTGTGTTCCTTTGCCTTGTCTGACGTCCCCAAATGCATCAGCTCATACTACTCCCGGTTGAATTCCATTTGCCACTTTTCTGCCCATCTGACCAGACCATCAATATCTTCCAGCAGTCGACAGCTATCCTCCTTGCTATCTACCACATGGCCAATCTTTGTATCGTCTGCAAACCTCTTGATCATGCCTCCTACGTTTACGTCCAAATTGTTAATATATACCACAAAAAGCAGGGGATCTAGTACTGAGCCCTGTGGAACACCACTGGAACCAGCCCTCCAGTCGCTAAAACAGCTGTCAACAATTGACCTTTGTTTGCTGCCACTGAGCCAATTTTGTATCCACCTTGCTGCATTTCCCTGGATCCCATGGGATTTTTTTTTAAACCAATCTGCCATGTGGGATCTTGTCAAAAATCTTGCTAAAATCCATGTCGACCACATCAACTGCATGACCATCATCTATCTTCCTTGTTACGTCAAAAAATTCAACCAAGTTGGTCAAACAAGATCTTCCCTTAACAAATCCATGCTGACTATCTTTGATTAACCTTTTGCCTTTCTAAGTGACCGTTTATCCTGCCTCTCAGAATTTTAAACAGAGGTACAACATTAGCAACAAAAACAAGAAATGCTGGATTCACTCAGCAGGTCTGGCAGCATCTGTGGAAAGAGAAGCAGAGTTAACGTTTCGGGTCAGTGACCCTTCTTCGGAACTGACAAATATTAGAAAAGTCACAGATTAACATATTGTTTGCCTTTGCTCCGTGACCTTTTGGTCAGCTATGTGGCCTGGTCCAATCTGCACCTTCTCCTTTGTTATCTCTTGCCCAACCCCCACCTCACTTGTTTATAATCTGTGACTTTTCTAATATTTGTCAGTTCCGAAGAAGGGTCACTGACCCGAAACGTTAACTCTGCTTCTCTTTCCACAGATGCTGCCAGACCTGCTGAGTGAATCCAGCATTTCTTGTTTTTGTTTCAGATTTCCAGCATCCGCAGTATTTTGCTTTTATTTTAGTGTACAACATTAGCAGTTCTCCAGTTGTCTAGCACCACACCTGTATCCAGTGAGGACTGGAAAATGATGGTCAGACCCTCTGCTATTTCCTCTCTTACTACTTTTAACAGCCTGGGATACATTTCAGCTGGTCCTGGTGATTTATCAACTTTCAAGGATGCTAATTCCATTAATACTTCCTTTCTCCCTATGTTTAGCACATCCAATACTCCCCCTCCTTAACTTCAATATCTGCATCGTCCCCCTCTTTTGTGAAGACAGACGCAAAGTCTTCATTAAGAACAATACCAACATCTTCTGCCCCAGCACATAGGTTGTCTTTTTGGCCCTACTCTCTCCTTAGTTATCCTCTTACTCTTAATGTATTGATAAAACATCTTTGGGTTCACCTTGCTTTTGCTTGCCAATATTATTTCATGTCCCCTCTTTGTTTTCCTAATTTCCTTTTTTGATTTCTCCCCTCCACTTTCTATATTCCTCGTGACATTCTGTAGTATTGAGTTCTTGGTGTTAGACATAAGCTTTTGTTTTCTGCCATATCTTACCCTGTAGGCTCCTTGACATCCATGAGGCTCTAGATTGGCTGTCTCACCCTTTTTCTTTGTGGGAACATGTTTATTCTGAACCCCTTGAATCTCCCCGTTGAATGCCTCCACTGTTCTGACTTACCTTCAAGTACCTTCAATCCACTTTCGCTAAGTCATTCCTCAGTTCAGTAAAATTGACTTTGTCCCAATTGAGAACTCTTAACTCCTGTTCTATCTTTGTCCTTTTCCATAATTATGTTAAAACTGACTGAATTATGATCACTACCACCAAAATGCTCTCCCACTGCCACTCCTAACACCTGCCCATCTTCATTTCCTAAAACTAAGTCTAAAGCTGCACCCTCTCTTGTTGGACTTGCTACATACTGGGCAAAAAAGTTCTCCTGAATGCACCTCAAAAGTTCTGCTCCCTCAGTTCCTTTCACACTGAAACTATCTCAGTTAACATTGGGGTAGTTAAAATCCCCTCCTATAACTGCCCAATTGTTCTAGCACTTCTCAGAGATTTGCCTGCATATCTGCTGTTCCATCTCCCTCTGCCTGTTTGGGGGGTCTATAGTACACTCCCAGCAGCGTGACTGCCCCTTTTTTGTTCCTTATCTCAATCCATATGGCCTCATTTGATGAACCTTCCAACATATCATCCCTCCTCACAGCTCTAATAGTTTCCTTGACCAAAATTGGCACTGCCCCGCTTTTCTTATCCCCCTCCCTATCGCATCTGTCACCAGGAATGTTGAGCTGCCATTCCTGTCCCTCCTTACACCATGTTTCTTTAATGGCTATGATATCATACTGCCACGTGTCTATCTGTGCCCTCAGCTCATCTGCTTTATTTGCAATACTCCTTGCATTGAAATAGATACCCTTGACCACTGCCAGACTCTTTTTTTTTTTAAATTTTCTAACCTTTGTTTCCTCTATCTTCCAGACTCATCCATTTTAATTTTCTGCCTTCCGTTTTCATTTTTGATTTTGTCCCAACTGAGTCTGATCTCAGGTCCCCATTCCCCTGCCAAACTAGTTTAAATCCTCCCCACAGCACCAGCAAAACATCCCACAAGGAACTCAGTCCCGGCTCTGTTCAGGTGCATCCCGTCTGGCCATCTCCTCCAGAGCTTGTCCCAATGTCCCAGGAATCTAAAGCCATCTCTGTGACCTTTGTGACTCCTGCATAACCATCCAGTCCATCCATAAGTCCTCCTCTTTATCTTCATTGCCTTCAGTTTGACTTCTGTGCTCCTTTGCTGGGCCTCTGAATTCCACCTTAAACTCTACAACTTGCTTTTATTACGTTGTGCTTATTTGTTATCCATGTTATTCATTTCCATTTGTTTCCTGGACACTGTCAAGTTGATGGCCTTGAGGCCAGCCACTATACTACTAGCGAAAAACCATTATTCTGTAAGTCCCACAGTGAAATCAGAAGCTGGTGATGGCAAGATCCTGTAAACAGGCAAAGGGGGCTGCCCTGTTTATTGATGGAGAAACTCAAAAATTGGGCTTTAAACTCCTTGAAAAAAAAAAGGGGCACTCCAAAAAAAAAAAAAAAAATTATGTGGAAAATCATGCTAGTGTTAAGGAAGTCTGCAAATGGGCAAGGAGATCTTGGGTACCCTGTTTATTTGGCACAAAGTCAAAAACCTAAAAATTGAAAAAAAAAGTGACCAGTGTCTGCAACTACATCGTGATGGGTAATTTACATTGAAGCCTTTCCATACTGATTTTCTAGGGAGTTCCAATAGTAAAGTCAACATATAAAATATGTTTGTGCTGTGGAAGTAAGGTTTGTGCACAGAAAGTACGTGTGCCAAATATTTGAGAGGTGGTTGGCCACTTCAAATGTATGTTATTGCAATTGGAGGCCAGTCTAAATGTATAGATATATTTAGAAATCTCAGACTAGCATTCTTCTCTAAGTATGTTTAGAGGGCAACTTCTTGAAAGACAGACATAACACAAAATAAAATAACCATGCAACTGCTTCCCTTTTTCTGAAAGTGATCAAATAAGGTAAATATTGCACAGAGAAGCTGAAGTCTGTCAGACTGCATGAGAAGCCGGTTAATTTGCTCCGGCATTTGAGCTTGGCGAGTCAACTTAAATTTGCTGCATTGGGTTAAAGAGGTCTTGACCAAGTATATTTTGTGTTTTAAATTCTGTGGAAAGTAAATCATCTGCAGGTGTGAAAGTTGCATTCATGTTTCTCTTTGTTATTAGAACAGATCCAAAAATTTGAGCTGGTTATTCTGGCAGGGAATTTCTGTAATGTTGGTTGGGGCAGGAGATTTTAACTGCCCCATGCCGTATCAGATATGTCTTGCACCATCTCTCAGTTCACCAGTTTATCTTGCATCACTGTACCCAGTTCATTCAGTCGAGGTCTTGTGGAGCTCCTTAGGTCATAAGAAATCTTCCATTGTGTATGCACGAGTCTTGGCACTCATCAGTACTTCGCCTATTCTTTTTTGTATTCATGGAGGAAACACGAGTTAAAACACGTTATTCAAGTGCAAGCTGCTATATTGTCCACAGCTGGTTATTGGTTTAATGGGAATGAATTGGAATGGGGCCTGATATGAATGGAATTCCTGGTGAGGTTCTGTGTGGATACCATTACTGTTCATTATCTTTAGTGATTTAATGAGGTCACTTTTGGAAGTATTTATAAATGTGCAGATGAAAAACAAGTTAGTGATTTAGACTAAATCAGTAGGCTTGGTAACCAAAACAGTAACCTGATTTGCAGGCTGATTTTAGATGTTGCTTTATTGGGCCCATGTCTGGCAGATGTCCTGTATTTGGGTTTTGACACTCCAGGCATGTTTATACGATATAATAGTACCCATTCAGAGTAACCCGGAATTTAGGGAGGTAGTCACACTGCAGGTTTGGAGCGTGCAGGCAGAGAGGGAATGGGTGACCATCAGAAAGTCTAGGAGCACCAAGCAGATCGTGCAGGAGTCCTATGAGTATATCTTGCTCATGAACAGGTTTTACATTTTGGATGCTGGTGAGGACGATGGTTCCTCAGAGGTATGTAGCAAGAGCCAAGTTCGGGACACCACAGGTGGCTCAGCTGCACAGGCAGGAAGGAAGAAGAGTGCAAGAGAAATAGTGGTAGGGAATTTGATAGGGGAACAGACAGGCGTTTCTGCAGCCATAGATGTGACTCTCGGATGGTATGTTGCCTCCCTGGTGCCAGGGTCAAGGATGTTACAGATGCTGCAGGACATTCTTAAAGGGGAGAGTGTTCACATTGGTACCAATGACATAGGTAGAAAGAGGGATGCGATCCACAAAGCAATTTTTAGGGAGCTATGTAAGACATAAAAAAACACAACTTCAAAGGTAGTAATCTCTGCATTACTTGCAATGCCATGTGCTAGTGAGCATAGAAATAGGTTAGAGCTGATGAATGTGTGGCAGGAAGGAGGGCTTTAGATTCCTGGGGCATTGGGACCAGTTCTGAGGGAGGTGGGACCTGTACAAGCTGGATAGGTTTCACCTCAATAGGGCCGGGACCGATATTCTTGCCGGGAGCTTTGCTCATGCTGTTGTTGGGCACGGTTCAAATTAGTTTGGTAGGGGGATGGGAACTTGAGGCTAAATTCAGATGGGACAAAATCAGAAATGGAAAGAACAAAGTTAGTGAGTGAGTCTAGAAGACAGAGGAAACTAAGGATAGAAAATAAAGGAGAGAGTTTGGCAGTGCCCAAGGGTATATACTTTAATGCAAGGAGTATAGCAAACAAAGCAGACAAGCTGAGGGCACAGATAGAAACATGGCAGTATGATATAGCTATTACAGAAACATGGCTTAAAGAAGGAAAGGAATGATAGCTCATTGTTCCTACTACAGGGTTTTCAGACGTGATAGAGAGGGGGATAAAAAGGGAGGGTGGTGGCAATTTTGGTTAGAGAAGCAATTGCAGCTGTGAGGAGGAATGATCTGTTTGAAGGATCATCAATTGAAGCCATCTGGATTGAGCTTAGGAACAAAAAAGGGGCAGTCACACTGCAGGGAGTGTACTGTAGACCCCCAAACAGTCAGAGGGAGATAGAAGAGCAAATATGTAGGCAAATCATTGAGAAATGCAAAAACAATAGGACTGTAATAGTAGGGGATTTTAACTGCCCCAATATTAACTCGGATCGTTTTAGTGTGAAAGGAATGGAGGGAGCAGAATTCTTGAGGTGCATTCTGGAAAATTCTTTTGCCCAATATGTAGCAAGCCCAACAAGAGCGGGTGTAGTTCTGGACTTAATAGAACATAGAACAGTACAGCACAGTACAGGCCCTTCGGCCCACGATGTTGTGCCGAACCTTTAACCTACTCTAAGATCGAACTAACTACCTACCCTTCATTCTACTATCATCCATGTACCTATCCAAGAGTCACTTAAATGTCCCTAATGTATCTGCTTCTACTACCACCACTGGCAGCGCATTTCACGCACCCACCACTCTCTGTGTAAAGAACCTACCTCTGACATCACCCCGAAACCTTCCTCCAATCACCTTAAAATTATACCCCCTGGTGATAGCCCTTTCCACCCTAGGAAAAAGTCTCTGGCTATCCACTCTATCTATGCCTCTCATCATCTTGTACCCCCCTATCAAGTCACCTCTCATCCTTCTTCGCTCCAATGAGAAAAGCCCTAGCTCCCTCAATCTTTCTTCGTAAGACATGCCCTCCAGTCCAGGCAGCATCCTGGTAAATCTCCTCTCCACCCTCTCTAAAGCTTCCACATTCTTCCCATAATGAGGCGACCAGAACTGAACACAATATTCCAAGTGTGGTCTAACCAGGGCATTATAGAGCTGCAGCATAACCTCGTGGCTCTTAAACTCAATCCCCCTGTTAATGAAAGCCAACACCCCATACGCCTTCTTAACAACCCTATCAACTTGGGTGGCAACTTTGAGCGATCTATGGACGTGGACACCAAGATCCCTCTGTTTCTCCACACTGCCAAGAATCCTGTCTTTAAGCCTGTATTCTGCATTCAAATTCGACCTTCCAAAATGAATCACTTCACACTTTTCCAGGTTGAACGCCATCTGCCACTTCTCAGCCCAGCTCTGCATCCTGTCAATGTCCCGTTGCAACCTACAACAGCCTTCCACACTATCCACAACTCCAGCAACCTTTGTGTCTTCGGCAAACTTACTAACCCAGCCTTCCAATTCCTCATCCAAGTCATTTATAAAAATCACAAAGAGCAGAGGTCCCAGAACAGATCCCTGCAGAACACCACTGGTCACCGAGCTCCATGCTGAATACTTTCCATCTACTACCACCCTCTGACTGCTATGGGCCAGCCAATTTTGTATCCAGACAGCCAACTTTCCCTGTATCCCATGCCTCCTTACTTTCTGAATGAGCCTACCATGGGGAACCTTATCAAACGCCTTGCTAAAATCCATATACACCACATCCACTGCTCTTCCTTCATCAATATGTTTTGTCACATCTTCAAAGAATTCAATAAGGCTTGTGAGGCATGACCTGCCCCTCACAAAGCCATGCTGACTGTCGCTAATCAAACCATGCTTTTAGGTAATGAAGCTGGGTCCGTGGAGGGAGTGGCAGTGGGTGAGCATTTTGCTCTTAGTGATCATAATTGAGTTAGTTTTAACATAATTATGAAAAGGCTGCATTTTCTGACACAACCACTAGGTGGCGCAGTACTAGCACATGCGTAAATCTACTGAAATGTCATTGTCTGCGATGTCTCAGGCAGCTGCCAGTAATAAAGATGGCACTGCTCAATTTATCACAAAAAACAAATTCAACCAGAAAATTCCCTCAGTGATTTTCATCGTCGCCTCCATCCCACCCCGAACAGTTCCCCACTCTCTCCTGCCATCGTGCATCTCTTCACCGCTCCCTTCTGCACCCATTTTCTCACTGCTCGCTCCTCGCTGCCTTCCCTTAGCCACCTGCTCCCGGCCACTCTGCACCCCGCCTCTGGCCCCATCACTTCCCTCCACAGGCTCCCATGTCTCCCCGTCACCCCTCATGGCGCGCCTTGCTTCTTCATGCAGTGCGGCGGGAAACGATTGGCCGAGGGGAGAGGGGGAGCAGCGGGAGGCCTGGAGTGAACGGCTGAGGGAGTGAAACAGCGAGGGGGTGGGGGCAGAGCGGATGGTGGGATGAGGGGGAAGCAGCGAGGGCGTGTGCGAGTATCTGAGGGGGGTGGGAGCAGCAGCCGGGGGTGGGGGAATTGAGTGAGTGGCTGAGGGAAGGCAGCGGTTTGGCGGGGAGCAAGTAGGGAGAAGCGTCGATTGAAGTGGGGATGGTAGGAGGGAGTGGGGTCCTGTTCGGGTGAATGGAGACGGCTATTGAGGGGTGAGGACGTCATTGCGTGGTGATGTCACGCGTGCATATTGGCAAGCTGGCAAATGTTTGCACGTACTGATGACCGTGATCGCTCTGCGCATGCTTTGAGTTGTCAGGAGTCACTTTGTTATGGAAAAAGACAGAGATAGGGCAGGAGTTTGCATCATCATTGCTACAGGTGAGGTCCCAGAGGACTGGAGAATAGCCAATGTTGTTCCTTTTTTTAAGAAGGGTAGCAGGGATAATCCAGGAAACTATAGGCCAGTGAGCCGGTGGTAGGGAAATTATTAGAGAGGATTCTTCAGGACAGGATTTACTCCCATTTGGAAACAAATGGACTTATTAGCGAGAGGCAGCATGGTTTTGTGAAGGGGAGGTCGTGTCTCACTAATTTGATTGAATTTTTTGAGGAAGTGACAAAGATGATTGATGAAGGAAGGGCAGTGGATGTTATCTATATGGACTTCAGTAAAGCCTTTGACAAGGTCCCTCATGGCAGACTGATACAAAAGGTGAAGTCACATGGGATCAGAGGGGAGCTGGCAAGATGGATACAGAACTGGCTCGGTCATAGAAGACAGAGGGTAGCAGTGGAAAGGTGCTTTTCTGAATGGAGTGATGTGACTAGTGGTGTTCCGCAGGGATCAGTGCTGGGACCTTTGCTGTTTGTAGCATATATAAATGATTTGGAGGAAAATGTAGCTGGTCTGATTAGTAAGTTTGCGGGCGACACAAAGGTTGGCGGAGTTGCAGACAGTGATGAGGATTGTCAGAGGATACAGCAGGATATAGATCGGTTGGAGACTTGGGCAGAGAAATGGCAGATGGAGTTTAATTCGGACAAATGTGAGGTAATGCATTTTGGAAGGTCTAATGCAGGTGGGAAGTATACAGTAAATGGCAGAACCCTTAGGAGTATTGACGGGCAGAGAGATCTGGACGTACAGGTCCACAGGTCACTGAAAGTGGCAACGCAGGTGGATAAGGTAGTCAAGAAGGCATACGGCATGCTTGCCTTCTTCGGTCGGGGCATAGAGTATAAAAATTGGCAAGTCATGCTGTAGCTGTACAGAACTTTAGTTAGGCCACACTTAGAATATTGTGTGCAATTCTGGTTGCCACACTACCAGAAGGACGTGGAGGCTTTGGAGAGGGTACAGAAGAGGTTTACCAGGATGTTGCCTAGTCTGGGGGGCATTAGCTATGAGGAGAGGTTGGATAAACTCGGATTGTTTTCACTGGAACGACGGAGGTGGAGGGGCGACATGATAGAGGTTTACAAAGTTATAAGCGGCATGGACAGAGAGTGGATAGTCAGAAGCTTTTTCCCAGGGTGTAAGAGTCAGTTACTAGGGGATATAGGTTTAAGGTGAGAGGGGCAAAGTTTAGAGGGGATGTGCGAGGCAAGTTCTTTACACAGAGGGTGGTGAGTGCCTGGAACTTGTTGCTGGGGGAGGCGGTGGAAGCAGGTACCATAGAGACGTTTAAGAGGCATCTTGACAAATACATGAATAGGATGGGAATAGATGGATACGGACCCCGGAAGTGCAGAAGGTTTTAGTTTCGGCAGGCATCAAGATCGGTGCAGGCTTGGAGGGCTGTGCTGTACTGTTCTTTGTTCTTTACTAAACAGAGGAGTGATTTAGCAAAAGTAAACTGGAAACAGCTACTTGAAGGTAAATCAGTGTCAGAGCAGTGGGAGGCATTCACAGGGGAGATTTAGGGGTTTCAGAGTAAACATGTTCCCACAAAGAGAAAGGGTGGGATGGTCAAATCTCGAGCTCCCTGGATGTCAAGGAGCTTACAAGGTATGATGAAGCAGAAAAGGAAAGCTTATGTCAGACACTGAGAACTCAATGCTACAGAAAGCCGTGAGGAATCACGAAAGCGGAGGGGTGAAATCAAAAAGGAAACTGGATAAGGAAAGATAGGGCATGAAAGAATATTGGCAAACAAAATCAAGGAGAATTTAAAAATGTTTTATCAGTACATTGAGAATAAGAGGATAACTAAGGAAAGAGTAGGGCCCATAAACGACCAAAAAGGTAACCTATATGTGGAGGCGGAAGATATGGGTCTGATTCTTAATGAATACTAACATCTGTCTTCACAAAAGAGGGGGACGATGCAGATATTGTAGTTAAGGATGAGGAGTATTAAGTATCGGATGTGATAAACATAGGGAGAGAGGAAGTATTAAGGGAAATAGCATCCTTGAAAGTTGATAAATCACCAGGGCCGGATGAAATGTACCCTATGCTGTTAATAGAAGCCAGGGAGGAAATAGCGGAAGATCTGACCGTTATTTCCAATCTTCACTGGATACAGGTGTGATGCGGGAGGATTGGAGAACTGCTAACGTTGTACCTTTTGTTGAAAAAGGGAGCGAGGCATAGACCAAATAACTACAGGCTAGTCAGTCCAACCTTGGTAGTGGGCAAATTATTGGAATCAATTCTGAGAGACGAGATAAACTGTCACTTAGAAAGGCACAGGTTAATCAAGGATAGTCAGCATGGATTTGTTAAGGGAAGGTTGTGTCTGACTAACTTGGTCAAATTTTTTGAAGAAGTAACGAGGAGGATTGTTGAGGATAGTGCAGTTGATGTGGTCTACATGCATTTTAGCAAGGCTTTTGACAAGGTCCCAAATGGCAGATTGTTTTTTTAAAAAAAAGCCCACGGGATCCAGGAGGATGTAACAAGCTGTATACAAAATTGGTTCCGTGGCAGGAAACAAAGGGTAATTGTTGACGGGTGTTTTTGCGACTGGAAGGCTGTTTCCATTGGTGTTCCGCAGGGCTCATAGAACATAGAACATAGAAAAATACAGCACAGAACAGGCCCTTCGGCCCACGATGTTGTGCCGATCCTTTGTCCTCTGTCAAGGACAATTTAATCTATACCCCATCATTCTCCTTTATCCATATACCTATCTAAAAGCCGTTTGAAAGTCCCTAAAGTTTCTGACTCAACAACTTCCCCAGGTAAGGCATTCCATGCCCCGACCACTCTCTGGGTAAAGAACCTTCCCCTGACATCCCCCTTATATCTCCCACCCTTCACTTTAAATTTATGACCCCTTGTAACGCTTTGCTCCACCCGGGGAAAAAGTTTCTGACTGTCTACCCTATCTATTCCCCTGATCATCTTATAAACCTCTATCATGTCACCCCTCATCCTTCTCCGTTCTAATGAGAAGAGGCCTAGAATGTTCAGCCTTTCCTCGTAAGACTTATTCTCCATTCCAGGCAACATCCTGGTAAATCTCCTCTGCACCCTCTCCAAGGCTTCCACATCCTTCCTAAAATGAGGCGACCAGAACTGCACACAGTACTCCAAATGAGGCCTTACCAAGGTCCTGTACAGCTGCATCATCACCTCACGGCTCTTAAATTCAATCCCTCTGCTAATGAACGCTAACACCCCATATGCCTTCTTCACAGCCCTATCCACTTGAGTTGCAACTTTCAACGATCTATGCACATAGACCCCAAGGTCTCTCTGCTCCTCCACATGCCCAAGAACCCTACCGTTAACCCAGTATTTTGCATTCGTGTTTGTCCTTCCAAAATGGACGACCTCACACTTTTCAGGGTTAAACTCCATCTGCCACTTTTCAGCCCAGCACTGCAACCTATCCAAGTCCCTTTGCAGACGACAATAGCCCTCCTCGGTATCCACAACTCCACCAACCTTTGTATCATCTGCAAATTTACTGACCCACCCTTCGACTTCCTCATCCAAGTCGTTAATAAAAATCACAAACAGGAGAGGACCCAGAACTGATCCCTGTGGCACGCCACTGGTAACTGGGCTCCAGGCTGAGTATTTACCATCTAAGACCACTCTCTGCCTTCTATCAGTTAGCCAATTCTTAATCCAACTGGCCACATTCCCCACTATCCCATGCCTCCTGACTTTCTCCATAAGTCTACCATGGGGGACCTTATCAAATGCCTTACTAAAATCCATGTACACCACATCCACTGGTTTACCCTCATCCACTTGCTTGGTCACCTGCTCAAAGAATTCAATCAGGCTTGTGAGGCAAGACCTACCCCTCACAAAACCGTGCTGACTGTCCCGAATCAAGCAGTGTCTTTCCAGATGCTCAGAAATCCTATCCCTCAGCACCTTTTCCATCAACTTGCCTACCACCGAAGTAAGACTAACTGGCCTGTAATTCCCAGGGTTGTTCCTATTCCCTTTCTTGAACAGGGGCACAACATTTGCCACCCTCCAATCACCTGGTACCACCCCCGTCAACAGAGAAGATGAAAAGATCATTGCCAGCGGCTCTGCAATTTCATCCCTTGCTTCCCATAACATCCTTGGATATACCCCGTCAGGCCCGGGAGACTTGTCTATCTTCAAGTTATTCAAAAACCCCAACACATCTTCCCTCCTAACGAGCACTTCCTCGAGCTTACCAGTCTGTTTCACACCGTCCTCTTCAGTAATACACCCCTTCTCATTCGTAAATACCGAAGAGAAGTACTCATTCAAAACCTCACTTATCTCTTCCGGCTCAACACACAGTCTCCCGCTATTGTCCTTGACTGGACCTACGGTCCCCCTAGTCATCCTCATATTTCTGACATACGCGTAAAAGGCCTTGGGGTTTTCTTTTATCCTACCCGCCAAGCATTTTTCATGCCCTCTCTTAGCTCTCCTAATCCCTTTCTTCAGATCCTTCCTGGCCATCTTGTATCCCTCCAGAGCTATGCCTGTGCCCTTTTTCCTCAACCTTATATACGCATCCTTCTTCTTCCTAACAAGACTCTCAACCTCTCTTGTCAACCACGGTTCCCTCACATGACCATCCCTTCCCTGTCTGACAGGGACATGCTTATCAATGGCCCCTACTATCTGCTCCTTGAAAAAGTTCCACATTTCGACCGTGCCCTTCCCTGCCAGCATATGCTCCCAACTTATGCTCCTCAGTTCCTGCCTGACAGCATCATATCTACCCTTCCCCCAATTGTAAACCTTGCCCTGTTGCACATACCTATCCCTCTCCATTACCACAGTGAATGCTACAGAATTGTGATCACTATCTCCAAAGTGCTCGCCCACCAACAGCTCTATCACTTGCCCTGGTTCATTACCTAGTACCAAATCCAATATTGCCTCCCCTCTGGTCGGGCAGTCTACATACTGAGTCAGAAAAGCTTCCTGGACATACTGCACAAACACTACCCCATCCAAACTATTCGATCTAAAGAGTTGCCAATCAATATTTGGGAAGTTGAAATCCCCCATAATTACTACCCTGTGACTTCTGCTCCTTTCCAAAATCTGTTTCCCAATCTGCTCTTCCACCTCCCTGCTGCTATTGGGGGGCCGATAGAAAACTCCCATCAAGGTGACTGCTCCTTTCCTGTTCCTGACCTCAACCCACAGTGCCTCAGTCGGCAGATCCTCCTCGAAAATTCTTTCAGCAGTTGTTACACTATTTCTTTTACCACCATTCCTAATCTTATGAAAACATCTATAACCAGGTACCTCCAAGAACCATTCCTCCCCCTCACCTATCCACGTTTCAGTGATGGCCACAACATCGTAGTCCCAAGTGCCCATCCACGCCTTCAATTCACTCACCTTATTCCTGATGCTTCTTGCGTTGAAGTATACGCACTTTAACCCTTCTCCGTGCCCATCTGTCCTCTGCGACAGTGCTACCTTCCCCAATACCTCACTACACTCTTTGTCTTTCTGAGTGGACCCACTGGTCCCTGGACTACAAGTCCGGTTCCCATCCCCCTCCCAAACTAGTTTAAACCCTCCCGAACAGTACTAGCAAACCTCCCTCCCAGGATATTGGTGCCCCTCTGGTTCAGATGCAGCCCGTCCTGTTTGAACAGGTCCCATCTTCCCCAGAATGCAGTCCAATTATCCAAGAACTGGAAGCCCTCTCTTCTACACCATTCCTGCAGCCACGTGTTCAGCTGTGCTCTCTCCCTATTCCTAGCCTCACTATCACGTGGCGCCGGCAACAAACCAGAGATAACAACTCTGTCCGTCCGAGCTTTCAGCTTCCAGCCTAACTCCCTAAACTCACTTCTAACATCTGTGCCACCCTTCCTTCCTACGTCGTTGGTGCCAATGTGCACCACGACCTCTGGCTGCTCCCCCTCCCCTTTAAGGATCCTGAAGACGCGATCACAAACATCACGGACCCTGGCACCAGGTAGGCAACAAACCATCCGTGCGTCTCGCTTGCGCCCACAGAACCGCCTGTCGGTACTCCTCACCATCGAGTCCCCGATGACTAGTGCTCTCCCATTCTCCCTCCTTCCCTTCTGAGCCACAGTGCAGGACCCCGTGCCAGAGGCCCGTTCACTGCAGCCTGCCCCCGATAGGCCGTCCCCCCCAACAGTATCTAAAACTGTATACTTGTTGCTGAGGGGAACGACCACAGGAGATCCCTGCACTGACCTCTTCCCACCTCTAACTGTTACCCAGCTGCCTTTGTTTTGTGGAGTAACGACATCCCTGTAGCTTCTATCTATCACCCCCTCAGCTTCCCGAATGATCCTCAGTTCATCCAGCTCCAGCTCCAGTTCCCTAACACGGTCTGATAGGAGCTGGAGACGGATGCACTTCCAGCAGGTGAAGTCGGCAGGGTCACCGGAGGTTCCCCTCACCTCGAACATACTGCAGGAGGAGCACTGCACTCCCCTGGCTGCCATTTCTTTTACTCAATTACCCCTTAATTAAGTACAAATATAGATATTAACAAAAACAGTGAAATAGCTTACCTGTTCAGTCCTTTTTGGCTAGAGGAGGAGGGTAAAAAGGGTCTTATTATTAGGTTAGAGGAGGAGGATGGGTGGGAGACACTACATGTGTAGTTTTGGGTCCCCTGCTTTTTGGCTCAGTATTGGGTCCCCTGCTTTTTGTGGTATATATTAACGATTTGGTCATAAATGTGAGGGGCATGATCAAGAAGTTTGCAGACGACACAAAAATTGGCCACGTGGTTTAAAGCTAGGAGGATAGCTGCAGACTGCAGAAGATATCGATGAACTGGTCAGGTGGGCAGAAAAATGTCAAATGGAATTTCACCCAGAGAAGTGTGAGAGGATGCATTTGGGGAGGTCAAACAAGATAAAGGAATAGACAATAAATGAGAGGATACTGAGGTGTAGAGAAAGTGAGTGAACTTGGAGTGTATGTCCACAGATCCCTGAAGGTAGCGGGACAGGTTGATGAGATGGTTAAGAAGGCATATAGAATTCTTTTCTTTATTAACCAAGGTATAGAATATGAGAGTAGGAAGGTTGTGCTGGAACTATATCAAACATTAGTTAGGCCACAACTTGAGTACTGTGTGCAGTTCTGGTCACATCATTACAGAAATGATGTAATTGCACTAGAGAGGGTACAGAGGAGATTTACGAGGGTGTTGCCAGGACTGGAAAATAGCAGATATGAGAAAAGATTGAATAGACTGGGGTTGTTCTCCTTGGAACAGAGGAGGCTGAGGGGAGATTTGGTTGAAATGTACAAAATTTTGAGGAGCCTGGATAGAGTGGAGGTGAAGGGCCTGTTTACCTTAGCAGAAAGGTCAGTGATTAGGGGACATAGATTTAAAGTGATTGGTGGAAGGATAAGAGGGGAGATGAGGAAATATTTTTTGACCTGGAGGGTTGTGGGGATTTGGAACTCACTGTCTGAAAGGTAGAGGCAGAAACCCTCAACTCATTTAAAAGGGGCCTGGATGTGTGCCAGAACGTGCAGGGCTACGGACCAAATGCTGGAAAGTGAGATTAGGCTGGGTGGCTCTTTTTTCCAGCTGGTGCAGACACTTGGGCTGAGGCAGAGGCGGAGACTGACTATATTAGTGGTAGAAATATGCAGTCCTTGTGATGGAAAATATATATGCTTTGATGGAAAGTTTCAGACTGTTAGCTTTCCCTCAAATATCTTTGTCAGTTTTGGATCTTCCAAGAAATCTCGTTAGTTTGGGGAAAAGAATTGGCGACTTCTTCAATCTTCCTTTACCAGGCACTTTGACATAAAAAGATTAGTGTACAGCATTTTCTTAAAAGTTGTAGTGCTTTTTAAATATTATTGCTCTCGTTGTATTCTAATAAAGCAGTCAACGTTAAACAACAACTTGAATTTAAATAGCGCCTGTAACATTGAAAAACATCCAAGGTGCTTCACAAGCTATATCAAACACCAAGCCAAAGAAGGGGATATCAGAGCAGATGACCAAAAGTTCAGTCAAAGAGGTACATTTTGAGGAGCTTCTTAAAGGAGGTAGAGGAGTGGAGAGGTTTAGGAAGGGAATTTCAGAAATTTAGGTCTGGGCAGTTAAAAGCACGCTGCCAGTGGTGGAGTGATGAAAATCAGCAATGCACAAGATGCCAGAATTGGCGAAGCACAGAGATCTTGGAGGGCTGAGGAGGTTACAGAGATAGGGAAACATGAAGCCATGGAGGGAGTTGAAAAATAAGTTTGAAAGTTTTAATATTGAGCCTTTGTTGGACAGCAAGTACCAGGGAGATGGATGAATGGGACTTGGTGGGAGTTGAGGTATGGGCTGCAGAGGTTTGGACGAGCACAGGTTTATGTAAGGTTTCAGGATTGGAGGGCAGCCAGGGGAGCATTGGAATTGCCAAGTCTAGAGGTAACAAAGGCATGGATGAGAGTTTCAGCAGTAGATGAGCTGAGGCAGGGCTGGAGTCTGGCTGTGTTACAGAGGTGGAAGTAGGCCGTTTTGGTGATGGGGCAGATATGTGGTCGGAAGTTCAGCTCTGTGTCAAATAGGATGCTGAAGTTTGGAACAATCTGGTTCATCCTGAGATGGTGGTCAGGGAAGGGGTGGAGTCGGTGGCTAGGGAACAGAGTTTGTGCTGGAGGCAGAAGGCTTTGGTCTTCTCAATGTTTAATTGCAGGAAATTTCTGCTTGGCCAGGACTGGATATCGGATACGAACAAAGAACAATACTTGATTCAGTCTTCAATTCAGAGCCAGTGACAACAAGCATTAATCATCATTCGTTCTCAAGACAGCCTATACAAAATAACTCATTAACAATTCAGGACCAGTAAGCCAAAGCACATACAAAAATTTACCAAAGTTAAAGAGAATTAACGCTGCATCACATAGGAATGCTAATATGAAATAGAAGATTAATATTGACTGGTTATCTGAACTAGGCAATTTTATTGAAAGCTGAAGAGCTTTTGTATGAATTTAAATGTGCATACAATCTGATTGACAGCCATGGCTTGAGAAATGGGAGAAATATAGAGAGAGAACCTGTCCTTGGGGGTTCAGGCATTTACCTCACATGTTGTGTGAGTTTGCTGGATGGATAGCAGGGCATTTAGTTTGTACTTTTAAAAAATTCTTTCACGGCATGTGGGTGTCACTGGCTAGGCCTGCATTTATTACCCATCCCTAATTGCCCTCGAGAAGGTGGTGGTGAGCCACTGCCTTGAACTGCTGCAGTCCATGTTTGTACTTTGAGCAGCTCTATCTGTGAATCAGAAGTGACTCTCTTTTTAAGACTTGTAGAGCTATTACATAGAATGTACAGCACAGAAACAACCCATTTGTCCATGCCAATGTTTATGCTTTACAGGAACCTCCTCCCTCCCAACATCATCTAACCCGATCAGGATAACCTCCATTCCTTTCTCCTTGTGTGTTTATCTAGCTTCCCCTTAAATGTATCTGTGCTATTAGCCACAACTAATCTTTGTGGCAGTGAGTTCTACATTCGAACCACTCTTTGGGTAAAGAAGTTTCTCCTGAATTCCCTATTTGATTTGTTACTCACTATGGCAAATATGGCCCCTAGTTTTGGTCTCCCCTACAAGTGGAAACATCTTTATGGTCTACGCTATCAGCCCTTTTCATAGTTCTATCAGGTCACCCCACATTCTTTTCCATTCTAGAGCAAAAAGCCCCAGCCTGTTCAATTTTTCCTGATATATCAAGAATCATAGAATTAATATAGCACAGAAGCAAATTATTTGACCAACTATGCTTGTTCTGACTTTGAAAGAGCCGGTTAGTCCCATTCCTCTGCTTTTTTCCTGTAGTCCACCAAATTTTTCCTTTTCAAATATTTATCCAATGCACCTTTGAAGAATGAGCAGTGATCTCATTGAAATGTATAAAATTCTTTGAGGGCTTGACAGGATAGTTGCTGAGAGGCTGCTTTCCCTAGCGAGAGAGACTAGAACGAGGGGTCATAGCCTCAGGGTAAGGGATTGGCCATTTAGAATTGCAATGAAAAATTTCTTCTCTCAAAGGGTTGTGAACCTTGGAATTCTCTACCCCCGAGGACAGTGTGGATGCTCAGTTGTTGAGTGCATTGGAGACTGAGATTTATAGATTCTTTGACACTAAGGAATTAAAGGATATGGGAATAGAGAAAGTAGGAATTGATGTAATTCAGCCATGGCGGAGCACACTTGAGGGACAGTATGCCCTACTCTTGTTCCTATTGAATCATCTTCCACCACCCTTTCAGGGAGTGTTTTCCAGATCATATCAGCTCGCTACAAATAAAAAATGTTTTCCTCATGTTACTTCTGATTCTTCTGCCAGTTACTTCAAATCTGTGTCCTCTGATCGGTAACCCATCTGCCACTGGAAACGGTTTTTCCTTGCTCTCGACAGAATCCTTCGTGATTATCAAATCTTTTCTTAACTGTAAAATAAAAGCAAAATACAGGGCGGCACAGTGGCGCAGTGGTTAGCACCGCAGCCTCACAGCTCCAGGGACCCGGGTTCAATTCTGGGTACTGCCTGTGTGGAGTTTGCAAGTTCTCCCTGTGTCTGCGTGGGTTTCCTCCGGGTGCTCCGGTTTCCTCCCACATGCCAAAGACTTGCAGGTTGATAGGTTAATTGGCCATTATAAAATTGCCCCTAGTATAGGTATGGAAATAGAGGGACAGGTGGGGATGTAGTAGGAATCTGGGATTAGTGTAGGATTAGTATAAATGGGTGGTTGATGGTCGGCACAGACTCGGTGGGCCGAAGGGCCTGTTTCAGTGCTGTATCTCTAAACTAAACTAAACTGCAGATGCTGGAAATCTGAAATAAAAACAAAATGCTGGAAATACTCCAAGTCAGGCAGCATCTGTGGAGAGAGAAGCAGAGTTAATGTTTCAGGTCTCTGACCTTTCATCATCTGTGTATAATGCAAACGCTGAAAACCTGAAGTAAAAGCAGAAGTTGGAAATATATCAATAGCTCTCCTCACCCTCCCCTCGGCACTTTTCTCCACAGTAAGTGAATAAGGCAATAGTGCATTATTATTAAAATTGGCTTCAGACTAGGCCCAAGCTGATAGCTGAGAATATGATGCAGGCATATTGGACTAAATTTTCCTGTGCCTGGGCTAGCCTTACCTCCAATACTTCATACCCCTGAGCCTGCCTCATTTTTTCAGAAATTACTAAGATAGGCAATTTTAGAAGTTTCCCTCCCAATGTTAAAAAAACTTATGAAAACCTATAGGTAGGAAGAGGGATGAGGTCCTGCAGGCAGATTTTAGGGGCTAGGAAAGAAACTAGCAAGCTAGACCTCCAAGGTAGTAATCTCCAGGTTACCCCTGGTGCTATGTGCTAGTGAGTATAGAAATAGGAGGATAGAGCAGATGAATGGGTGGCTGAAGAGATGGTGCAGGAGGGAGGTTTTACATTCTTGGGACATTGGGACTGGTTCTGAGGGAGACGGGACCTGTACAGGCTGCACCTGAATAGAGCCAGGACCAATGTCATCAGAGAGTGATTCGCTGTTGAGGAAGGTTTAAATTAATTTGGCAGAGGGATGGGAAGTGACATTAAGAGAGAAAAAAGGTGCACAAATAATAAGTTATCACTTGGGGTCAGAGTAAGAAGGAATAAAGCCTTAATTAGGTTTATTGTACATGTAAGTGAACTCACAGAATGTGTTAAGGTTGGTGAGCTGCAGGTGCAGATAGTCAAGTGGGAATATGATGATGTGGATATAATGGAGACCTAGCTCAAAAAAGGGCAGGACTGGTTACTAAATATTCCTGGATCCAAGGTATTCAGGAAAGATAGGGAAGGAAAGAAAGGAGGCAGTATTGATTAAGTGGAATATTTAGGTGTTGGAGAGAGAGGATGCCCTAGAGGGGTCAAAGACAGAATCTGTTTGGTTGGTGCTCAGAAACAATAGAGGTACCATTACACTACTGGGTGTATTCTATAGGCCATCATCTAGTGGGAAAGATATGGTGCAACAATTTTCCAAGGGAACTACAGAGAGTTGCAAAAACTAGGGAGTAGATAATAATGGGGGTCTTTAATTATCTAATCTAGACTTGGATAGTAGTAGTGCAAAGCACATAGAGAGGCAAAAGTTTCTGAAGTGTGGTCAGGAGGATTTTCTAGATCAATATGTTTCTGCTGCATTGGAAGGAGGCACTACTGGATCTGGTTCTAGGGAATGAGGTAGTTCAAGTGAATCAAGTGTCAGCAGGGGGGAGCATTTCGGAGACAGTGATCATTGTATCATAAAGTTTAGGTTAGCTGTGGAAAAGAGCAAGGAACAATCTGGAGTAAAAATAATTTATTTGGGGAGGGGCAATTTCAATGGGGTGAGAACGGAATTCAAGGTCAACAGGCAAAACTGAATGGAACAGTGGGATGCCTTTAATGAGGAGATGGTTCGGGTACAGTCGAGGTATGCTAAATGAGTATTTTTTATTTGTCTTTTTCAAGGAACAGGATGCTTCCAAAATTATAGTGAAAGAGTAGGTAGTTAAGACTCTGGATGGGCTAAAAATTAATAGAAGTATCAGAAAGGCTGGTTGTGCTTAAAGTTGATAAGTAACCAGGACCAGATGAGATGCACCCGAGGATACTGAGGGACGTAAGGGTAGAAATTGTGGAGGCACTGACTATTATCTCCCACACCTGCTTAGCTGTAAGTGTGGTGCCAGAGGACTGGAGAATTGCAAGTGTTACACTTTAATTCAAAAAGGGACGTAAGGATAAGCACAGCAACTACAGGCCACTCAGTTTAACCTCGGTGGTGGGCGAATCTAGGACAAAGTTGTCACCTGGATAAATATGGATTAATTAAGGAACGGTAGCATGGATTTGTGAAGGGCAAATTGTGTTTCATTAACATGCTTGAATCTTTTGATGAGGTAACGGAGGGTTGATGAGGGTCCATGGACTTCCAAAAGGCATTTGATAAAGTGCCACATAACAGGCTTGTCAGCAAAATTGAAGCCCATGACATAAAAGGGACAGTGACAGCATGGATACGAGTTGGCTGAGTGACAGGATGCAGAAAGTAGGAGTGAATGGTTGTTTTTTGGACTAGAAGAAGGTATACAGTGAAATTTTCCCAGGATTGGGATTGAGACCACAGCTTTTCTTGATCTATATTGATTTAGACTTGTGTGTGCAGGACACAATTTCAAAATTTGCAAATGACAACATTTGGAAGAATGTTGAACTGTGAGGAGGATACTGATAGACTTCAAAGGCCCATAGACAGGCTGGTGGAATGGGCAGTCACATGGCAGATAAATTTGCAGAGAAGTGTGAAGTGGTACATTTTGGTAGGAAGAATGAGGAGAGGCAATATAAAATAATGGATACAATTCTAATGGGGGTAGAGGAACAGAGGAACATGGGGTTATATGTGCACAAGTTGTTGAAAGTGGCAGAGCAGGTTGAGGAAGTGTTTAATAAGGCTTATAGGATCCTGGGCTTTAAAAAAAAAAATTAGGCATAGGGTACAAAAGCAGGAAAGTTATGGTGAACCTTTATACTAGTGTGTCCTCAACAGGAGTATTGTGTCCAATTATGGGCACCACACTTCAGCAAGGATGTGATGACATTGTAGAGGGTGCAGAAAAAGTTTACAAGAATAGTTCCAAGGAATAGGGACTTCAGCTGTGTGGATAGATTAGAGAACCTGGGGCTGTTCTTGGAGGAGAGGATATTTGATAGAGGTGTTAAAAATCGTAATGGGTCTGGACAGAGTAGATAGGGGGAACTGTTCCCATTATCGGAAGGGCCATGAACGAGACATTGATTTAAAGTGAATGGCAAAAGAACCAAAGGTGCCATGAGGAAACACTTTTTTACCCAATGAGTAGTTATGATCTGGAACGCACTGTCTGAGAGAGTAGTGTAGGCAGATTCAACTGTGGCTTTCGAAAAGGTATTGGATAATTGAAGAGGAAAAGGTTTGCGTTGTTATGGGGAAAAGGCAGAAGAAAAGTTGCTCTTGCAGAGAACCGGCATGGATGTGACTGGTCGAATGGCCTCCTTCTATGCTGTAACCATTCTTGATTAGCAAACTACCCCCCCAACTCTGAGTATAACTAGCCCTGTGACTCTGATGTGCTGCTGCATGTTGGGACCCTCTGCCCCATGCTCCCAGACTATCCACATGTCCAGGTACCTTTTTAAATGAGTTGAGGGTTTCTGTCTCCACCACTGTTCCTGGCAGTGAATTCCAGTCACCCACACCCTCTAGGTGAAAAAGGTTTTCCTCATGTCACCTCTAATCCTTATACCAATAACTTAAACTTTGTGCCCCCTGGTAATTGATCTCTCTGCCAGGGGAAACAGGTCCTTCCTGTCTACTCTCGGGCCCCTCATAATTTTGTACACCTCAATTAAGACACCCTCAGCCTCCTCTGTTCGAAGGAAGACAACCCTAGTCGATCCTATCTTTCCTCATAGCTGCAACTTTCAAGCCCTGGCAACATTCTTGTAAATCTCCCCTGTACTCTCTCCAGAGCAATTATGTCCTTCCTGTAATGTGGTGACCAGAACTGTACGCAATACTCGAGCTGTGGCCGAACCAGCGTTTTATACAGTTTCAGCATTACATCCCTGCTTTTGTATTCTGTACCTCGGCCAATAAAGGAAAGCATTTCCTATGTCGTCTTCACTATATCTACCTGTCCTGCCACCTTCAGGGACCTGTGGACATGCACTCCAAGGTCTCTCACTTCTTCTACCCCTCTCAATATCCTCCCATTTATTGTGTGTTCCCTCGCTTTGTTTGCCCTCCCCAAATGCATTACCGTGGAAAAAAACTACCAAAGCAGAGGAATTCTCATAACTGCTGCTAGACCCTCCAGATCCTCTTCCCACAACTGCTAGAACCTTCATGTTCAGCAGTATTTACTTTAATACAAGTTTCTCCAGGTCACTGCTTGGTTTAGATCAGAGCCAGAGTTAATTATGGCATTGAAGGAGGCCATTTGGACCGTCAGGTCCATGCTGGCTCTCTGCGGAGCAATCCAGTAAGTTCCACTCCCCGGCTCGGTCCCAACAGTGCTGCAATTTTATTTCCTTCAAGTGCCCATCCAATTTCCTTTTGAAATCATTGATGGTCTTTGCTTCCACCACCACCCGTGGGCAGCTTGCTCCAGGTCATTACCACTCGCTGTGTAAAATAAGTTCTCCCTGCATCTCTTGCCCAAAACCCTCAATCTGTGTCCCCTAGTTCTTGCTCCATCAGTTAATGGGAACAGTTTTTCCTTATGCAGTACACTCTGCAGTATTCCTCAAACTACTGTTAAAACACGCAACCACCCCCCCCCCCCCCCCCCACAGTACTCCCACTGTTTTTTCAGTGTTATCACAGCCCAAGTACATCGTCCCATAACAGCGACACCCAGGAATAACTAGTGCTCCACTCCCCCTCCTCATACCCTAGGACCTTTTTCCCATTCTTAGCGCAACTCGGGGCTTCTCATGTCTTACAACTCTTCCCCCAGTGCTGCTATACTGTGACATCTGTCTCCCACTGCTTCCAGATCATGGTATTATTACATGGCTGTAGGTGGTGAAGGGCATTGGGGATCATGATGATCTATTTCATCGTAACTGTATGGAAAGGCTTGATGGACATCATTTTCATATGTTTGCACAGTGTTCCCTTCGAAGTGTTACCAGATACCATAAACTCACTGATCATTTTTTTTCCCACATAGAATGCTAGAATCTGAGCCTTGTTATAACTAATTAGGCTATTCTCTAATAAAAATGAAATTTGACTTATTCAATCATTGTGTAACAGTGGCCCTGGTGTACTATCCTTTTACAGTGTAAGACAGTCTGTTCACCTTGAGCATTGCCACAGGACTTCCGCTGTTAAAATTTTTTTCTAACTACTTTGCATGCGCTAATATCGGATCTTTGCTCCATATATCAAACACTGCATTGTAAAATTTTTTTATGTTGAATATATCAATTGGCTACCACATTTTACTGCATTACAAGGAAGTTGGAGAGCAATAACCTGTTTTGTAGACGAATGCCTTATTTAGTTTTCTGTGACTGCAAAAACAGTTTAGTTTGTCAATTTCATTTTCTTTTGTGTAAAAATGGAAAATGGCTTTACTTTTGTATTTTTGGGATGAAATTTTCACAAATGGAATTGGTTGTAGTACTCAATTCCTGGCTGTGTGTGTTCCTGTAGAGCTGCTCACTTTCAGAAATTTAGTTACTGAATGCAATTGCGCTCAAAGACATCAAGAACCAAGAAAAGTTGTTGAGTCCTTTTTATCAATGCATGGCATGATGGGTCACAGCTCCACTTAAATAAAGATGATATCAAATAAATCTGCATACTGTAAACCTTTCTAGATATTAAAAGCTCAATTCTGGTAAGTAGATTAAATCAGATGTTAATGCTGTGGAACATTGTACTGGCATTTAACTTTTCCAGAATCGATTGTTACTGTTCATGCTAATGTTGACGCTATGTGTTTAAAATTGCAATGCTTCATAATAGAAATATTTGTATTTAACGCCACCTAGCTCACATGTCATGTGATTGGACAAAAACTGTGTAAACTCCTAACAGCTGGGGATGAAAATCAATCACTTGAATAATTTAAACTTTGTTAAAATAGGTTGGGGAAGTATTTTGTTCTTGTGAACTGCAACAAGCAGACTTGAGGCTTGTGTGTGGACTTAATTGACAGTACTTCAGCTATGGAATTAGTTGCGATCTGTTCACCTCTTGAATTGGTGAATTATTTCCTTTTAGTAATTTTTTTATAGACAGGTACTTGGGCTACAGTGAAATTCTGATTGCTGATGTGTACAGTGTGCTTTGGTAGGATAACAAAGTATGGTATAAGAAATGACTATTGACTGCATCAAGCCTGTTTTTCGCCCTGCCCCCACCCCCCCCTCCCACCAAAATCCATAAAAGATTTACCCTATTGTGGATTCTGGCCAGCCGATTGTGAAGAAGCCAGCAGCAGTTAACCTCCAGGAGGATCATATTCTCTAGCTGAGTAAATTGAGCACGCCTGCATCTGAATATTGGTTAAATGATTTGGTCATTAAAGAACATCAAATAAAAGTTAAAATCAAGCTTTGCAGCGATTGTAGTTTTGCCCTTTTTAAAAATTCTTTCATGGGATATGTGCGTCACTGGCCAGGCCAGCATTTGTTGCCCATCTCTAATTGCCCTTGACAGCTGAGTGGCTTGCTAGGCCATTTCAGAGGGCAGTTAAGAGTCAACCACATTGCTGTGGGTCTGGAGTCGCATGTCGGCCAGACCAAGTAAGAACAGTGGACCTCTTTCCCTAAAGAACATTGGTGAACCAGATGAGTGTTTACGACAATCCAGATTTTTATTCAATAATTGAATTTAAATTCCACCAGGTGCTGAGGTGGGATTTGAACCCTGGGCATCTGGATTACTAGTTCCATGCCGTTACCACTCTGCCACATCTCCCCTCTAGCTGGTGTGATATGAGAGTACCACAAGATGGAGAGGCACAGAGGTTTAAGGAGGGGTTTTGAGGAGGCCTGAAGTGTGGGTGGTGGTGGGGTCTCAGGGGGTGGATAGGCACACAAGACCATTGTCAAAGCCAGAGAGGTTGTAAGGTTGTAGAAGTATGGTGGAATGATAACATAGAGCGGTATGAATTTGAGGCGTTTAAATTTGAAGTGCTGATTGACAGAAATGCAGTGTAGGTCAGTGAAGATGCAGATGGCTATGTTTTAGACTAGTTGAGTTTATCGAAGCTGGAAGACGAGTGAAGAGGACAGTAGAAGTGATTAAAGCATGTATAATGGTTTGAAGGCTGAGTAGCTGACATGGGAGCAGGCAGTGCTATGAAGGTTAAGAAGTCTCAGTAAGTTTGAAGCACAGCGTAGGGTGAAATAAGATGCCAGAGTTTCACACAGTCTGTTTCAGTGCAAATAAGTGGCCAGGAAGGAGGATGGAGTCCATGCTAACAAAGAACAAAGAACAAAGAGAACAAAGATAATTACAGCACAGGAACAGGCCCTTCGGCCCTCCAAGCCTGCGCCGATCCAGATCCTCTCTCTAAACATGTCGCCTATTTTCTAAGGTTCTGTATCTCTTTTCTTCCTGCCCATTCATGTATCTGTCTAGATACATCTTAAAAGACTCCATCGTGCCCGCGTCTACCACCTCCGCTGGCAACGCGTTCCAGGTGCCCACCACCCTCTGCGTAAAGAACTTTCCACGCATATCCCCCCTAAACATTTCCCCTTTCAGTTTGAACTCGTGTCCTCTAGTAGTTGAAACCCCCACTCTGGGAAAAAGCCTCTTGCTGTCCACCCTATCTATACCTCTCATGATTTTGTACACCTCAATCAGGTCCCCCCTCAACCTCCGCTAATTCAGCAAGTTCTCACAACTCCTTGAATTGCTAGACCTATTTAATTTGTTGTGGTGCTTCTGAAATTGTAACTTTACTGTTAACTTCAGTTAGATTGTGATTATGAGGACTTAGTACACAACATTAAGAGCGCTGCTATGGTGAATTTATATTATACTGTATTCGCCTGCCATTTTGCATATATAAGAAATGTTTTATGATAGTACTGAGTTCCAACTTTGTCCTTATTTCCATGTTTTGGATTTCAGTCCAGTCCAGAATTACTAAATGAAAGTCTTCTCTCTAATTACTCTAAAGTAAATTGAATTGCTTCAACAAAGCTTCTAATAGAATAATCAAGTGAAATCATTTCCAACGAAAAGGTGTATTTGTTATCAACAGACAACTCTTCTGGTTCTGATCGAAGACTCGCGACATAAAACATTATGTTTTAATGTTTAACAGTGGCGCAGTGGTTAGCACCGCAGCCTCACAGCTCCTGGGACCCGGGTTCAATTCTGGGTGCTGCCTGTGTGGAGTTTGCAAGTTCTCCGTGTCTGTGTGGGTTTTCTCCGGGTGCTCCGGTTTCCTCCCACATGCCAAAGACGTGCAGGTTGATAGGTTAATTGGCCATTATAAATTGCCCCTAGTATAGGTAGGTGGTAGGGAAATATAGGGACAGGTGGGGATGTGGTAGGAATATGGGATTAGTGTAGGATTAGTATAAATGGGTGGTTGATGGTCGGCACAGACTCGGTGGGCCGAAGGGCCTGTTTCAGTGCTGTATCTCTAAACTAAACATTAACCGTACCTTCCTCTCTCTACAGATGCTGCCTGTGTTTCCAGCCTGAGTGTTTACAGAACTTTGTGTATTTGTTTTAAATTTCCAGCATCTGCACTGTTTTGATTTTTGTTAGTTCTGTAGTGTGATATAAATTTGTTGGTGAGGTTTTCCTTCTGTTTTACAGATGATCATGAGGATGAAGATGCCATAGTGAACAGAATTTCGTATGTATTCGAACAAAATATTTATCTGTTTTGTCCAGAGCTCCTGTTTGCTGCCATGCTCTTACCTTAGCTGTGAGGATGGGGCTCAAGTGTACATAAATCGGCCACAACTGCATTCAGTAATGCTCTGTGATTCTGCAGATAGCTCCGTCCTTTATCTCACTTCTGTTGAACAAATTTATATATCAAGTTACGTTGGCAGGGACAATATAACTAATGAAATGCAGCTCACTTAGCCCCAATAAATCTTGAAATCATCTTGCAGCAGATTACAGAGCAGCTGCTAGAACAGTAAGAGCGAGAGTAGGATTAGTTAGTTCAGGATGAGATCAGGCTTCAGCCAGATCTGTGAAAGGGGATGAAAGTGTTATGTGCCAGTGATGACAAGTGTGCACCTGCATGTATATGAAAACTTTGCTATTCTTACAATGGATAAATCATATAAATGTACCTCTGCAAACCCGGCATTTTATTTTCTGTCACTACCTCCAGTCGTAATATCCCTCCATCCTGAACTCGCCGCCTTGTGCATTCACACTTCCCTTTGCATCACCTTTGATGACTGTATCATCATCTGCCAGGACCCACACTCTGTTTAGAGATACAGCACTGAAACGGGCCCTTCGGCCCACCGAGTCTGTGCCGACCATCAACCACCCATTTATACTAATCCTACACTAATCCCATATTCCTATCACATCCCCACCTGTCCCTATATATTTCCCTACCACCTACCTATACTAGGGGCAATTTATAATGGCCAATTAACCTATCAACCTGCAAGTCTTTGGCATGTGGGAGGAAACCGGAGCACCCGGAGGAAACCCACGCAGACACAGGGAGAACTTGCAAACTCCGCACAGGCAGTACCCAGAATTGAACCCGGGTCCCTGGAGCTGTGAGGCTGCGGTGCTAACCACTGCGCCACTGTGCCGCCCACAGTGTAATTCCCTCTCTTAATACCAGGTATAGAAAGAAGTTGCATTTATGTAGTGCCTTTCACGGCCTCCAGATGTCCCAAAGCGATTTATAGCCAAAGTATAATTATGGTTGTAATATAGGAAATGGGGCAGCCAATTTATGCATGGCAATTTCTCCCAAATAGCAATGAAACAAATGACCAGACCATATGTTTTTAGGTGTTGGATGAGGGATTAATACTGACCAGAGCAGTGAGAGCTCCCCTGCTCTTGTTTCGATTTCTTCTTTCATTCAGAACTGAGTAATCTTTTATTATGAGAGGGCAGATGGGCCACAATTTAACATCTGAAAGACAAGGCACGTGCTAGTGTAGTACTTGCTCATTACTGCACTGAAGTGCCAGCCGACTTTATGTGCTGAAGTCTCTGGAGTGGGGCTTGAACCCACAGTCAACTCGCTCAGAGGCAAGAGTGTTACCACTAAGCCAAGGCTGACACCAGTTGACTTATAATCTTAACAGAACATGAAGACGTATATTTTAAACTCTAAATATCAATAGAACACTCCTGTTTGACTGTTACTTCCACCCCAAGAGTTCCCCTATATGTTACCAAATCTTGGCGGTTTGTTCACTTCTCCTGAAACCAATTCAAAGTGTACCACATGTCTTGGGAATTCACTTACTTTCTCAGCTATTTTCTGAGGTGTAAGATCATCACGGATTCTCCCTCCAGTCTCAGCTAGGCAAATCTTCCAGTACCTGCCGAATTTGGACTTCCCAGCTTGAGCATGGGCCTGCCTCAAAACAGAAACACCCTGGTTCCTCTCTTTACTGCTGAGCCCAGCTGTTTTCAAAGCCAACAGCTTTCCAAAAGCCAGCTGCTTTCTCTGCAACCAACTACATGTCTGAAGCCAATGTCTTTCCAAAAGCCAACTGCTTGTCTGTCAGCGTGCACAGATCAAAACACCAACAAGCACCCCTTGCATTATCTCCATAGCAATGTGGTACATACGGGATGTCCCAGATAGTAAACTAAACTAATTATTTCCAACTCCAAATCTTCTCTTTGTTCTGGGAAATCATATGAATAATTTAAACCTCTGATTGAGCCAGCTGCAGATATGCTAACCTCTTCAAGAAGTTCAGAGAGGTTCCCATTGTTTAGGCACTTCCCATTATGACCTTACTAAATAAACATGGGCCACCCTTTGATTTGTAACCACCCTTTGTTTGTTTTCCAGCTTCTCAAACCCGGTTTTTTCATTTGTCTTGGGGAAAAAAATCAATTCCCAAATTAAACTCTAGAAAGTTAATACACAACAAGAGCTAGGTGATCTAACACCCTTTCATCATTTAACCCTTTAGTCCTGATAGTATTTTGGTGTAACTGTATTTTAGGTCTTTCATGGCTAAGATATCGTTGCTGAGGTTTGGTGCCCAGAATTGAATTCAGTCCTCCTGGTGGCTTTATAGAACTGAAGCATCATTTCCTTATTTTTTGTATTCCAGCTCCCTTGACAAGAAGGCCAAGATTCTATTAGCCTTGATTTATTTCTTCATTAGGGTGAGGGAGTAAAACAAAACAAAGTCATAACAACAACCGAGGCACTGTTTCTTTCTTTTCACTTTAGTTTCTTTCCCATTCCCTTTGATTCACAATTAGGGCTATGACTTATATGTAGAATCATAGAATCATGCAGCACAGATGGGTGGCATTAACTGGGGATTCATCTGAGCACCTATAGTTAGGAGATGCACGCTTGCAATGTGTATCTCTGTAAATAAATGTAAGTGTATTGTCACACTCACTGAGGGAGCAGTGATGAAATATGAAATGAACTGGAGAAATTATGAAATAAAAATCAACTGTTGAACTAAGATACAAGAAATGGACACTTTGGTATCCGGCAACATGAAGGGAGAGGCCAGGTGATTCCTTCCTGTACTGCCAGTCAACATTTTTGTCTGTTCAAGATAGGACCATTATTAACATTTGGAATTGCCTTGAGGAGGCACATTAAGTTATAAAACAGCCCATTCCCTGCTAACGACATGTATCTTCAGAATTTGGGCTAGCAAAGGCTTTTGCAGACAGACTGACTCAGAAGCCAAGGCCAAAATAATAGCTGTGAAATAACACCTATTGATCAAAATGGACCACATCTAGATGCCATTATGTAACAATGGTCCCCACATCATGGGACATTGTATCAACACCCCAGGGGAGAGCGTTCTGAGTCACCTGACTAAAACCAAAACCTCATAACTTTTTACCTTTAAAAGCAGTGACTGCTCTGGGAGAGGGAGACAGAAAACCATTTTCAGCCAGAGAAGCTGTGAGATGGATCCAGCGAAGCAATAAAAGCTGCCAGCACCATCTTCATTCTAATGAGGCAGAGAGATTGACCTTGGAAAACTTCCTATCCGAGAAATTGAACCACTAGTTTTGGACTGTATTTTAACCAAAGGAGTTTTTAAAAAATTCATTCATGGGATGTGGGTGTTGCTGGCTAGGCCAGCATTTATTTCCCATCCCTAATTACCCTTGAAGGTGGCGGTGAGCCGCCGCCTTGAACCGCTGCAGTCCATGTGGGATAGGTACACCCACAGTGCTGTTAGGAAGGGAGTTCCAGGATTTTGACCCAGCGACAGTGAAGGAATGGCGATTTATAGTTCCACGTCAGGATGGTGTGTGACTTGGAGGGGAACTTGCAGGTAGTGGTGTTTCCATGCATCTGCTGTCCTTGTCCTTCTAGGTGATAGAAGGGTTTGGAAGGTGCTGTTGAACGAGCCTTGGTGAGTCGCTGCAATGCATCTTGTTCATGGTGCACACTGCTGTCACTGTGCGTCGGTGTTTGAGGGAGTGAATGTTTGTGGATGGGGTGCCAATCAAGCAGGCTGCTTTGTCCTGGATGGTGTCGCGATTCTTGAGTGTTGTTGGAGCTGCACCCATTCAGGCAAATGAAGAGTATTCCATCACACTTCCGACTTGTGCCTTGTAGTTGGTGGGCAGGCTTTGGGGAGTCAGGAGGTTAGTTACTCTCTGGAGGATGCCTAGCCTCTGACCTGCAACAATTCCAAGACCAGGAACATTCAGGCCTGCAACGCTGTTAAAAATTCCTCCTGGAAAACCCAGAAGGTTTCAGTGAACTGTCTTTACAACAGTCGAACTCCAATTGCATGCTGCCCTCTCTACTCTGTATCTTTTCTTGTATGTATCAATGGGTGAGGTTGTGAACTTTTTCAGGTATTGTTTTAGTAAATATTTATCTATCTCTCTAAACCTGAGAGAAAACATGTTGTTTGTCTGTTTGTTTGATCCTAAAACACTTGGCGACTAAAACACTATTTTCTGCTGTCTGATGAAGGTGAAACGTGGAAGCTACCCACACCATTTCCCACCTGTCCATAACAGTATCAAGATTGGCTCCAGTTCTATATGTCACCAACTGGCTTTCTAGAGTAGAACATGGTAGTACAGAATAGTTGCCTAAAGATGAAGGTTGGAAGCTAAGACAAAAAAGGTAGAAAACGAAAACCCTGGTAGCCATTGTGCAAAATGGCAGAAAGCAAGTGTAAATTGTTGGGCTATTGTTAACCTCCGATGTTCTTGGAGTCTGAGTCATATGACTAGTGGAAGAATGAAATGAAAATGTGGATACTAGTTATGTCCATACCAAAGTCAGTTTCAGTGGAAGTTTAAAAGTTAATTCCCTTTTGTTTTCGGAGGACCAGGGGACTGCTGGGTAAGTAAAAACTATATATTTGGGTGGTGGCTGTACCCGAGACACTACACATGTAGTGTCTCCCACCCACCCTCTTCCTCTAACCAAAAAAAAGGACTCTGTTGTGTTGATAAGGTAAGCTTTTTATTTAAGAAGTTCTGTCCGTTGGATTGCTAACCTAACAAGTTTTGACATTTCTTTTGGTTTTTCAGTAGATTTGTTGGGAATTTAGAATAGAGGGAATGGAAGTTAAGGCAGTTGTATGTTCCTCCTGCAGAATGTGGGAGGTAAGGGTCGCCAAGAGTGTCCCTGCTGACTGCATCTGCGGGAAGTGCACCCAACTCCAGCTCCTCGAGAACCGCGTTAGGGAACTGGAGCTGGAGCTGGATGAACTTCGGATCATTCGGGAGGCGGAGGGGGTTATTGAGAGGAGTTATAGGGAGGTAGTCACACCTCGGGTAAAAGAAGTAGGTAGATGGGTTACCGTCAGGGGAAGGAGAGGGAACCAGCAGGCAGTGCAGGGATCCCCTGTGGCCGTTTCCCTCAACAACAGGTATACCATTCTGGATACTGTTGCGGGGGACGACTTACCAGGGGTAAGCAATGGGGTACAGGTATCTGGCACAGAGTCTGTCCCTGTTGCTCAGAAGGGAAGGGGGAAGAGGAGCAGAGCATTAGTCATTGGGGACTCCATAGTTAGGGGAACAGATAGGAGGTTCTGTGGGAACGAGAGAGACTCACGGTTGGTATGTTGCCTCCCAGGTGCCAGGGTTCGTGATGTCTCGGATCGTGTTTTTGGGATCCTTAAGGGGGAGGGGGAGCAGCCCCAAGTCGTGGTCCACATAGGCACCAACGACATAGGTAGGAAGAGAGATGGGGATTTAAGACAGAAATTCAGGGAGCTAGGGTGGAAGCTTAGAGCGACAACAACCAGAGTTGTTATCTCTGGGTTGTTGCCCGTGCCACGTGATAGCGAAGCAAGGAATAGGGAGAGAGAGGAGTTGAACACGTGGCTGCAGGGATGGTGCAGGAGGGAGGGTTTTGGTTTCCTGGATAATTGGGGCTCTTTCTGGGGTAGGTGGGACCTCTACAAACAGGATGGTCTTCACCTGAACCAGAGGGGTACCAATATCCTGGGGGGGAGATTTGCTTGTGCTCTTCGGGGGTGTTTAAACTAATTCAGCAGGGGAATGGGAACCTAAAATGTAGTTCCAGTGTACAGGATGTTGAGAGTAGTGAGGTCAGGGATAAGGTTACAAGGACGCAAGAGGGCACTGGCAAGCAAGAACCTGGTTTAAAGTGTGTCTACTTCAACGCCAGGAGCATCCGGAATAAGGTGGGTGAGCTTGCAGCATGGGTTGGTACCTGGGATCTCGATGTTGTGGCCATTTCGGAGACATGGGTAGTGCAGGGGCAGGAATGGATGTTGCAGGTTCCGGGATTTAGATGTTTCAGTAAGAACAGAGAAGATGGTAAAAGAGGGGGGGGGTGTGGCATTGTTAATCAAGGAGAGTATTACAGCGACAGAAAGGACGTTTGAGGACTCGTCTACTGAGGTAGTATGGGCCGAGGTTAGAAACAGGAGAGGTGAGGTCACCCTGTTGGGAGTCTTTTATAGACCTCCAAATAGTTCCAGAGATGTAGAGGAAAGGATAACGAAGATGATTCTCGACAGGGGGGAGAGTAACAGGGTAGTTGTTATGGGGGACTTTAACTTTCCAAATATCGACTGGAAATACAATAGTTCGAGTACTTTAGATGGGTCAGTTTTTGTCCAGTGTGCAGGAGGGTTTTCTGACACAATATGTAGACAGGTCAACCAGGGGCGATGCCACATTGGATTTGGTACTGGGTAATGAACCCGGCCAGGTGTTAGATTTAGATGTAGGTGAGCACTTTGGTGATAGTGATCACAATTCGGTTAGGTTTACCTTAGCGATGGGCAGGGACAGGTATATACCGCAGGGCAAAAATTATAGCTGGGGGAAAGGAAATTATGATGCGATTAGGCAAGATTTAGGATGGGGAAGGAAACTGCAGGGGATGGGAACAATCGAAATGTGGAGCTTATTCAAGGAGCAGCTACTGCGTGTCCTTGATAAGTATGTACCTGTCAGGCAGGGAGGAAGTTGTCGTGCGAGGGAGCCGTGGTTTACTAAAGAAGTTGAAGCGCTTGTCAAGAGGAAGGCGGCGGCTTATGTTAGGATGAGACGTGAAGGCTCAGTTAGGGCGCTTGAGAGTGACAAGCTAGCCAGGAAGGATCTAAAGGGAGAGCTAAGAAGAGCAAGGAGAGGACACGAGAAGTCATTGGCGGATAGGATCAGGGAAAACCCTAAGGCTTTCTATAGGTATATCAGGAATAAAAGAATGACTAGAGTTAGATTAGGGCCAATCAAGGATAGTAGTGGGAAGTTGTGTGTGGAATCAGGAGGTAGGGGAAGTGTTAAATGAATATTTTGCGTCAGTATTTACAGTAGAGAAAGAAAATGTTGTCGAGGAGAATACTGAGATTCAGGCTAGATGGAATTGAGGTTCACAAGGAGGAGGTGTTATCAATTTTGGAAAGTGTGAAAATAGATAAGTCCCCTGGGCCAGATGGGATTTATCCTAGGATTCTCTGGGAAGCTAGGGAGGAGATTGCAGAGCCTTTGTCCTTGATCTTTATGTCGTCATTGTCGACAGGAATAGTGCCGGAAGACTGGAGGATAGCAAATGTTGTCCACTTGTTCAAGAAGGGGAGTAGAGACAGCCCTGGTAATTATAGACCTGTGAGCCTTACTTCGGTTGTGGGTAAAATGTTGGAAAAGGTTAGAAGAGACAGGATTTATAATCATCTTGAAAAGAATAAGTTCATTAGAGATAGTCAGCACGGTTTTGTGACGGGTAGGTCATGCCTCACAAACCTTATTGAGTTTTTCGAGAAGATGACCAAACAGGTGGATGAGGGTAAAGCAGTGGATGTGGTTTATATGGATTTCAGTAAGGCGTTTGATAAGGTTCCCCACGGCAGGCTATTGCAGAAAATACGCAAGTATGGAGTTGAAGGTGATTTAGAGCTTTGGATCAGAAATTGGCTAGCTCACAGAAGACAGAGGGTGGTGGTTGATGGCAAATGTTCATCCTGGAGTTTAGAATTAGATTTTTTTTAGAACATTACAGAGCAGTACAGGCCCTTCGGCCCTCGATGTTGCGCCGACCTGTGAAACCATCTGACCTACACTGTTCCATTTTCATCCATGTGTCTATCCAATGTCCACTTAAATGCCCTTAAAGTTGGCGAATCTACTACTGCTGCAGGCACCCTTCTACACCCTCTTCCAGGTCATTTATAAAAATGACAAACAGCAGTGGCCCCAAAACAGATCCTTGCGGTACACCACTAGTAACTAAACTCCAGGATGAACATTTGCCATCAACCACCACCTTCTTTCAGCTAGCCAATTTCTGATCCAAAGCTCTAAATCACCTTCAACCCCATACTTCCGTATTTTCTGCAATAGCCTACCGTGGGGAACCTTATCAAACGCCTTACTGAAATCCATATACACCACATCCACTGCTTTACCCTCATCCACCTGTTTGGTCACCTTCTCGAAAAACTCAATAAGGTTTGTGAGGCACGACCTACCCGTCACAAAACCGTGCTGACTATCTCTAATGTACTTATTCTTTTCAAGATGATTATAAATCCTGTCTCTTATAACCTTTTCCAACATTTTACCCACAACCGAAGTAAGGCTCACAGGTCTATAATTACCAGGGCTGTCTCTACTCCCCTTCTTGAACAAGGGGACAACATTTGCAATCCTCCAGTCTTCTGGCACTATTCCTGTCGACAATGACGACATAAAGATCAAGGACAAAGGCTCTGCAATCTCCTCCCTAGCTTCCCAGAGAATCCTAGGATAAATCCCATCTGGCCCAGGGGACTTGTCTATTTTCACACTTTCCAAAATTGCTAACACCTCCTCTTTGTGAACCTCAATCCCATCTAGCCTCGTAGCCTGAATCTCAGTATTCTCAACAACATTTTCTTTCTCTACTGTAAATACTGACGAAAAATATTCATTTAACACTTCCCCTATCTCCTCTGATTCCACACACAACTTCCCACTACTATCCTTGATTGGCCCTAATCTAACTCTAGTCATTCTTTTATTCCTGATATACCTATAGAAAGCCTTAGGGTTTTCCTTGATCCGATCCACCAATGACTTCTCGTGTCCTCTCCTTGCTCTTCTTAGTTACTAGTGGTGTACCGCAAGGATCTGTTTTGGGGCCACTGCTGTTTGTCATTTTTATAAATGACCTGGAAGAGGGTGTAGAAGGGTGGGTTAGTAAATTTGCGGATGACACGAAGGTCGGTGGAGTTGTGGATAGTGCCGAAGGATGTTGTAGGGTACAGAGGGACATAGGCTGCAGAGCTGGGCTGAGAGATGGCAAATGGAGTTTAATGCGGAAAAGTGCGAGGTGATTCACTTTGGAAGGAGTAACAGGAATGCAGAGTACTGGGCTAATGGGAAGATTCTTGGTAGTGTAGATGAACAGAGAGATCTTGGTATCCAGGTGCATAAATCCCTGAAGGTTGCTACCCAGGTTAATAGGGCTGTTAAGAAGGCATATGGTGTGTTAGCTTTTATTAGTAGGGGGGTCGAGTTTCGGAGCCACGAGGTCATGCTGCAGCTGTACAAAACTCTGGTGAGGCCGCACCTGGAGTATTGCGTGCAGTTCTGGTCACCGCATTATAGGAAGGATGTGGAAGCTATAGAAAGGGTGCAGAGGAGATTTACTAGGATGTTGCCTGGTATGGAGGGAAGGTCTTACGAGGAAAGGCTGAGGGACTTGAGGTTGTTTTCGTTGGAGAGAAGGAGGAGGAGAGGTGACTTAATAGAGACATACAAGATAATCAGAGGGTTAGATAGGGTGGATAGTGAGAGTCTTTTTCCTCGGATGGTGATGGCAAACACGAGGGGACATAGCTTTAAGTTGAGGGGTGATAGATATAGGACAGATGTCAGAGGTAGTTTCTTTACTCAGAGAGTAGTAGGGGCGTGGAACGCCCTGCCTGCAACAGTAGTAGACTCGCCAAGTTTAAGGGCATTTAAGTGGTCATTGGATAGACATATGGATGAAAATGGAATAGTGTAGGTCAGATGGTTTCACAGGTCGGCGCAACATCGAGGGCCGAAGGGCCTGTACTGCGCTGTAATGTTCTAATTCTAATCAAAGAGGAAGCAAGGTATGACCTTGGCATTGGCACGTCCTACCAGGAGAAAAGTATTTTGTGGCACCTGTGGAGAGAGAGAAACAGAGTTAACGTTTCAGGTCCGTGACTGTTCATGGTTCTGATGAAAGGTCACAGACCTGAAATGTTAATTCTGTTTTTCTCTCCACAGATGATGCCAGATCTGCTGAGTATTTCCAGCATTTTCTGTTTCTATTTCAGATTTCCAGCAGCCGCAATATTTTGCTTTGGTAGAGCAGTTTGTGATCTGGATGCCCGTCAGTTGGATAGTGATGAAGCACCTTCTGTTAGAGTTATTGGATGAATTTTACGAGAAAGATGATTTGTTAAATGTCAGATTTTGATAGTTTTCAGCAAACAGATGGTCATTCCATGGAGGAATATATCACTGACTTTAACAGCGTATAAAAGATTAATGAAATTCAATTTGGGATCCCTTGATCAGTACTATCATTTAAATTGCTTGATTGTGCTAAAGTGGACGGGCTCCTGTTTCTAACTGGTGTTCGGTGCTCGGAGGAGGTTGGATCAGATGTCTGCTGCCTTGAAAATATTCCTGGGGAAACAGTCATTTCCTTCAGCCTTTGTGGAACAAATGGGACATTCTACAGTGACACGAATGGAGGATTCAAATAGTTGTCAGATTTTGAAATGGTCCAGATACTGGATACAGACGTTAATACAGTGGAAGGGATAAAGACAGGCAGAGTGAGGATGTTAGCACCATCAGCAGATCTGGCTATTACAACAGAAGGCAGATTTGGAATAGCAATGATAAGACAAATGAATCCCAGGAATGCCCAAGGAGCAGTTAATAGGTGCTTCAGCTCTGACTTGAAGTATCGTTATGTGATGAACTGCCCAGGGTTCTCGAAATGACACATGACGCAGGGAATTCTGAGGAAGATGAGAAAGAAAATGATAAATCCAACCAAATTATATTGTTCACGAGGAGTTTTAGTCCTGTGATGAATGTGTTCGTTGCAGACTCATTTAACTGTGTAGAGCTAGATAGTGCTTACACTCCGTCAATATGTGGAACAGATTGGTTAAAATTTTACCTTAATTCACTATGTAGTCAGGATCAACACAAGACTAAGGAATATAAAAGTACTATTTGCTTTAGGTTTGGTGATGACAACACATGGAGGTCACTCGATTAAGTCGCAATTCCATGTAAAATAGCTAGAGTAAACCACTTTACATGTACCGATTCTGTTGAGTAAAACTTTTTTGAACAAGGCACAAATGAAACTTGACATGGAGCATTATAAGGCAATTATTTTTGGAAAGTCAGCGGATCTGCAGTTTTCCCAGTCAGGACATTCTGGTATCACCCTGAACAAAAGCTGATATTTCTCTTCAGAGTGTTAGACAAATATTAATGGTATCAGATGATGATCTGAGGGGAAAAAAGCAAATTGCCTTCAAGTTACATAGACAATATGTTCACTCTAATTGTAAAAGGTTAAAAATCCTGCTAAAAGATGCAGGTATGGTTGACTAACAGTATACAAGGCTAACAGAAGAGATTAATAAGAAGTGTGAAATCCGTAAAAAGTATTGGGGCATGCTGCAATTGGGGCTATTCTAAGCCTTCCATTGACTCGTGACTTGAACAAGGATCTAAAGGTTTGGGACAAAGACAGATATACTTTCTACATTTTGTAGACCTTGCGACCAGATTTAGTCTTCCTATATTAATATTTAGCATTATTATAAAGAAAATCATGGAGAAATGGATAGGGACAGGACTTGGGCACCAGCCAAGTTTCTGATGAATAAGGGAGGCGAATTTTCCAATGATTTCGGAGACGTGTGAAAACATGCACCTCATGGTCATGAATGCTGCATCTGATAGTCCTTTCAGAAATGGACTCTGTGAAAGGAATCATACAGTGATCAATGAAGTACTACATAAAATTTTAGCTGATCAACCAGACTGCAAGCTGACAATTGCCCTGGCATGGGTAGTTCATGTAAAGAATTCACTCCAGATGGTTGGAGGGTAGGGTCCATATCTGTTGGTCTATTGGTGAAATCCCAACTTGCCTTCTTGCTCTGTGATAGTCCTCCTGCTCTGGAAGGTACTACAATTAGTTCAGTTTTTTTCTGCACCTTTGAATGTTTTACATGCAAGGAGATGGGTTTTCATCAAGGTTGTGTTTCAGAGAAAATTAGGGGAGCTCTGAAGCATCCCTGATACAGTGCCACACAACAGACTTGTAAGTAAAGTTATAGCTCATGGAATAAAAGGGTCAGTCGCAACTTGGATATGGAATTGGCTGAGTGACAGGAAACAGTAGTGGTTAATGGATGTTTTTCGGGCTGGAGGAATGTTTGTAGTGGAGTTCCCCAAGGCTCAGTATTTTTTCAGCCCTTTTGCTGAAAAAAATTAATGACCTCAACCTTGGTCTACAGGGCACTGTTTCAAAGTTTGCGGATGATACAAAACTTGGAAGCATTATGAACTGTGAGGAGGATAGTGCAGAACTTAACAAGGACATCGACAAATTGGTGGGATAGGCAGACAGGTGGCTGATGAAGTTCAATGTGGAGAAATGTGAAGTGATTCATTTTGGTAGGAAGAACATGAAGACACAATATAAAGGATAGGGCACAATTCTAAAGGGGGTGCAGGAGCGGAGGGACCTGGGTTTATATGTGCCGAAGTCATTGAAGGTGGCAGGGCAAGTTGAGAGTGTGCTTAATAAAGCAGCCTGGGCTTTATTAATAGGAGCTTAGAGTACAAGAGCTAAGAAGTTATGTTGAACTAGTAAAAGACACTAGTTCAGCCTCCGCTGGAGTGTTGCTTCCTCTTCTGGGCACCACACTATAGGGAGGATGTGAAGGCATTGGAGAGTGCAGAAAAGATTCATGAGGATGGTTCAGGTATGGAGATAGATTGGAGACGTTAGGACAGTTTTCCTTGGAGAAAAGAAGGCTGAGAAGAGATTTGACAGAGGTATTCACAATCATGAGGGGTCTGGACAAAGTAGATGGGGAGAAACTGTTCCTACTCATGAAAGGATCGAGAACAAGAGGGCACAGATTTGAAGTATTTGGTAAGAGAAGCAAAAGTTACATGAAGTAAAGCTTTTTCACGCAGTGAGTGGTTAAGGTCGGGAATGCGCTGCCTGAGAGTGAATTCGACTGTTATCTGAAAAGGATTAAGGGGATAAGGTGGGGCAGTGGCACTAGGTGAATTGCTCATTCGGAGAGGCAGTGCGGACATGATGGGCCGAATGGCCTCCTTCTGCACTGTAACAATTCTGTGATTCTGCATTGTGTAACACCATCTGCGACAGAATTTAATTCAGGAGATTTGGTGTATTATAAAAGGGAGGGTCATAGGGAATGGAAAAGCCCTGGTAAGGTAATAGGTTGTGATGGTAAAACAGGACTTATCAAACATGGCAATCAGACTGTTGAGATTCATTCCTTACGATTAATTGGAATTGAGTATGAAATTTCAGACTCTGAGCAACTAAAAGAAGCAAATGAGACACCTTGTTCCTCAAGTGCTCATGTGTTTTGTGATGAAGGTGTTGAAGAACAGATTAAGGTAGATAAAGGGCTGGATATAACCCACACAGGACAGAGCTATCATATCCAAAGGCCAATTGTCCAGTATAGGTACGCGGGTGCTAGGGGAGATGGTGGTGTAGTGGTAATGGCACTGGACTAGTAATCGAGAGACTCAGGCTAATGCTCTGGGGACATGGTTCCAAATCCCACCACAGCAGCTGCTGGAATTTATTAAGAAATGGGAGTAGGAGTAGACCATATGGCCCATCGAGCCAGCTCTGCCATTTAATATGATCATGGCTGATCTTAGTCTTCAGTTTCCACTTTCCTGCCCACTCGCCATATCCCTTGATTCTCTGAGAGATCAAAAATCTGTCTATCCCAGCCTTAAATGTAAGGAACGATGGAGTATCCACAACCCTTGGGTAGAAAATTCCAAATGTACCCTTTGAGTGAAGTAATTTCTCCTTATCTCAATCATAAATACTAGGCCTCTTATCCTACGCCCCCGTGTTTTGGATTCCCTTACCAGCAGAAACCATCTCTCAGCGTCTACCCTATTCATCTCCCTTCAGTTCTTGTATGTTTCAATGAGACGATCTCTCATTCTTCTAAACTCCAAAGAATATAGGCCCAGTTTACTCAGCCTCTCATCATAGGACAACCCCCTCGTCCCAGGGACCAATTTAGTGAACCTTCACTGTACCACCTCCAATGCAAGTATATCCTTTCTTGAATGTGGAGACCAAAACTGCACACAGTCCTCCAGATGTGTTCTCACCAAAACCCTGTACAATTGTAGCAAGACCTCTATTCTTGTGCTGCAATCCCCTTGCAAAAAGGCCAGAATGCCATTTGCCTTCCTAATTGCTTGCTGTATCTGCATGTTAACTTGCTGTGTTCCTTGTACGAGCACACCCAAGTCTCTTAAAACATCAACACTTGGAAGTTTCACATCTTTCAAAAAATATTCTGCTTTTCTATTCCTAGGACCAAAGTGAATAACTTCACACTTCCCTACATTATATTCCACCTGCCATCTTGCTGCTCACTCACTTAACCTGTCTATATCTCTTGGCAGCCTTTCTGTGCCTTCCCCACCGCTTACCTTTCCACCTCCTTTGTATCATCAAATTTTGATACATTACTGTCTTGTCTTCATCTAAGTCATTGATATAGTTTGTAAATAGCAAAGACCCCAGCACTGATCCTTGCAGCACTCCACTATTTACTGCTGCCAACTTGAAAATGTCCCATTTATGCCCACTCTTTGCTTCCCGTTGATTAACCATTCCTCTATCCATGCTAATATATTGCTCCCAATTTCATGAGCCCTTATCTTGCATGTTAACATTTTTATGTAGCACCTTATTGAATGCCTTTTGGAAAGCCAAGTATACCACATCTACTGATTTCCCCTTTAGCAACCCTACTAGTTACATCCTCAAAAAACTCTAATAAATTGGTCAAACAAGAATTCCCTTTAATAAAACCATGTTGACTTGTTCTAATCATACTATGCATTTCTAAGTGCATTGTTAAGACTTCCTTAAATTCAATTAATTAATAAAATTCAATTAATTAATGAAAATCTGGAATTTGAAGCTCGTCAGTAATGGTGACCATGAAACGACTGTCGATTGTCGTAACAATCCACCCATGTCCTTTAGGTAAGGAAATTTGCCCTCCTTAACTGGTCTGACCTACGTGTGATTCCAGACCCACAGTAATATGGTTGACTCTTAACTGCTCTCTGAAATGGCCTATTAAGCCATTCAGTTGTGCAAAAACCACTACACACCAGTTGAAAAAGAATAAAAGTGGCCTGAACACGAGGCATTGACCTGGGCGCCGTAAATGATAGGGCAAACCCAGCCCTGTTGACCCGGCAAAGTCCTCCGTACTAACATCTGGGAGCTTGTGCCAAAATTGGAAATGCTGTCCCACAGCATGACATAGTATACTGACGGAAACATGCATCTAATGCCCCAGACACCACCATAACCATTCCTGGGTATGGCTTGTCCCACAGGCTGGTGTTATGGTGCTTCTATATTTTTTTGTTAAGTGTTTGTTTTTGAGGACTTGTATTTAAATTGTGGAGATGGATTTGTGGAGAAGGCTGAAGATTTCATAGGAGCGTGACTTTGCTTTGTTGAAAGGACACATGACTAAAAACACTTATTGGAAGAATCAAGGAATGTTAAAAACAACCTCTACTGGAGACTATTTGTTACCAATTAAGATAAATAAACAGGAACCTTGGACAAAGGGGAGATGTTTCCAGAGAAATGCCAGGTCAAGAATTATGCGGGTCAGGAGGCTTTTCTCTTGAGATAATGTTTTTGGTTTCACTTTGGTCAGTGTGTTGGGGTGTGAACTGTTTTGAAGGCAGTTGGAGTAAACCAGCCAAGCGAGCAGTCACCATCAGCACCCTCTTCCATTTCTTTGAGAACTTCCTGGGAATCAAGTGTAAGAAATAGGAAAAACTAATGCTGCTTTTCTCCTGAAAAGCCTACCAGAAACCCCTGTAGCTGCATTTCTTCTGGAAAGCCTGCCAACTGATCTTCAAAGTCGCCTGAAAAGAACTGTTCTAGAAAGATCCCAGTGACAGCTGTCTATGTGGATTTGGGACACCAAACCAAAAAAGGGACATCTTTCCATATCTTTTTCTTCAAGATTTTGCAAGTATTTGGCCCAAGTATTTTTCACCTTTTTTTGTAACAGGTCTAAAGTGAAAATCTCTATTTTTTCAGTGAACGTGTGTGTGTGGCGTTAAGGTAAAAGGGAACTTTCATACTTCAGTCTGTGTGTTAATGCTTTGCTTGGTTACTGATTAATTCTTGTTTTATGATAAACTGACAATTTTGTTGTTTATTGAAGAAGCCTGGTTGGTGTATTTTATTCTGGGATGAAGAATAGAGCCTATGATTGACCGTATCGGTAACTGGTAAACGTTTAAATATATGTTGTGACCTATGGCGAAGTGGAACCAGAAAAAATAGTGCACAGCTCCCGCCTCGATCGTAACACAGGACAGACCCACCAGAGGTGGCGACTCAGTGATCTACAGTCGAGAGGGAGTTATCAACATTGACTCCGGACCCCATGACGTCTCATGGCATGAGGTCAAACATGAACAAGGAAACCTCTCGCTGATTACCACCTCCCACCCTCCATCAGCTGATGGATCAGTACTCCTCCATGTTGAATACCACATGTAAGAAGCACTGAAGGTGGCAAGGGCACAGAATGCACTCTCAATAGGCGACTTAAATGTCCATCACCAAGAGTGACTCAGTGGCACCACTACTGACTGAGCTGGCCGAGTCCGGAAGGTCATATCTGCCAGACTGGGGCAGCAGGCAGTGGGAGAACCAGCAAGAGGGAAAACCTTGACCTCACCAGTCTACCTGTTGTAGATGCATCTGTCCATGAACATATTAGTAGGAGTGACCACCGCATAATCCTTGTGAAAACGAAGTCCCCTCTTCATTACTGAGGATACCCTCCATCGTGTTGTGTGGCATTACTACCGTGCTAAATCGGATCGATTCAGAACAGATCTGGCAGCTCAAAACTGGGCATCCATGAGGTACAGTGGACCACCATCAGCAGCAGAATTGTATTCAAACACAATTTGTAACCTCATTGCCCGGCATATCCCTCACTGTACCATTACCATAAAACCAGGGGATCCACCCTGGTTCAATGAAAAGTGCAGGAGAGCATGTCAGGAGCAGCACCAGGCATACCTAAATATGAGTGTCAACTCATTGAAGCTACAACACAGGACTACTTTCCTTCCAAATGGCAGAAACAGCATGCAAGAGACAGAGCTAAGCAATCCCACAACCAACAAATCAGATCAAAGCTCTGCAGTCCTGTCACATCCAGTCATAATTGGTGGTGGAATATGAAACAACTAACCGCAGGAGGAGGTTCCAGTACAGCTACAAAATTGGCATCTACCCGACAATATGGAAAATTGCCCAAACACATCCTTTCCACAAAAAGCAGGACAAATCCAATCCGGCCAATTACCACCCCATCAGTCTACTCATGATCATCAGCAAAGTGATGGAAGGTGTCATCGACATTGCTATCAAGTGCCATTTAAACAGCAATAGCCTACTCACCGATGCTCTGTTTGGGTTCCGGTGTGGAAGTGAGCAGAAAGGCATGGCCCTATGCTTAATGGGAAATATAGCCAAGTTAGGAATAGTAGCTTTGCTAAGCTTTGATTTTAAGTGGCAGACAATGAAATAGTTAAAAGTAAAGGCAGAGAGTGTGAGATTGTAAAGACTAGCCGACACTGGTAATTGCAAGGACATCGGTTCTTTTATGGCCTGATTGTGTGACTCCCTGTGGTTTGAAACAAATGGACTCCTGTGAAACATGCTGTCCATCCCTGTGTGAGTGATGATAAGGAATATAGGGCCCCTCGTATATGATACGACTACTGCTTGGTGTTACTGCAGGCTGTAACTTGATAAAGATAACAGGATCACAGGACTCATGACAATTG